>NC_092875.1:197484635-197794801 GCF_028372415.1 Notamacropus eugenii | reverse complement strand
ATACCATGTTCATTCATTTCCATTTTTTCATTTTCCCCATTTTCATTGTACACATTATTTTCCTGGATCTGTTTCTGCAAGTTTGCATCAGTTCATTTTGTATTCTTTTTGCCCCAGGCTTTGTTGTATTCTTCATAGAATGGTTGATATTGAAAGAGAAGGTGGGAGGACAGACATCCATTTCATGGTGTGGCTTGGGTGTAGGTGAGGGAAACTGTCCATGATAGAATAAGGTGAAGCAACTAGTACACTGTATTTTTGTTGGTTGCCTAGAGGTTGTTGATAGATTAATTCAACAGAAATTTAATAAGCACCTATTATGTTTCAGTCTGCTGCTCCTGTTTTTCTTTTCAATACTTTTTCAACAAACTCTTTATTTCCTTCAACACAGCACACTCATCATCGTCCCTTCATACCTACTCAATTCAGGAATGAGACAAATTGCCCCTTTAGTGCTGCCTAGCTATATGGATGCCCAGCAAGAGTTCAGGTTGCTACCTACTTTTCTTCTTATCCCTGACAACTTAGTCCAGTAGTGGATCCTGAGGGTGGAAAGAATTTCACCTTCCCTTCATTTTTCTGGCATTAAACACAATGCTGTGTACTAAAAAAATGTTAGTTGATGATTAGATAAACAGTTGATATGTTTCCTCATGAAAAATAAATCGCCTCCACCTCCTCACTATAATAAGTTGAATTGAGATATGTAGGGATATTAGTACATCAGTCTAATTAGAACCTTGGAGCTGATTTAATTTCTCTACAATTGGTATTCCCTCTATGCATGATTAACAAAGTCCTCCCTCCTGCTCCTCTAATCAACATGATTCAGAATCACCTTTCGCCTAGCTCAAATCCCTAGCTATCCTAGTTTCCCCAACTGCCTCCCCTAACAGTCTTTTCTCTATCCAGTTAATTCCAAGTCATCCTTCATTCTTGTATTCCTCTATCCTCTCTTTCTGGTATGCTTTTTGAAATTTCCTCTACTGTTAATAAACACCCTTTTGTTATAGATACTTTTCCTCTTCTTCCTCCCTTCTTCTGGGGAGGGCTGAACCAGACAACCTTCAAATTTTCTTTCAACTCTATGATTTTTTAGATTTCTATCTTTCTTCACACAGACTATTGCCCCTTCAAATACTCTTACTATCCACTTCATGCTTCCTCACCCTTCTCAATTTCCCCAATGCTGGTCTCTAGACTATCTAACCAGGAATATTTTTTCGGTTTTGCCCCTCTCAATTAACTTTGTTCCAAGTTCTGGAATTTCTGGTTACAATTACAATTGAGACACTGGTCAAAGGAATGGTCTAAATGATGATATGTGGGCTAGGTTCAGATTGACCATACTCTTCTGGGCCTTGGATAGATGTTCCCTTCCATTGGACTAGAGTGTAATTCTGAATATGTGTATCTTTTGGGGAGCCTTTAATTTATACATGGCCTACCTCTCCCATGGTTCTCCTAAGTATTGATATGTCTGTTCCTGGGAACAATTGAGCCACTGGAGGGAATTTTGTCATAACAGGGTTATCCTCTCCAAGGTTGAATAGAATGATGTAATAATGGTGGCCTAGGTTCTAATCCCTAGGTGACTATCACAGATCACTATGCAGGGAGGGACTTGCTGATTCCTTGTCTAGTGCTAATTTCTTCAGTTCTGAGAGCATGAAGATGGCAAAGTAGAGGAAGCACTCAGCCATTTTCTCCCAACATCCCCCTCCAAAGAATTTTAAAATAATGCCTCAAATAAAATTTGGGAGTAACAGAGCCAATAAAAGGTCAAGGTGAGACATTCTTCAGGCCAAGTGACATAGCATGTTGGAAACAGTGAGGGGAGGGAGGTGGAGGCTGGACTGGAGCCCAAGTGGATAAAACACCGGTGGTGGGACTAGGTGGTGGTGACAGAAGCAGCAGCAGCTTCAGGAGCCCTTAAGCCAGAGAGGATAAGAGGGCAAAATAGAAATGGAAGGAATCCATGGATCACTATCTGAAAGAGATCCCCAAATGATAACTCCCAGAAATATTATAGCCAAATTCCAGAGCTCCTAGGTCAAAGAGATAACACTTCAAACATCATGAAAGAAATCATTCAAAGAGAGGACATAGAGTTGGGATTACAACCAAGAATAACCTACCCAGAAAAACAATATAATCTTTCAAGGAATGAAATAAGCATTTTAAACATTCCTGATAAAAAGACCAAAGTTGAATAGAAAATTTGACTTTCAAATAAAAGACTGAAAAGAAGCATAAAAAGATAAACATGCAAGAGAAATCATAAGGAACTGAATAAGGTTAAACAGTTTACCTTTCTATATGGGAAGATGATACATGTAACTTCTAAGAAATTTATCATTAGGGCAGTTAGAAGGATTCTACATAAAACAAAGTTGTAGGAATGAATCAGGTATACTGGGAGGAAGCAAACAAAAATGGATAGTCTAGAAAGGATACCCTGGGAGAAGGAGAAGAGAGAGAAAAATAGGAAAAATTATCTGCCATAAAAGAGGTGTGCAAGGGGAAAATGGTGGGTTAAAGGTGGACAATTCTTGAACATCACTCACACTTGAATTGGTTCAAAGAGAGAACATACACACATATAGATGCACATATACACACAAATACACATGCAGGCATACCACACACACTCAATTGGTAATTGACATCTATCTTACCCAACAGGGAAATAAAAAGAGATAAGAGAAAGAGGGAGTGATAAAAGGTAGGGCAGATAAAAGAAAGCAGTAGCCAGAAGGAAAACAGACTTCAGAGGAGGGGTAGGTTCAAAAAAGAGAGAAAGGGAAACAGAAGAAAATAGGATAAAGGAAAATGCATAGTTAGTAATCATAACTGTGAATATGAATGGGATGAACTCACCCATAAAATAGAAGTGGATAGTAGAATGAAGTAGAAACAGAATCCACCAATATGTTGCTTACAAGAAACACACTTGAAACAAAGGGACACAAACAGAGTTAAAATAATGGGTTGAAGAAAAATCTATTATGCTTCAGTTGATGTAAGAAAAGGCATATGTAACAAGCATGCTCTCAGACAAATCAAAAGCAAAAATAGATCTGAATAAAGGGGATGAGCAAGGAATCTATGTCTTGCTAAAAAGCACCATTAGACAATGAAGTAATAACAACATTAAACATATATACACTAAATGACAATAGTATCCACATTCTTAAAATAAAAGTTAAATAAACTATAGGAGTAAATAGACAAACTATACTAATGGGGAACCTCAACTTTCCCCTCTTAGAGATAGATAAATGTAACTATAAAATAAATAAGAAAATAAGTAAAAAAGATGAATAGAATTTTAGAAAAAAACAGATATAATACACCTCTGGAGAATGAAATTAAAGCAGCTATTAGGAGTTATTTTGCTAAAATATACTTTGGTAAAATGGACAATCTAAGTGAAATGAATAAATATTTACATAAATATAAACTGCTCAAATGAACAGGAGAGGAAATAGAATACTTAATTAATCCTACCTTAGAAAAAAAAAATTGAACAAGCCATAAATGAGCTTCCTAAGAAAAAATCCTTAGAACTAGATGGATTTACAATTAAATTTTAACAAACTTAAGGAATAATTAATCCCAATACTATATAAACTATTAAAAGAAATAGATAAATAAGGGATCCTACCAAATTGCTTTTATGACACAAATATGATTTTGATACCTAAACCAGGGAGAGCAATGGTAGTGAAAGAAAACTACAGACCAATTTCCTTAATGATTATCAGTGTAAAAATTTTAAGTAAAATAGCAAGATTACAAATATATCATAAAGATCATACACTATGATCAGGTAGCTTTATATCAGGAATGAAGGCTGGTTCAATATTAAGAAAACTGTAAGCATAATTGACCATATCAATAGAAAAAACAACAAATCATATAATTATATCAATAGATACAGAAAAAGTCTTTGACAACACCCATTTCTATTAAAAGCACTAGAAAGCATAGGAATAAATGGAGTCTTTCCTAAAATGATAAGTAGACTCTATCTAAAGCAAATAGCAAGCATTGCCTGTAGTAGGGAAAACTTGAAGCCTTCTCAATAAGATCGGGGTGAAACAGAGACATACATAAACACCACTATTATTCAATATTGCATTAGAAATGCAATTAGAAATATTGGGTCAATTAGGTGGTGCAGTGGATAGAGCACCAGTGCAGGAGTCAGGAGGACCTGAGTTCAAATCTCACCTCAGACACTTGACACTCACTAGCTGTGTGACCTTGGGCAAGTCACTTAACCCCAATTGCCTCATCCTGGGTCATCTCCAGTTATCCTGATGAATATCTGGTTACTGGATTCAGATGACTCTGGAGAAGAAGTGAGGCTGGTGACCTGCATAGCCCTCCTTCACTCAGAAAACAAAGTCAAGTGCAAGTCATGTCGTTATTTCTCTGATGGCATGGTCTTCTTCAGCTGAAGGACAAACACAAAACAAAAACACAGAAATGCTAGCTATAGCAGTAAGACAAGAAAAGAAATTAAAGGAATAAAAACAGACAATGAAGAAACAAAACTATCCCTCTTTGCATGTATGTTGGTATACTCAGAGAACCCTAGAGAATCAACTAAGAAAATAGTTGAAACAATTGACAACTTCAGCAAAGTTGTAGGGGGTAAAATAAACCCATATAAATCATCAGTATTTTTATATATTACCAAAAAATTCAGCAGGAAGAGATAGAAAGAGAAATTTTATTTAAGATAATTTCATACAGTAAAAACACTTGGGAGTCTGCCTGCCAAGACAAACCCAAGAACACCATTCCAAAATACTTTTCACACAAATAAAGACATCTATACAATTGAGGAAATATTAATTGCTCATGAGTAGGCTGAGTCAGTATAATAAAATGACAACACTACTTGTTAATTTACTTATTTAGTGCTATGCAAGTCAAACCATGAATGAATTATTTTATAGATGTACAAAAATACATTTTTAAAATATGAAGGGAATCTATGAAAAAAATATGAAGGAAGATACCCTGGTGGTACCAGATTTCAAACTATATTACAAAGTCAGTAATCATAAAAACGATCTGATGCTGGTGAAGGAATAGAGTGATGGATCAGTAGAATACATTAAGTACATAATACTTAATATATTAAATTAATATATAATAATATGTAATAATTATACATAAAATTAATATGTAATACTATATAATAGTTAATGCCCACACAAATCTAGTATTTGATGAATTCAAGGATCTGAGCTTTTGGGGTAAAAACTCATCATTTGACAAAAATTGGTGGGAAAACTGGAAAGCAGTTTGAAGAAACTAGGCATAGACTAAAGTCTCATATTATATATAAATATAAAGTCAAAATAAGTAAATTATTTATATGTAAAGAGTGATAAAACAAACTAGGGAGCATGGAAAATATACTGTCAGATCTATGGATTAGGGAAGAGTTTATGACCAAACAAGAGAGGATCATGGGAAATAAAATGGATAATTCTGATTAAATGAAATTAAAAAGCTTTTGCACAAACTAATGCAGCCAAAATCAGATGGAAAACAGAAAACTGAGGAAAAATTTTTACAGCAGATTTCTCTGATAAAGGCCTCACCTCTCAAATATATAGAGAACTGAGTCAAATTTATAAACATAAGAACCATTACCCCATGGATAAATGGTCAAAGAATATGAATAGGCATTTTCAGGAGAAGACATCAAAACTAATAAGTCACATTTTAAAATGTTCTAAATTACTGCTGATTAGAAAATGCAAATTAAAACAACAACAACAATTTTATACCTATTACATTGGATAACATCACAGAAAAATGGCAAATGCTAGAGAAGATGTGGAAAAATTTGGACAATAATGCACTGTTGGTTGGTGAAGTTGTGAACTAGTCCAAATATTCTGGAGATCAATTCTGGAACTATGCCCAAAGCTCTATAAAACCATGTATACCTTTTGACTCATTAATATCGTTACTAGATCTGTATATCCAAGAAATCAAGGAAAGGAAAAAGGACTTATTTGTAAAAAACAAAAAGCAGCTCTTTTTGTGGTGGTAAAAAATTGGAAATCAAGGGGATGTCCATCAATTGGGGAATGGCTGAAAAAGTTATGGTATGTGATTGTGATAAAATACTATTGTGCTGTAAGAAATGCTGAGCAAGATGGTTTCAGAAATACCAGGGAAGACATATTAATTCCCACAAAGTGAAATTAACAGAACCAGTAGAACATTGTCTACAGGAACAGCAATATTGTAAGGACGATCAACTGTGAAAGACAACTACTCTGATCCCAGACAGTTCCAAAGGAAGCATAATGAAAAATGCTATCCACATACAGAGAGATAACTGAAGAACTTTAAATGTAGATCAAAGTATACTTTTTTGGCTTTCTTTTTCTTTTTTTTTGTCTGTCTTTTCTTTTGTAACATGACTAATATGGAAATATATTTTGTGTGACTTCACATGTATAACTGATGTCAAATTTCTTGCCTTATCAAGGAGGAATAGGAAGGAAGGAGAAAGAGAATTTGGAACCCCAAATTTTAAAATATGAATGTTAAATTTTTTGGCATATAATTGGGAAATATTTAATCAACTAAATAAAGCTTATATTAAAATTCTGAGAATGTCTTGTTATATATTGTTTTTACAAAAGTGAATTCTTTAATGTAACTTCAGACAGTGACTTTGGAGAAGAATTGAAACATTTTAGGACTGAAAATGATTATTGGATTAGAACATTTTTATGTATCATTTGTCTTATTTGTATGTGAGTACTAAAAAAAAAAAGGCCTTTCCCACCAAAATGGAGGACCTGGCATTAATCAGTTTTTCATAAACCCTAGAGGAATATGTACCAAACAGCTTTTCTATTTTGCAGTTGTTTCTGGCCTCAGAAAGTTAAGCCTTGCCCTCAGCTGTTCAAATGGTAACGTTTCACATTAGTCATGGTTTTGAAACTTGTAGTGAGATTAAAAAAGTCATGAGAAACATGACTTATGAGCTATGACTTTCCTCTATCAATTACACTCTGTTTATTTAGTCATAACTTGCTATTTTAAAAGCATAGTTGTCCAAATTTGCAGTACTTGATTTGCGGTACCTGACCACATTGAATGGTCAGGAGAAGGTAGAGTTATTCATCTGCCAAAAGGCTATTTCTAATTAACTAGAAATAGAAATATTTCAGGGAAGGGTATGTGCCACTTTTGAGATGGAATGCAAGGCCTTGAGGGCCACTGATAGTTTATCAAGATGGAGGAATGGACTTTCACCCTGGGAAGTTTGATCTAATAAGCAGAAAATTATCAAGGTAATAGTTTGATTTCTATAGGACCCCTAAAATGCTGCAACCAGGTATCTTGGCTTACGATATGTAACACCTAGGGTATTTTCTTTTTTCACTACCATCCTAGGTAAATTTTCCCAGGTTAAAGGTGTAATGTGGATCCACATACATTCAAGAGTTAAAGCTCATGAGCCCCCCCATAAATATATTTACTTTTACTAGAGAGCCAAAGGACATAATTAGTTGACAGGAAAGGAACTTAATGAAATAGATAAAATGATGACAAGAAAAGTAGCGTTAGAATGTTTCCTGGGACAAACTTACTCATTGATCCATATCCTAACAATGGGAAAAGTATGCACCTAGTGGTCATATTCCTAGGAACACACATTGTTGTTCATCTTTCATTCTTGAAAAGGATCAATAACATCAGAAGGTTAAAATGCTGATTTGCAAGTGAATTTCATTTAAGTGAGGCAGGGGTGTGCAAAGTCATCAGTCTCACTCTCTCCTCCAGAGTCATAAGAGTCTGGCGGCGAGATGTAGGTCAGGATGACTGGCCATGGCTCAGATGCACTGGGAAACCTTGGCCTTTTTAAGCTAAGGTCTTTCCCAGATCTCAGTTTGTCTGAGGGAAAACACATCCATTTGGCCAGAGTGAATGCCTGAAGGATCAGGCACATTGAGAACACTTTGGCCAGGGTACAGACGTGGAGGAGCATCTTATATCTCTGATGCTATAGGGACACTTGTGACTTCTGATACTGTCACTGGTCCTAGAGTGCTTTGTAATCTCCTCTAGGTAGTGTTCCACAGGTTTTGTCACTGCTAGGCATTGCTCTATTAAGTATTGCACCTCTAGGCATGTGATCACTACTCAGTGTTGTGTTGGCAGGCATATGGTTCCAGAGAATCTTTATACTACCTGTTTCTGGGCTTTGATTTCATTTTCTTGTGCCTTGTTTCAGTTTCTGCAGTTTGATGACCTCTGTGCTTCTAAAGTCTGAGGAATTTATTCTACACCAAGAAGAATGAACTTTTTTTTTTTTTGAGGCAACGGTGGACTCTCCCTCACCCTGCTCCCCACTGCCCCCAACAGCCAGGTATTAACATGGCAAAATCTAAAAAGTACAAACTAACCTTTTTCTCTTTTAAAAAAATTCTTTAAGTTTTATAATAAATCTGACAAACAGTAACAAACACAAACATATCCATATTCAAATAAGAAGAGATAAAAAGGATTATATGCAACACTGTGAATTTTTATTATATATATATTTTTCAAAATTCTTTGTTACTTTAATACAATATTTTCAGCAGTGCTCTGCTTGTGTAGATTCCTTCTGAACTTCTGTCTACTCTCTTCTCTGCATTTCAAGTGCATTATTGATTTTATTTTCTTACTTTCTTCTTATTTATATCATTATTACTAGTCTCCATCCTCCCTCCAAGTCCTTGCCTCCAAAGAAATAAAACTTCTCCATTATAATAAATAAGTACAATTAATCAAAAGAAATACATTCACTGGTCATATATGTCTTATTCTGCCCCTCTGGTCCATAACATTTTTGCTCAGAGGTAGGAAGCAAGAATCATTGCTAATCATTTAGAATAGTGGTGGGTCATTGCATTGATCATAGTTCTTAAGCATTTAAAAGTTATTTTCCAATACAGTGTAATAGTTGATGTAAAAATTGTTCTTTGGTTCACTTTGCATTAATTTGTATGCACCATTCCAGGTTTCTCTGAATCCATTACCTTAATCTTTTTTAACAGCATAATAATATTCATATAGTATATATATATATGAATATAATATATTTATACTATAATTTGTTCAGCCATTCTCCAATTAATGGGCACCTACTTTGTTTCCAGTTCTTTTCAACCATGAAAAATGATACTATGAACATTTTGACACATATGAAACTTTTTGCTTATTCTTTGATATCTTTGGACTAGGTGCCTAGTAGTGGTATGGCTGGGCCAAAGGGTCTAACAAAGTTTTGACATTTGAAGTATAGTTCCTACTTATTTTTCAGAATGGTTGAATTAATAATCCACAGCTCCATCAACCGCACATTAATAAGCCTGTCCTTCAACAGCCAGCTCACTCCCCCAAATTGTTGTCATATTTGCTAGTCAAATGAATTAGATCCTAAGGAGGGACTTTAGAGTTCTTTTAATTTGCATTTCTCTCCTTTTTAGGAATTTGGAGCATTTTATATGGTTTTTCATAGTTTGCCTTTTTTCTTTTGAGTGTTGGCTGTGGACATCTATTGGGAAATGTCTCATACAGTATTCTTAAAATCCTTATATATCATTGATATCAGCTGGGTTTATTAGAAAAATTTCTATACCAATTTTCTAAGTTAACTGATTCCATTCTAATACTAATTGGATTGATTTTGTTTGCACCAAAACTTTTCAATTTGATGAAATCAAAATTTTCCATTTTATCTTGTGATTCTAACACTTAGGAGTTTTTAGTTTGTTATTAATACTATCCCTTATGATTATAATTTTCATAAATTTGAATCAACCACATATTTCTGCTATAAATCTAACCTGGTCATATTGTGTAATCTTTTAAAATATTTTGTGGCAGCCACTTCGTTAATATTTTATTCATTATTTTGCATTAATATATATTAAAGACATTAATCTGCAGTTTTCTTTGCTGTGTTTTGCCCTGGCATAGGGAGATATTTAGGTATTTGATCATATTTGCCTCATAGAGTTTGGCAGAATCCGCTCATCCATTTTTTTCAAGCAATTCATATAATATTCATATAATATTTTAATTACTTTAATTAATTAATGTAATTCATTTGTAAATCCAACAGGTCTTGTTTTTTTCTTTCTTTGGAAATTCCTTTACAGATTGTTCAACTTCCCCCTTGCCTTCCCCAGACTGGGTTATTTAAATACTCTATTTCTTGTTTCTGTCATCTGGGTTTTAAATATTTCTAAAAGTATGAAAATAATTCCCTTTGCTATTGATATTTTAAGCATATGGCTGAGCAAAATTTTTGTTATTGTTCAGTTGTGTCTGACACTTCATGACTCTATTTGGGGTTTTCTTGGCAAAGATACTAGAGTGGTTTGCCATTTCCTTTTCCAGGTCATTTTTACAGACGAGGAACTGAAGCAAATAGGTATTAAATGACTTGGCCAGGGTAACACAGATATTACATTTCTGAGGCCAGATTTCAATTGAGATCTTCATGACTCCTCATCTGATGCTTTATGTCCTGTCCCCCATTTATTCTGTTCTCTCTTTTGCTCTTGTCCTTCCCCAAAAGTGTTTACTTCTAACTACTCCCTCCTCCCACTTGCCCTTCCTTCTATCATTCCCACCCCCCACAGCCACTTAACCCCTTCTCCCCTACTTTTCTGTAGTGTAAGGTAGATTTTCATACTAAATTGAATGTGCATGTTATTCCCTCCTTAAGCCAAATGTGATGAGAGTAAACTTCACTTTTTCCTTCTTACTTCCCCCCCTTTCTCCTCCATTGAAAAAGCTTTTTCTTGCCTCTTTTATGAGGGATAATTTACCCCATTCCATGTCTCCCTTTCTTCTCCCAATATATTCTTCTCTCATCCCTTCATTTCATTTTTAGTTTTTTTTTAGATATTCCTTCCTATTTAACTCACCATGTGCCCTCTGTCTATACGTACATAATCCCCCCAACTACCCAAATACTGAGAAAAGTCTCAAGAGTTACAAATATTATCATTCCATGTAGGAATGTAAGCAGTTCAACTTTAGTAAGTTCCTTATGATTTCTCTTTCCTGTTTACCTTTTCATGCTTCTCTTGATTCTTATGTTTGAAAGTCAAATTTTCTATTCAGCTCTGGTCTTTTCATCAAGAATGCTTGAAAGCGGGGGGGGGGGGAGGGGGGGGCAGAGCCAAGATGGCGAAGTAGAAAGACGCACATACACATAGCTCCGAACACACAAACCACAGAACTGCTAGAGGGGACCAAGCCAGGGCGAATTCTGCACCCAGAGACCACGGAGTATTGGAGCGAGGGAGATTCCTGCTCTGGAGAGACCTGCGGACCTCTCGCGGGGGGTCCTTCGGACTGGGCGCCGGGACGGGGAGCGGAGTGCGGCCCTGCCGCGGCCGCGACACTGAGGGGAGGAGATCCGAGAGGGCTACCAGCGGCCACGCGGGTCCCCCCACCCACAGAGGGACCTGCAAACCTCTCACAAAAGGTCCGTTGCGCTGCAGACGCGGAGCCCAGCCCGGACCTGCGGCGGCAGCGGCGGCCACGGCTCCGAGAGGCACAGATCTGAGAGGGCTCCGGAGGCGGGATCTTCGGCGGCACAGACTCCCCCACCAACAGGTGACTGATGGGGGTGGGTGAGAGAGTCTCTTTGGCGAGTTGAGAGGGGAGTGGGGTGCCCCCAAGGCTCGGGCCCCCCCCGGGAGGTGGGGGCTGAGAGGCGGCTGCGGACGGGGGCTCCCCAAACGGGCAGGAGCCTGGATCCATTGTGGAAGGTCTGTGCATAAACCCCCAGAGGGAACTATGCCTGAGAGGCGGCCCTGCCCCTGACCACCTGAACTTAATTCTCACACTGAATAGCAGCCCTGCCCCCGCCAAAAGCCCTAAGGCGGGAAGCAGCATTTGAATCTCAGTCCCCAAACTCTGGCTGGGAGGACCAGGAGGCGAGGTGGGTGTGAGGAGAACATTCAGAGGTCAGGCCACTGGTTGGAGAAAATGCCAAGAAAAGGGAAAAGAAATAAAACTATTGAAGGGTACTTTACTGGAGAAAAGACACTTCCTCCCTTCCTTTCTGATGGGGAGGAACAATGCTTGCCATCAGGCAAAGACACAGAAATCGAGGATTCTGTGTCCCAGCCCACCCAATGGGCTCGGGCCATGGAAGAGCTCAAGAGGAATTTTGAAAATCAAGTTAGAGAGGTGGAGGAAAGACTGGGAAGGGAAATGAGAGGGATGAGGGAGAAGCATGAAAAGCAGATCAGCTCCCTGCTAAAGGAGAACCAAAAAAATCTTGAAGAAATTGGCACCTTGAGAACTAGCCTAACTCAGCTGGCAAGGGAGGTGCAAGGGGCCAATGAGGAGAAGAATGCTTTCAAAAGCAGAATTAACCAAATGGAAAAGGAGATTCAAAAGCTCACTGAAGAAAATAGATCTTTCAAAACTGGAATGGTACGGATGGACGCTAAGGACTTTTCGAGAAGGACAGATATCTCAGAACATACCACGCAGATTCGAAAAATGGAAGATAATGTGAAATATCTTATTGGAATAACAACTGACCTGGAAAATAGAATCAGGAGAGACAATGTAAAAATTCTGGGACTACCTGAAAACCATGATCAAAAGAAGAGCCTAGACATCATCTTCCATGAAATTATCAAGGAAAACTACCCTGAGATTCTAGAACTAGAAGGCAAAATAAATATTCAAGGAATCCGCAGAACACCGCATGAAAGAGATCCAAAAACAGAAACTCCTACGAGCATTGTGGCCAAATTCCAGAATTCCCAGGTGAAAGAGAAAATATTGCAAGCAGCTAGAAAGAAACAATTCAAGTATTGTGGAAATACAATCAGGATAGCACAAGATCTGGCACCCTCTACATTGAGGGATAGAAGGGAATGGAATAGGATATTCCAGAAGTCAAAGGAACTAGGACTGAAGCCAAGAATCACCTACCCAGCAAAACTGAGTATAATACTTCAGGAGAAAAAATGGTTTTTCAATGAAATAGAAGACTTTCAAATTTTCCTGATGAAAAGACCAGAGCTGGAAAGAAAATTTGACTTTCTAACACAAGAATGAAGAGAACCATGAAAAGGCGAACAGCAAAGAGAAATCATAAGGGACTTACTAAAGTTGAACTGTTTACATTCCTACATGGAAAGACAATATTTATAACTCTTGGAACATTTCAGTATCTGGGCACTGGGTGGGAGTACACACACACACACACATGCACACACGCACACATACATAGAGACAGAGTGCACAGAGTGAATTGAAGAGGGTGGAATCATATATTAAAAAAAAAATGAAATCAAGCAGTGAGAGAGAAATATTGGGAGGAGAAAGGGAGAAGTTATATGGGGCAAATTATCTCTCATAAAAGAGGCAAGCAAAAGACTTATTAGTGGTGGGATAAAGAGGGGAGGCAAGAGAAAAACATGAGGTCTACTCTCATCACATTCCACTAAAGGAAAGAATATAATGCACATTCATTTTGATAGGAAAACCTATCTCATAATACAGGAGAGTGGGGGACAGGGGCACAAGCAGGGTGGGGGGGAGAATGGAGGGGAGGGCATGGGGAGGAGAATGCAATACGAGGTCGACACTCATGGGGAGGGAAAGGACCATAAGAAAATAGAAGTAAAGGGGGACAGGATAGGATGGAGGGAAATATAATTAGTCCTATACAACACAACTAGTATGGAAATCATTTGCAAAACTAAACAGATATGGCCTATATTGAATTGCCTGTCTTTCAAGGGGAAGGGGTGGAGAGGGAGGGAGCTAAGGAGGTTAGAACTCAAAGTGTTAGGACCAAATGTAATGTTCTTACCACTGGGTAACAAGAAATACAGGTTAAGGGGTCAAGAAAGCTATCTGGTCCTACAGGACAAAAGAGAAGACGGAGACAAGGGCAGGGAGGGAGGATAGAGGAGAGAGCAGATAGGTCACAGGGGCAATTAGAAAGCTCAGGTTTTGGGGGGGAGGGGATAAAAGGGGAGAAAATTTGTAACCCAAAATTGTGTGAAAATAAATGTTAAAAATTAATAAATTAAAAAAAAAAAGGAATGCTTGAAAGCCCTCTATTTCATTGATTGACCATTTCCCCCCCAAAGTATTATACTCAGTAGGTGATTCTTGGTTTTAATTCAGTTTCTTTGACTTTTGGAATATTATATTGCAAGTCCTTTGATCCCTCAATGTAGAAGTTGTTAGATCTTGTGTTATCCTGATTGTATTTCCACAATACTTGAATTGTTTCTTTCTGGCTGCTTGTCATATTTTCTCCTTGATCTGGGAACTCTGGAACCTAACTACAATATTCCTAGCAGTTTTTCTTTTCAGATCTCTTTCAGGAGGTGATTGGTGGATTCTTTCAATATTTATTTACCCTCTGCTTCTAGAATATCAAGGTAGTTTTCCTTGATAACTTCATGAAAGATGATGTCTAGGCTCTTTTCTTTCATAATTGCTTTCAGGTAGGCCATAATTTTTAAATTGTCTCTCCTGGATCTATTTTCTAGGTCAGTTGTTTTTCCAATGATATATTTCACATTGTAGTCTATTTTTTCATTCTTTTGGTTTTGTTTTGTAATTTCTTGGTTTCTCAGAAAGTCATTAGCTTCCATCTGCTCCATTCTAATTTTTAAAGAACTATTTTCTTCAGTGAGCTTTTGAACCTCCTTTTCCATTTGGCTGATTTTGCTTTTTAAAACATTTTCCTCCTCATTGGCTTTTTGGACCTCTTTTGCTATTTGGATTAGTCTATTTTTAAAGGTGTTATTTTCTTCAACATTTTTTTGGGTCTCCTTTAGCATCCTGTTGACTTACTTTTCATGATTTTCTTTCATTGCTCTCATTTCTCTTCCTAATTTTTCCTCCATCTCTCTTACTTGATTTTCAAAATCACTTTTGAATTCTTCCATGGCCTGAGATCATTGCATATTTATTTGAGAAGTTTTGGATGAAGAAGCCTTGACTTTGGTGTCTTCCTTTAATGGCATGCTTTCTTCTTCCTTCCTTATCCAAAAGGATGGAGGAAAATACCTGTTCACCAAGAAAATAACCTTCTATAGTCTTATTTTTTCCCCTTTTTTGAGCATTTTCCCAGCCAGTTACTTGACTTTTGAGTCTTTTGTGTCCAGTTGAGGGTCTAGGGACCTGTAAGTTCTCAGTTCCTCCAAGGTGGCACAATCAAGGGAGAAGAGTTTAATCCTCTCCTGGCCTGCACTCTGGTCTGGGAGAAACCACAAGCCTTTCTGCCCAGGATTTGTGAGTAAGGTTTCCTCTCCACAACTGCCTCCACCAGCTTCACCAGTCAGTACTCCTCCTCACCCCAGAGCCACTACTCAGGGCAGAGTTTCAGATCAGCTGCTTGATTTCCTCAGTGTGTTTAGGCCAAGGGCTACAAAAATGACTGCTGCTGCTGCCTGAAACCAGAAGCAGACAGCATTCCCTCTCACTCAGGTGAAAGAGCTTTCTCACTGACCTTTGAAGCTGTTGTTGGCTTTTGTGGGGATCTGGGAACAGCAGCTGTTACCTGTGACTCTGCTCCCTGAAGCCTGCTTCAGTCCTGTCTTTGCTGCGTGACATGGTCAAGGCTGTGCTGTGCTCCACTCTGAGTACAGTGCAATAGACCTTTCCTGTCAGCCTTCCAGGCTGCCTTGGGCTGGAAATCTCTTTCACTCTGTCATTTTGTGGTTTCTGCTGCTCTAGAATTTGTTTAGAGTCATTTTTACAGGTATTTTATGGGCTTTGGAGGAAGGAGTACCACAGGTCCATCCTTCTACTCCACCATCTTGGTTTGATGTCCCCCTCCCCCCTTTTTATAAAACTGTCCCACTTTCCTCTCTTTTTAGTGAAAGGAGAAAACCTGTTTCTAATTTTTATCAACTTAATAATTTTTTTATTTGAATTTTGCTTGTGTTTTCTTTGATTTCTCACAATTTCTGTTTTATGTTGAGTTTTTTACTTGTTTTTCTAGCTTTAAAAGTGATTTTTTTGTACACATAATTGATCTATTCTTTCTATATTTTGATCATAAAAGTGTTTAGTAATATTTATTTTCCTCTAAGGACTAATTTGACTATATTGCAAAAATTTCTGTAAGTTTCTCATTGTTGTCATTTTCCTTGATGAAATTATCCATTATTTCTATTATTTGTTTGACCCATGAGTTCTTTAGTCTAAATTATTCACTTATCCTTTCAGATTGAATCCTTTCTTTAATTGCTGTTTATTGATTATAATTATTACATTGTAATTAGCAAAGGATATGGTTGCTATTTCTGCTATTTTGAATTCATTTATGAAATTTTATACCCTGGCATGTGGGCAGTTTTTAAAAAGATACTATATGGATAGCACAGATTGTTTTTTTTTATTATACATATATGAGATAAATATTCTTTATCTTTTTCTATAGATTTGTCTGGTTCTGTAATGGTCACATTGAGATCCTCTACTGTTGTAGTTTGCTATCTATTTCTCTCTGAATTAATATTTCTCTAAATTTTTTAGATTATATGACATTTGGGCACATAGTAAATATTAATATTATCTCATTATTTAATTTACTCTTTAGTATACTGTACTTCCTGTTTATGTCTTTTAATCATTTTATGCTTATTCTTGTTTTGTCTTTCTAAATTCACATTAAGTATAATTCTCTTCCAGTCCCTCACTTCAACACTTTGTATATTTTTACATTTCAAGTGCATTTATTGTAAGCAGTTTATTGTTCAATTCTGCTTTCTTATCCATTCTGATATCCTCCTCCGTTTTATGAATGATCTATTCACATTCATTATAATGACTTTTAAATATACGTTTCCCTCTGTCATATTCTTTTTTATTTTTTCACCTCATTTCTTCCTGCAAAGAAAGAGACTAAGAAAGGGAAGCAATCTGACCAATATTAGCCTATAATTAATGTGGTTTATTCTTATTCCTTTTTTACCTCTTTTCTTCACTGGACCCAGATTTTAATCTTTAGTTCTTACACATTTTTCATTTCTTTAGTACCCTATCTATGATCAACCCTTCAATTTGTTTTACTTATGATATTCCTCCCCTCCTTTGCCCTTTCTTTTAATTATCCTCCCTTCTTTATTTTATATGTCAATTTACTCATAGGTTTAATGTACTATTATAATTATTAAGCTCTCTCTCTCTCTCTCTCTCTCTCTCTCACTCTCTCTTTCTCTCTCTCTCTCTCCTCACACTGATGCCCACTTAGTTAAGGTTCTCACCTCTTGCTTGTACTATTATGATAGCCTTCTAATGGGTCTCCTTGTCCAATTCTTTCCTCATTCCAATCCTTTTATTGTTGTTTGTGTTGTTACTCCTCCCTTCTCAGGAATGTCTTGACATCAGGAAGGTGATGCAAATGAACTGGATTTAAGTGAGGCAGGACTGTGCAAAGCCATCAGTCTCACTCTCTTCTCTAGAGTCATAGGAGTCCAGTAACAAGACATGTAGGTCAAGATGACTAAAGATGGCCCCAGATGCAGTAGGAGACTTTAGTCTTTTTAAGCTAAGATCCTTCCCAGGGCTCAAGCTGTCTGAAGCAACACCAATTCAATAATTAAAGACTAGGTAAGAATTGAAGAAAAAGATGGCCTAGTTTGCCTTAATAAGAGAATCAATTTGAGAGGGAAAGACCCTCAGAATTTCTGACTCAAATAGAAACAATTGTTATTTACACTTACTCTGAGCCATCATGAACAAGAGAGGCTTGGGATGAGATCTATTATTGGTCAATCAGTGGCAGCCAGAGTGATTTGGAATAGCCAAGTGTTTTGAAAAAAAAGATAGGATAAATAAATGGGGAAGAAAAAAAGATAAATATCTAGCCCTCAAACTCCAACATATCTTAAGAAGTATAAGTGAAAAAAATTTATACTTTTGACAGAGGATTCACATGTAAGGGCATGATTCCCTATGGTGGGAGGAGAATAGGAATGAAGACAATAAGGAAGAGGAGAAGGAGGATGAAGAAATAGCAACATTGTCCAACTGGAACTGACTGGTTGGATCCATAGGGCCAGCTACTACTACTCATAGATCATTGTTTGTTCTTCATTCTTGAAGAGGATCAGTGACATCAGGAAGGTAACATCTTGACTTGCAAGTGAATTGGATTCAAGTGAGGCAGGACTGTGCAAAGTCTTCAGCCTCACTCTCTCCTCCAGAGTCATTGCAGTCCAGTGGCAAGACATAGGTAAAGACAACTGGTGATGGCTCCCAGTCCATTCTCTACATGGCTGCTCAAGTGATTTTCCTTAAGTATAGGTCTGATTATATTACCAGACTACTCAATAAACTCCAATAGCTCTTTCATTTCCAATATAAAATATAAAGTCACTTGCTTGACGTTTAAAGCTCTTCATAATCTGGTCTCTATCAGACTTCTAATCTTCCTACATGTTACCTCTCTCTGTGTATCTTATGATGCAACTGCATGAAGCACTCCTGGTTCTTGCACATGATATTCCATCTTTCATCTCCGTGCTTTTGCACTGGCTCTTCCCCAATGTCTGGTATATTCTCCCAGCATTGGGTTCTTAAAATTCCTAGTTTCCTTTGAAATTCAATGCCACTTCCTCTAGGAAGCCTTTCCTTGTTATTCCAGCTGTGAATGCCATCTCCTTTTAGGCTATTCTCTTTTTATGCTATATTTGTCTTGTATGTTCTAATTTATACATATGGTCTTTCCAATTAGAATGTAAGGTCCTTGAGGGCAGTGACTTATTTTCCTTTTTCTTTGTGCTCCCACAGCCTTGCTCAGTGCCTAACACATAGCAGATGCTTATTAAATGTTTGTTGATTAATTTGTTGATCTAAAACTTTTTGCACTGTTGATCTTTTCTAAGAACCTATGTTTGACCAAGGACATAAAGAAGGAAGTGTACATATAGGGTTAAAGCTCTTTGAGATGTGGCGTGTACAGGACCACAGCGTAGGCTTCTCAGACTGAAGTTTCATGGGATTGGTGCTTTTCTATTAACAATAGGGTTGGGAATAGTCAGGTGTGAGAATAAAGTGATAACAGGAATCCTATTTCTTTTCATTCCCCGCAGTATGAAATTCATCCTGTTTTTCACTCTGACTGAAATTGCTGGAGGAGGCCTCTCCAAATTGAAAGAACAATATTTTGGTCTAGTTGAATCTCGATCAATTGATGCTATCGGAACATAAAAGCCCAGCAACGATTCACAGCATCATTTTTATTCTTTACAATAATCAGGGGGCATGATGTCAGTTCTTCAGGCTCAATGACAAAGCAGCACGATTCCAATTAGAATACATTCCCCTGGCAAGATCACTAGTTGTACCTATTTCTCTGAAAGGACATCTGAAATGATGCTCACTTACCACTGAGGATGTCACAGCAGGGAAGAGAAATGTTGGCCAACTTAAACCTTTGGTCTGGGCCTGTAGTTTAAAATCATCTTTGTAAATAAATCTCCTTAATGGCTTTTCAAATGAATGGTAACACAGCTAAGTACCACATTAGTGGAGGAATTTTTAAAAATAGCCTTTGTGTTGTCATCAGAATGAAAAACCTCCCCCCCTCCTCACTCTAATCCCTTCCCACTTTCATTTAGACAAAATTTCACTGAAGGTTTAATTCAATTTAATTCCACTTTCGTTTATTATTCCTCTACTCTGTGAAGATCCCCTTTAATTTCTAGTGCTTTTCTTCTGTTAATTATTTCAAATTTGTCCTGTGTATAGTTTGTTTGTACATGGTTGTTTACGACATTGTCTCCTCTATTAGCTTGTGAATTCTTTGAGACAGGGAATGTCTTTTTTCTTTCTTTGTATCCCAAGTTTTTAGCATGATGTCTGGTGCATAGTAAGCACTGAATAGATGTTTATTCATTTACTGACTTATTGACTAGAGAGCACTAGAGCCCGAGAAAAACAATATTGTTCCTGCCCATATAAAACTTAAATTCTAGTTGAGATATATTACACACACAAAGTAATTTGTATGTACAGTATATATATCTTGCTTCAAGGTTTTACTGAGCATAATTATATGAAGTATTTGGTATAAATAAGATTATCCCCCTCTATAGATGAGGCATCTGAGACTCAGGGGGTAAGTGATAAGGATCATAGAACTTCTGTCAAAACTAGAATTCAAAATTCAGTCTCTGTTGACTTAAAGAAAATCATAGTGCTTTCTATTACTTTCCACCTCATCAGATTGTTGTGAGATGAAGTACTTTGTTAATCCTACGTAAATGTTAGCTGATATTATTAATAATAATAAATATGATAAATAAAATTATTAATAATAACTACTTATCATATTTCTCCCAACTCCCAATTGACCATTTTGTGCTTAACTTTTGAACTCTGAAAAATCAGAAGATCTAGAATTCTTATTGGCATTGATAATAGTTTTCCTGAATCAAGAGTAGCTGATAATAGTGTCTGTGCTAAAGCTGTGAGATGTACCAAGGAAAGACTACACACACTGAGAAAGGACAGTTTCAGAGAATGTGACCTGTCAGTGTGAATAGCAGCAAAGTTTGTCACTGTATAAAGGTACCAATCCTTGGAGCCAAGCAGAGAACTACACCTTTTCAACAAAGAGAAAGGAGCTGCGAGTTACCCCACTGCCATAAGATTCTTTACACATGTATCTCACTACCATTTGATAAATTTGATCCTCTTCTCCCCAGAAATGTCATGTGGGTGAAATGAGAGTATACTCTCACTTTGGGGAAACTGGTTTTGTGATAACTGTCTTCACTTAGTTAAATACCCTTTCTAAAAGTTAACTAAGTCTGGCTGATACTATTAGGAAGTATACCAGTAGAAGCTCAGTGACAGTAATACAAATCAATTCCCATTGGTGAACTCTGGGAAAACTAAGGAGAATAATATTTAACCTCTCCAGTTTGGCAAAATGATCCTAGAGGAGGTGCTACATAGACAGAAGTTTATAATTTGGTGACTCACTAAGTTTTGGAACAATTACTGTGCATGAGGCGGTCTTGACTTAAGAATGAGTGAGTACAAACCATATCAGATGATACTTCATAACCCCTTTAGTTACCCACCTTGGAAATATACCCATATGCCTTGCCAGTGCATATAATAAGCTTTACCTGTCCTTCCAATCTCTGACTCTAGGGTAAATAATCAAATCAATTCTACTATACTTTTTGTTGCAAAGGTATTGTCAGTTTACTACCCTAAGAATCAATTCAACATTCCTATGACTCATTCATTTGCCTCCCTGTATTAGAATATAAAGTTTTTTAGGTCAGAGATTATCTCACTTTTGTATTTATAGAAACAGAATTTAGTGCAATGTCTGACACAAAGTAAGCACTTAATAAATGCTTTTCCATTCATTCATCCATTTTTTGTCTTTTCTCTGACTTCAGTTGCTCTTATAGTCAGTTATATACAATTGAGCACCTTTCTAATTGTTTTGTCATCATTGATTCATTGTTTGTAGTTTACTACCTTGTACATTGTTCTTATCACATTAATTAAACCATAGAGTTTCTAAAACTGATTTCAACAAAAATATACTAAGTGCTTCCTATGTGCTAGGTGGTATTGAAATGAGAAATTATACAATAGCTCCTAACTTTTCTGAATATGAAGATCCCTTTTTCATACTAAAAAGATTTTGGTAGCTTCCTAAAATAATAGTAATCATTATATATAAATATATATATGTATGTGTATATATATATATATATATATATATATATATATATATACATACACAATATATGATGTATACTAGTAATACTAGAGAACATATGTAATCACCAAAAATATGATTAATCAATGATGCTTTAAAATGTTTATGTTACATCAATCCTATTTTCTTGTCCATATATTTGGAAAATTATAATACATGTGTGTGTGAGACATTTTTTCCATCTACAAATATTCACAGACTCTTATCAATAATTCCACAGATCCTTAGTAGTCCTCATTCCACAGGTTAGAAAGCAGTAGTGCAGTGAAGAAGAAGCACTGGAAATGGAGTTAACACCTGGATTCAAGTTTCAGTTCTGCTCTCTGTGTTACCTTGGGTAAACTGGTGTGGGATAGTGTAAAGAGAAATGGAACTGGAGTTGGAAGATGGCAGTTCAAAATACGCCTCTACTTTTTGCCACTTTTGTGACTCAAGGAAATCATTCTGCCTCTTTGGAGCTTGGTTTCCTTATCTTTAAAGCACAAGGTTGACCTAGATCATCTGGAAGATTCCTTTCTACTCAGAGTCTTCTGTTCTCTAAAGTTCTTATGATCTCTCAATCCTGGTTGGTATCTAGTGGAATTTTCAGTGCAAATTGCAGTGTAAATGAGTACATAGGTGTTCAATACTCATCGATTAGTTGATCAGTTGTGATAGGATTAAAGAGCCACCAGTTGCTTTTGGTGAAATCAGATAGATTTTTGTGGTTAGCTGTGTGTACATTCACAACTTTTATAAACTATTTGTTCCATGTGTTTTGTTGATGAGCCTCCTATCTCATACATCCTGTAAGAGGCTCTTCTTCTTCATGACAGACAATTTTTGATCAGTGTCCCTGAAGCTCCTAACAACTGTGAGGTATAGGAGGTAATTTTTTTTACGTCTATCTGTTATGCAAGATCAAGTTCAAAGGGGCAGGAGAACAGATGGAGTGTGTCCTCCCCTGGCAGTTATCTCCATTCTTGTAAGACCTTCAAGGTCTGCCCTAGTTGGCCTTCTCCTTGCAATTTTTCCTTCTATTGACTGCTATTCAGTGGTGTACTGAATAAAGATTAATTTTTCTCAGAATTGTTCTTCTCTCTGCTATGGACTTCCTTAGGAAAAGAGTGAAAATGGATCAATGAAATCACATATAGTAGAGGCTTTGTTTATGGCTTGAAAAAACTGGTAAACCTAAGCTACAAGTCACTCAGAATATTCACAGTTTCTGTGAAGGCTTCCTTTGCTGGCTAAATATAATCCAAAGAAACCTGCTTTGGTTTTGCACTTAATGAGACTGATGGCATAGTATAACAGAAAATATAGTAGGAGGAGTCAGAAGACATTTGGGTTCTAGTTTGGGATCTACAATTAACTAGCTATGTAATTTTGGGCAAGAGTCTTGGTTTCCTAGGTAGAATAAGCATTTATAATGCATTTACTATGTGTTGGGCACTGTGGTAAGCAGTACAGGAATAAAAATAAATACAAATAAATTGTTCAGTTGTTTTTCAGTTGTGTCTGACTCTTTGTGACTCCATTTGGGATTATCTTGGCAAAGATACTGGAGTGATTTGTCATTTCCTTCTCCAGCTCATTTTACAGATGAGGAACTGAGGCAAACAGAGTTAAGTGACTTGCCCAAGGTCACATAGCTAGTAAGTGTCTGAGGCCAGATTTGAATTCAGGGACATGAGTCTTCCTGATGAGAAGCTTAGCATTCTATCCCCTGTGCCACCCAGCTGCCACGAATTAATAAGGAGTACAAATAAATAAACTGAGGTGGGGAAGTGGTCTGGAGCATCAAGGAGAATTTCCCCATCTACAAAATGCCAAACTAAAGCTTATTTCCCTAGTTCATAGCAATATGGTAAGTAAGAATATCTGTAATTTGTGTGCACCAAGTCTTTATATAAATATGCACTATGATTATTGTCTGGTTCAAGTCCCCCTTGCTTTACAGATAAGGAAATCTAGGCCTAGAGGTACATTGCTACTAAGTAACAAAGTTGGGATTCTAACCCAAGTCCTCTGATATCAAAGTCTTTGCTACTTTGGTCCTGATAGCTACTAATAGTTACTAATGGTCCAGTGTCCTTTTTACTCTATTATTTACAGGATTATCATGAAGGTCTAATTTTAGTGGTACAGTGGAAATAATACTGGATCTGGTGTCAGAGAACCTGAGTTCAGATCCTGACTCTGCCACTTACTTCTTTGGTCAAGTCACTTGACTTCTTTCAGCCCCACTTTGCTCATGTGTAAAATAAGAGAGGTTGGACCAGATGTTCCATAAGGTCCCACTTATTAATTATCCTAAGGCATCATACGAATATAAGCCATGATTATGTGAGATCAAAAAAAGCCCCACCGAGCATGCCCGTCAATTGAGGAATGGCTGAACGAGTTGTGGCATATGCTTGAGAAGTGATGAGCAGGCAGATTTCAGAAAGACCTGGAAGATTTACATGAACTGAAGCTGAGTGAAGTGAGCAGAACCAGGAGAATATCGTACACAGTAACAGCAACATTGTGCAAAGATCAACGTTGAGAGACTTAACACTTCTCAGCAGTTCAATGATCTAAGACAATTCCAAAAGATTCAATGACAGAAAATGCTATCCACATCTGGAGAAAGAACTGTGGAGTCTGAATTCAGATCAAAGCACACTATTTTTTTTCTCTCTTTTTTTCTTTCTCATGGTTTTTCTCTTTGGCTCTGATTCTTCTTTACAACAACACTAATGTGGAAATATGTTTAATATTTCTAACATGTATAGCCTATATCAGATTGCATGCCATCTTGAGGTGGGGAGGGGAAGGAGGGGGAAATTTAGAAATTGAAATCTTGTAAAAGTGAATGTTGAAAACTAAAAAAATAAATAAAAAGTCCTACAGAATACATAAAGAGCTTTGGAAAACCTTAAAGAGTTTGTGTAAAGATGAGCTATTATTATTTTCATGATAATGTCTTTAACTTTCTTTAGAATAAATATCATGAAGTGGATTTGAAGACAGAAGAAGGCATCCAGATCCACTCTTCCCAGTTGTGTGACCTTGGGCAATCAATTCACTCATTGTAACAGAACCTCATTTTTCTTTCTTGTAAAATAGGGATATTTTCTCTAATTAACCTGCAGATTTGTTTGGAGGAAGGCAAATCACAAAGATGAGGATAATGATAAAGACGCAGTGTATCCTAGGAACACAGGGTTGATTTTTTAAATTTTACATACCTATTCATTTCAGCAGCAAAGTTATATTTAAGCAAGATTCTCCTTGGAGTAGAGACATTACCTGGGAGGAACCAATCAATCAATCAATGATCAACAAACTTTTGTTTTATATAATTATTATGTTCTAGTCACTGTGCTAAATACTAGATGTAAAAAGAGAACATGACACTGTAAGTACTTTTAAGTCACTTAGATTCAAATGGGAAGATGATCTGCACATATAGAGCTACATATAACACATATACAGATCAGCTATACACATTGGAGGAAGATACACCAGAAACTGGAGTTGGATGTATGAATAGGGTTGAACTAGACTTTGAATAGCTTTAAATACCAAATGTAGGAATTTCCATTTGGTACTAGTGGTGAGAGGAAGCTACTGGAATCTATTCAGTAGGGTAGTTAAATAGCCAGGACTCATGACTTAGGAAAATCTCCTTGGATGCTCAATGGAGGATGAATTAGATGGGGGGAGATGTTTGAGGCAGTGAGAACAGTTAGAATGGTATTGATAGTCCAGATAAGAGATAGTGAGTGTCTGAACTAGATGAGTACTTTCAGCTCCGGGCAGGGCAATTTGTGGGTTTTGCACCAGTGATTTTGAAAAGTTGGGGAGTTGGGAGCCAAAAGAAATTCCTGGTAACACAGTGATTGCCAGGTTCCTTCTTTAACTGATGTATTTTGAAAGAATGGTGCTTCATGAAACTAAAGGCCAAAAAGAGGTTATTCATCTAAAAAAAATAAGTACTTATTTTTAAAGGCCAGCACATTTTCCTCTGAACAAAAGAAGCTGGTGCTTACTGTTCTGTAGTGTTATAGATCCTGCCTCAACACAGGTTAAATGGAATTTCTGTAGACAATTAAATAATGTTTCTGTAGACACCTGAATACTTTTCAGAAATAAAATATTCTTTGACTTGCAGTCAAATTGTCCAGTACACACAGACACAAAGATGGAGTAAATAAACCAATTAAACAGAACTCATAAAGGTATGAACCAATCCTATATCTATATATCTATATCTATATCTATCTATCTATCTATCTATCTATCTATCTATCTGTCTGTCTGTCTGTCTGTCTGTCTGTCTGTCTGTCTGTCTGTCTGTCTATCTATCTGTCTCTGTCTGTCTGTCTGTCTATCACCTACCTATCTATCCTAGTAGTAATTTCCACTTAGAGCCTAGCTCCTTACAGAAAAATGAGTGCTAGTACTGGGGAAAGCAGAGGCTGCCCCAAGGGTTAGTCCTTTGCCCATGCTCCAGTCCATACCTGTGATGGGGTATGGAGACAGAAACTCTACCTGGGTGTCAATGTAATCCTGCCAACTCTTGTCCATCCACACTGAGGAGGGTGTGGACATTCAGGGCACACAGCAGATGTCCTCTGTTCTAGAAATGTTGGTCCTGACTGTGTTGTATGGGGCCTTGCCTACTGGGATTGGACAATACCCCTAGGCTATTTACCTTGGAACAAAGTACCTGTCCTTTATTGCTTACTTTGAAGCTCAATTGTTCTACTAGAAATCTGCCATCTGTCCTGTCTACACTGGATTCCTTGATGTTGAAAGTGGTCAAATTGCTTGGAAAAGACCACATTCCTTATATTTTTGACTTTGCTTCACAACCTAGATTTAAGATAGAATGTAAATTCCTCTAAGTCAGGGACTATTTCATTTTGATCTTTGCATCCTCATCTCCTAGAGAAGTGCCAGGCACCTTGTAATACATTTTTGATTGAGATGAATAGAATTTAAGACATTTGCTGATGTTTACTTCTGGAAATGAATCTCTTGACCATTTTCCTTCCTTCCTTCCTTCCTTCCTTCCTTCCTTCCTTCCTTCCTTCCTTCCTTCCTTCCTTCCTTCCTTCCTTCCTTCCTTCCTTCCCCTCTCCCTTCTTCTCTGTTTCCCTTCCTCCTTCCCTCCCTTTCTTCTTTCCTTCCATCCTTTCTTTTGAGGGTCATATATGCACAAGGAAACAGAGACAATATAGAATGGTATACTCAGTGCTGGACTGGACAAACTAGATGACCACTGAAGTTCCTTTCAACAATGAAATTCTGTGATTCTATTAGTTTGGCAATGAATGGAAAGACATTGAAGGCTTTTAAAATGGTTTCCTAAAAATATCAAAACATTTTGAGAACATGTCTAGCTATGATATGTGGAATAACTGGATAGGATGAGACTGGGGGCAGAGAAGGTGAGATTCAATAAGTACCAAGAACCTGTACTATGTCAGGTGCTGTGCTAAATGCTAGGGATATAAAAAGTGGTAAATGGCAATTCCTGCCCTCAAGGGAATCTCAATCTAATGGAGGAGTCAACAAATAATGTACAAACAAATAAATATGTACAAACAATCTATATACAGTATAAATAGAAAATAATTAACAGAGAGAAGACACTGGAATTAAGATGGGTTGAGAAAGGCTTCCTGTAGAAAATGAGATTTCAACTGGGACTTAAAGGAAGCCAGTAGGCAGAGGTGAGGAGGAAGAACATTTCAGGCATGGAGAATAGCCAGTAAAAATATGAAGAGCTGAGAGTTAGAGACTATTATAATATTCCATGCATGAAGCCCTGTCTTACTTGGTCTTCTCTCTTCTCTCCTCAGGATCTCCCCAGACACACCCTTATTAGCTTGTTTCTTCAGAATTCATGCTTTCTTTCCTGATTTCTCCAAATAGAGGCTAATGCAGGTCATATTTTCTTTTTCATTTGGTCCATGCTCAATAATTCATTAGTGTTTTCAAATGAAGCTTAATTGTTTCATTTCTTTATAATAAATCACAGAGGAGAAAACTACTTTAATAGAAAACCCAATTAAAAACTACTGCCTGGAGGTTGGAGGGCCTCTTGGATAGGAGATTAACACTGTTGTGACCTTTGACTTCCCTTAATGGATATTAACTATTACCCCTTCCACAGCAAGATGTAGGAACATGAGGCCACTGTGACCAGAATTAAAATTTTTGGCAGCCTTCTGTACTAGAAAGAGGCTGGGGTTTTGAGTCAGGAGATCTAAATTCTAGTCTCAACTTTGCACTGAAGTAGTTGTGTGACTTTGGGAAAGTCATATCCCCTTCCCACGCGCCTGTTTCCTTATCTATAAAATGAAGGAGTTGGATGAGACAATCTCTCAGGGGCCTTCCCATTCTGACTTTCTATAGTTCTAAGAATTTGGATTTCTGATGGCTAGGGCAGTACCTGTCATTCCAGATAGCTCAGAAAATGACAAATGAAGATGTCAGTAGGGAAAACCAAGGGTTTCTTTTGTTGTTAGTACTTCTCTGCAGGCACTTCACTAGCACTAGAATTGAACAAGATTTTCCTGAACTGGCCATTGTGAGAAGAGGTCTGGAAAAGGGGTTGTGTTAGCCATACTTTTGTGTCATCTTTTTCTGATATTATTCTATTTACTGAAAAGATTAGCACTGTGTTCTGCGAGTTAGGAGATCTGGGCTCATGCCCAAGGCCTCTTACCAGCTTACTATAGAATATGTGTTAAGCAAGTCTTTAACTCTCCGTGTTCACTATCCTGTTTCATTAGGAAAATGGAATACCAAGTCATATGGAGTCACAATTTTAGTGAAATCCTGTTCAACTTCTAACTGAATATTAAAATTTATACACACATTTGAAGGTCATATTTCATCTGAGTATAATAGAACACAAGTTGGAAGGAATTTTAGTTCATCTAGTCCAATTTGTACCTCAACAGAAAATTTTCCCTTCCTTTTTCTCCAACTAGTCACTGGACTTAGAGTCAAAAGACCTGAGTTTAAGTCCTAGCTTCATCACTTCTTAGTCATGTGTCCTTCAGCAATTCACTTTACTGCTTTGGGGTTCAGTTGTCTCATTTATTTACTTATTTATTTATCAATCTATCTATTTGTTCATCCATTTGTTGATTCATTCATTTATTTTTAAAAAGTGATTAGTCTAGAAGATCTCCAAGAACCTGTCCTACTCTGATGTTCTGTGATTCTAAGTGAAGAATTCAAGTATATTTTCTTTTCTTTTGAATCTTATGTTACAGGCTTTAATGATTACTTATGCCAGTTAAGACAGTAATGATAAGAAGAAGAAGAGGAAATCTCTTTTTCTATAAGCCAGAAAGCTCCTCTTTAAGAGAATATTCTCCTCATACTAAGGCTTTAACTAGAAAAAATTGAAGTCTACAGATAAAGGTATAAATTCATTCATATTAGTTTCTTAGGATAAATTTTTTTTATTGGTTTTTGGTTCTTTAACACCCCCAAAATTTTTCCCAGCATCCTTCCTCTGCCCCTGCTCAGAGAGCCACAAAATATAACAGATAATATTTTTAAAGAGAAAAAATAACAAAATTGATCAGCACATGAAAACTCTGGACAGGGATGAGGCAGGGGTGTCTTCTCTTGTCTCTTCTTCAGAGCCATGCTTATACTTTGTAATTTTGCAACATTCATTTACAGCATTCACTTTTGATTTTTTTGTAGTTATTATGTAAACTGCTTTCTTAGTTCTGTTTAGTTTACTCTGTCTGCATCAATCATATTAACTTAAAATACAAAACTCATTTAGTTAGCTCTTCCTGTCGATCAATACAGCAGATTGAGAACCAACCTTGGATTTAGGAAAATCCATGTTCAAGTTCCTTCTCTGACTCATCCTGACTATATGAACATGGGCAAGTCACTTCATCTCACTCAGTGCTTCACTGTCGACTTTGGATAGCCTAAGTTTAGGGAGGAAGGAAGGAAACACCCATCTGTAAAGTACCTACTATGCGCCAGACCCTGTGCTTAGTACTTTGCAAATACTATCTCATTTGATCTACATAAGAACCCTGGGAGGTAGGTGCTATTATTATCCTCATTTTACCATTGCGGAAACTTAGGCAAACAGATAGATAGCTTCATATATAAAGCTACTTATAGATTTATGTCTATTGCTATGTATAGCTCTGTATCTATACACAAAGACATATGTACACATTTGAAGAGATAGAGGCAGAGACAGCTAGCTAACAAATACAAAAATCTAGCTTTTGTATATAGGCCATACAGCTACTACGGGTCTGAGGTTGGATTTGAATTCTGGTCTTTCTCACTCCAGGTCCACTGCTCTATCCACCTAACAGCCATGACAATGGAAGCCACAAGATCAAGTATTAAAACTTTTTTATTATAGTCATACAAAAGATAAATAGTAGAAGTCTACTCTTCTAACAGTAGAGGAAGGGTCTGATAACATCCTTGTAGAGCAGCCTAGCTATCTCAGGAAGTTCCCAATATCAGAAATTTAATTTGGGTAAAGCTTCTCTTAGTGAGGTCAGAGCAGTACCGTTTATTTGAAACTGAGTTCTTTGGAACCCACTAAGCGATTGAAGCTTGCCTAATAGGTGTTACCTAATGGTTATAGGGGTGGGAAATCTACGGCCTCGAGGCCACATGTGGCCCTCTAGGTCCTCAAGTGCAGTCCTTTCACTGAATCTAAACACACAGAACAAATCCCCTTAACAAAAGGATTTGTTCTGTAAAACTTGGACTCAGTCAAAAGACTGCACCCGAGTACCTAGAAGGCCACATTATGTCCCTGAGGCCACAGGTTCCCCACCCTTGGTTAGTAACTAGGTCTGAAACTGAGAGAGCCCTTTTGACCAATAAACTTTTCAAGAGAATTTCCTGTCTGGTTTACCCACCCAACTCTCTAAAACTGTTAGTTATAGATAGGTTACCAAGCTGCATGAACAAAAAGAGGTTGCACAGTGGCTCTGTCCTACGGTAAAGATATCATGAAGATTTCATTTTGGTGTAGACTTGGGAATTCATCAATGGAGGGAGCTTCCTGGTAAAAGAATTCCCTTCACTAAAACAGATGTACTTTGAATTTGAAACTTATCTTAGAGAGGATTCTAGGGGCACTGAAAGGATAAGCAACTTATCTAGGATTACCTCACCAAGATGTACCTGAGGTAGAATTTAAACTGAGGTCTTCCACACTTTGAGGCTAATTCTCTGTTCTCTACACCATGATTATCAATCTCTCTCTGAGGCAGGAAATAGAGCACTAAACTTGGAGTCAGAAAGACCTGAGTTCAAATGTGATTTCAGACACTCTTTGTGTAACTCTGGGCAAGCCATTTAATTTCAGTGATTGCCTAGGAAACTAGCTCACTCAGTTTTCTCATCTGTAAAATGTAGTTAGTTATATGACCTACCTCCCAGGGTTGTTGGGATGATAAAGTGAGATGTTATCTGTAATTTCAGTGATTGTATAGGAAATTAGCTGACTCAGTTTCCTCATCTGTAAAATGGAGTTAATTATATGACCTACCTCCCAGGGTTATTGGGAGGATGGTGTGAGATGTTATCTGTAAAGCACTTTTGTTATCTGTAAAGCACTTTCAAAATCTAGTTTTTATATTAACTAGCTGTCTCTGATTCTCTCTCTCTAAATGTGTATGTGTTTATCTATCTTTATCTATCTATCTATCTATCTATCTATCTATCTATCTATCTATCTATCTATCTATCTGATCTAACTGTCTGTCAGTGTCTTTAGACCCAATGAGGCTGTTGGTGGAAGATAAAAATTAAGCAGAAGTTCTAGTTCTTTTCTTGGATAGAAACACTTCTAGTCCTCTTGGTGGAGGATAAGACCAGAAGACAACAAGGGAACAATTATAAGCCACTGCAAGTGGAAGAGTGTCCATATTAACCATATCTGTAAGTGCAAGTGCTGAGGGAAAATGGAGAAACACCAAAACCCCAGTCTTCACTGGCACAGTCAGAAGGCAAAGCATCCTATTCCATAATACTGATGAATTCTGAGCTCAGTGGAGTTTCTCCATGGCAACGCAGGCATCCTACTTCCCTGCCCTCTGGGTTGTTTTCTTCTTTATTTCTCACCTCCTTCAGCTCTCTGTTGGCAAGCCCTTCAGCTTGATTTTTCTCACGCTCTCAGGGTCTCTAGAACAGCTCCTCAGCTCCTGTGGTTTTATTCTCCCCAATGGCAAATATTCAGTCCATTCGGTTGGCAGTCCTGGGAATTGTGCCTCATGGTACTTAATGCTCATGAAAACAATGTCCACAAGCAGCTTGCCAACAGGCTTCTCTTCTTGGCCTTTGGTCAGATCCCTCTGTTTTGATCACTTCATTTATTATGTTCACATTTTTTTTCCCCAACTCATAAGCACGTGTGCTCACTGTTCTTTCATCTGACAATGTCCAGGACTGCTGGGAGGGATTCACAGGTAATTAATTTGTCAGGAAAGAAGAACCTTCTTGCCAAATACTAACAAGAAAACAAATTCACACCTCATCCAGCAGATGATTACTTCAACAAATGATCATGAATAACATGAAGGGAGGGGTAGGTATGGCGAGACAGACAAGTAAACTAAGAGAGGGAATCAAGGGAGATTTTATTGCTAAGCTTGATATATTCGTATTACTTCTCTAGGTTCTGTAGTTCTTATAAATGAAACCCGGTAGCTAATACATAAATTTTCTCCTGGAGAAAGAAGTATGTTATACTTCATATGTTCTCCATGTGTGGGGAATGGGGAGGGAGGAAAGGGAAGTACTGCCTTTTTTCCCCTTATGTTTAAGAAATTCACATTGAATTTAAATTAAAATTGATTTTGGATTGTAGATGACCTGGGGTAGAACAATCTCTGAAGACAGGAATGAGCATGTAATCTTCCAGATTGGGGGGATTGACAAAATCTCAGTACTTAGTCATCAAGGACTCATCTTTTTCATCCTCCCAGCTGTTAATGCTGTCATCTGTGAAAGGAAAGGGCTGTACCACCAGTGGCCTGGGAACATTCCTGACTGACATTACGCCAAGGGTGTTTGCTTGACCTTTTCGTTTCAATAAAAAGTTAACAAGGACATAGAAAAGAGGCAATGTTGTATAGTGGGTAATTAGACAAAGAGAGTCAGGAAGAGCTGAATGCAAGTCCTGATTCTGACATAGACCGATCTCATGAACTGGGACAAGTCCCCTAACTTCACAGTGTTCTAGGTTATTATCTAAGGCTACCATTTGTTTTTTACAAGCCTGTGATTTCAATGGTGAAGGGAGTTCCCAGGGAAGAACATTCTCTACCAGTGTAGATAGATACCTACTTTGTATCTATATAGTCTTAGAGAGATGACTCAGTTATCAGGGCAGGGCAATGGATAGAGAGCTAGCCTCAGGGTCAGGAAGGCCTGAATTCAAGTACTTCCTCTGATATCTCTCTCTCTCTCTATCTATATCTATATGTGCATCTATAGATATAGATACATAGATATGTATAGATATCTATATCTATCTATATATCTGCACACACATATATATACACACATATATGCATACATGTATATGTATGTGTATATATACACACACATATGCATACATGTATATGTATGTGTATATATATATATACATATACACACACATATGCATACACACACACACACATATATTGCCTTTGTGATTATGGGTAAATGATCTTGACCTCCAGGCAACTCTGTAAGACAACAAATAATCCATTCATGTTTATAGAGTACTATATGGTTTACAAAGCACTTTTCTGCAAACATTTCTGAGATATAGGGTAGAGTAAAAATTGCCCCATTACAGAGCTAAGAAAAGTGAGACTCTGAAATTATATTTTTCCAAAGTTATTGTGAGATTTTTGCTAGTCTATAGCTGACAGAAGTTACTCCTCTGAATGACTGACTTACCTATGTACCATAAAGTTCCTATGTACCCAAATAGTTTAAGGCAGCTTCATTTGTATAAATTATGCAAGGCTCTCTAAATCAAAATCAGATTAGCAAATTTCATCTGATCCATGTATGCAATGTATACAATGCTCTTCTGATGATAATTAGTTTAAAAGACTTTCCTAATCAAAATGCTCTTGTGGTTTATAAGGTAGGTTGAAATTGAGTTTGCTCACTGATTGAATTCCCTGAAGGTCCTTCTCCCTCTAGGCCCTTGTGAACTTGTCCCAAAATAGCCATCACACATGAGGATGGAGACCCACAGTATTGAGCTTTCTACAGGGTTGGTGTCTCAATCTACCATCTGTGCCACTGCCTGTGCTCTCCAGTGGGAGTGAAGAGCAAGAGAGATATATGCTTGTCCGTCTGTGAATAATTAACGGCCTGACTTCTGAGCACTTGTGTTTTTTCTTGATACCTCACTCACAATTTCCTCATGGCCACACAGGAAGAAAGTGGCAGAGTCAGGACTTGACCCACATCTTTTGAATCCAATAAATTCTGAATTTAGTATGCCATTCCTCCAAAGTGAAGTGTGCCTAGATACAGCCTATAATACCTCAGAAGGGCAGCTAGATGGCACAATGGATAGAGCTCTGGGCCTGAAGTCAGGAAGACCTAAGTTCAAATCCAGCCTCAGACACTTACTAGCTGCGTGACCCTGGGCAAATCACTTAACCCTGTTAGCTTCAGTTTCCTCATCTGTAAAATGATCTGGAGAAGGAAATGGCAAATCACTAATATCTTTGCCCAGAAAATCACAAATAGGATGATGAAGAGTTGGATGTGACTGGAAAATAACTGAACAACAATGCCTCAAAGTGTCACATGAAGGGGAAAAACTCTCTTAGCCATTTATGAATTAAACTGAGAGGTAAGCGATGTAGAAAAAAGATTGTTGAACCCCCAGTCAGAAGAAATTGAGGTTTGACTTGCACAGTTGTACCTCTGACACTGCAAGCCCATGTATATATCACTTAACATTTCTGAGCCTCAGTTTATTTGTAAGGTAGGGTTTTCAATAACTGGAAATGGAACCATTAATAACAGAATTATATTTCCATTAATATTAATAGAAAAACAGTTGGAATTACATCTGGGATCAAATCTGTCTTCAATCCTTTCTATTTTTGTGACCACAGTCAAGTTTATTCTCTCTGTGACTTAGTTTTCTCATCTGTAAAATGGGGATGGGAATACCTGCACTACTTGCCTTAGGATTGCAAAGAAAGCATTCTATAAAACTTAAAGCACTACATAACGTAAATCTAATCATCATCATCATCATCATCATCATCATCATCATCATCTTGTTCATCTTTTTCAATGAGTTCAAGCGGAAACTTGGAACAAGTTTCTACCTTGATATTATAGTTTTATTCATAGCATCATGCAGACAGGTATTGTTCACCTATTGCACAGGTAGGTAAAATAACTGTCATTGTACTGAATAGAAGTATTAAGATGTAAGCTCATCCTCTTTGGTTTCTGCCAGGCCTAGAGGCCTATGGGCTACCCGAGTCTTTCTTACCTCACCTCCCGAGGTCTTCAGCTGGCCATGCCGGGTGCGCATATGAGAGAAAGGACGTTCCAGAGTCGAACAAGGGTTGAGCTTTATTTCAGGGTCTCGGTTACAAGTGCAGGGGATTCTTCCTTAGGAGGGATAGAAGAATCTCCCAAGGAGGCAAAGATCTTACAATAAGAGATTAGGAATAAAAGTGTAAGTGGGGAGAGAGGGGGAGGGGGAAGAAAGAGAGAGGAAAGTGAGGAGCCTAGTAAGCTCACACGTGGTCCTTCGCCCAAGAGACTTTTTCAGGCTTTCCTGAACCTACTTAAGCCCTTTGCCTGTAGTTTACATATCAATATCGAGCCTGTTAGGAGACAACAGGTGTGCCCAATCCGGGACGACCTTGAGGGCAGGGAGACTCCACCCATCACGTATCTCCCCGGGGAGAGGCGGAAATACCCGAGCTAGCCGAGCTAGCTCAGTCTGACCTTCTCGAATCCCCGCTGTTCATGGAGGGCCTCGTAAGACTCTAAGATTTAGAAGTCCCACTTTTACCCGCCCGAGACCTTCCACATGGATTTGAACTTCCAATCCTCACAGGTTTCACAGGTAAGAATCAAACAACAAACAGGACAAGAGTTGATATGCACTTCAACTTGTTTTCACGTACTTTTAATCTCTGTTAGGTCAATGTTTTGTATTCTTTTTGCTTAGTGTAGTTTAGAGATTTTAAGTACTTTGTATGGAGACATCTATTAACCAGCATTTTCTTAGGTATTTATGTATCAGTGTTATGACTGGGTGATTAAAAGCAACACTTTGGTCTATTATAAAGGTCTCTTCCTACACAATTTATTGAAAAGTTCTCAACATATAATTTGAAGGGTGTATATTGTTATGAAATTTATCATCTGTCAATCCACGAAGAATAGCATGCTTCTCATATATAATTCTAACCACTGTGCCATTCCTGGCAATGTATTTTGTTCCTAAATTTTACAGTGTGAAGTGATTTGTTGTACCATTTCTACCATTCCTTTGTGCAATCTGCACTGAGTGCTAAGTCTAGCCTCCTTATGGATAACCCTTATGTAATTTCTGGTGGCAGTGACCTAGTCCTGGATTGCCATCATGAATCACTATTTCCACAAACAGATCCTTATGGCTTAGCTAAAGTTTTGATGCTTCCTTGTGAACAGATTGTAAGCTAAATTAATGCAGAAGTTATCCATGGAGGACATTGTAATTCCATTCTTGGATCTTCGCTACTTCAAAGATTCCATCCAGAATTTAATTATTTTTGGCTACATTTGGCAAATCTAATAGCCTCTACCTGTTATCAGCCTTGACTGTTGCTTCACAAAATGATGCCTGTTTGCTTCAAATATATTTTTGTAAGGTTTTGATTTATGTGTTCTAAGAATTTCTATCAGTTTTCTTCCTCTTTTTTGGCAAGGACATTTTCATCTCTCTGCTTGCCTTAAGCTGATGGGCACTAAATTCCATTGATATTGTGCTGGTTTTGTTTGGATACTTTTAAAATATATTATGGTCCATATTATAGTTGAAAAGGGGTAAATCAAGATGAGTATTATATAGTTGTTAATTATTTTAAGCGCATTTATCCCATTCAACCTTGATTTCAGGATGCCAGTTAGTCTCTTAAAGTCTTCATTCATAGTCAACTTTTTGTAATTTTTATGCTTGCTGTGTCTCGTTTGATGGAGACCAAGGTTATTTGTAGGTGTAGACTTCATCTGCTCGTTCAATTTTTGATGTTGTTCAGTCCTGTCTGCCTCTTTGTAACCTCATTTGGGGTTTTCTTGGCAAAAATAATGGAGTAGTTTGCTATTTTATTCACCAGCTCATTTGACAGATGATGAGACTTAGATAACAGGATTAAGTGACTTATCCAGAGTCACATAACTAGTATCTGAGGCTGTATTTGAACTCATGAAGACGACTCATCTTGAGTCTAAGCCCAGCACCATATTCTCTTGCTACCTAACTGCCCACATAAACACAATATTCAAGCTTACCACTTTCAATTTCTATTTTCTTGGTATAAATTAATAATTTTAAACTTGTTCAGTCCAAATGACATTTTCATATCAATGGAGAAAGATTAGAAAAAAAGGAGCTGCTTAATGGATTTCTTTTTCATGTGTGTGTGTGTGTGTGTGTGTGTGTGTGTGTGTGTGTGTGTGTGATTTAATTCAATGCCATCTATATACAAGTATTTAGAAATATTTTGTTTTAATTACCTTTTTAATTTGGAAGCCATACTTAGCTGTGTTTAAGGGATATGATAATATATTTAAGGGCAGACAGAGCCATAAGGGGTTTAAACTGGATCCCTGAAAAATACTATATCATATGTGAATTAAATTAGACATTTTGTTCTAGATAGTGTGTTTTAAATAGAGAGCAGTTATCTCTATGGACAACAAATGCTCTAAAATTCTCATTATACTTGCTATATGCTCTCTCTCGTATTATACTCACAATTATATATCTGTATACACACATAAACACACACACACACACACACACACACATATATATATATGTTCTATACCCATGGTTTTATCCATATACTTCAAATATATGTATATATGTATACATATACATAAAATGTATAACTACAGTTTTTCATATATTTCAAATATATTTGAATATATGTAATAGCAATTTAAATGGAAAGATCCTTCTCATTCATTAATAGGCCCATGTGACCTGCTTAAATCACCTGGAAGCCTAAGACATATGTGGTGGGAAGAGCTTGTTGAACAGGCAGAACATGAAAGGTAGAGCAGAGCTGGAAGGAAGTGAATGAGCACTAATGGGCAGAGCAGAGAGGATGCAGGCAAGCAGGCACAGCAAGGCTCAAGCTCTTGAGTGTTTACTTGTGAGAAAGCTCCAGCAGAGAGGAGGAGGCTTGGGAATGACCGTGTCCACTGTGGTGATCATGTTTATTAACTTCTTGGTCACCATGACGGCTTTAGCTTTCTGATTCTGGAATTTGGCTTTCTGGTGTCTACATAAATATTTTTCTTCTCCCTTCTATATGGAGAATTTTTTATACTTTGCAATTGAGAACTATGCCAACATATTAATAGTTACCACCAGTGATATGAATATTGCCTTGGTGATACATCTGGTGTCATGAACAGAATCACAGGGTATAAAATCTCTATTTGGAGGCAGAAAGGATTTAGAGGAAGAAGCAGATATCCCATGTTGGGTTGATGTATTCCTCTCTAGCAAGAGAATGGACCAAAAGCACTAGACCCTGTGAAAACTGGGAAGTGAGGTTACAGGAGAGATAACCTAGAGACTCGGAAAGATGTTTGCAAGGAATTTCAATTATACCAGGAAAAGAGCTGGCAGGAGTAAGTAGGAGAGGCTGGATTTTATTAATAGGTTGCCATATTATATGTAAAAGCAGAGATGAGTTGCTTGAGGAAAAAATTCAGATGGAAAAAGAGTTAGCTAGTTTGCATGGGAATTCTCATCCTTCAGGTTCTCCTTTAAAAGAACATGATGGGAGGGAGGGTCTGAAAAGACAGCTGATTTAGCTCAGAAGAAGCTGAAGGATGACAAGAGAAATGTGTATAAGACCTTTGTAAAGATCTAGCTTAGTTGCCACAGTGACGTAAGGAAGTAGGAACAAGGAAGGGAAATAATGTTAGAGGCAGAAGCACACCCAATAGTGAGGCAAAAACAGGAAAACCAAGGAGGTAACACAACATTTAGGGAAATAATTGAGGATTTTACTCAGCAGGAGGTCACAGATATTTTGGGTTGGTTCACCCAAAGGATGAGAGAATTGTTAATATCTTGGATGGTGAGAATCAGTGATGAAGGGGCCAGAGGAGTATTTATAGATAGTGTGGATTGCTTGAAATTTCTATAGATAGTGTGGATTACTTGAAATTTATAGGTATCAGTCATAATCCCTTTGTACATCAACCCATTAAAGATTACAATATGCAAGGAGGTAACAATACAACTAATCTGTTAGCTTTAGCTGCGGAAGGTGGCAGTAGGCAGTATCCTACTGACTCTGTGTGGCCTAGTGTAGATAGACCCTGGTATTAGGTTCTGTGCAAGAAAGTTAAAGGAGGAGGTAATGAAGACTGCCATAATGATCAGAAACACAGATACAAACTATGATACTCCCTTTGCAGTTTACTATAGGAATAAAATAGTGATGACAGCTCTTCTTATTTATAAGCACTTGATTTTGACTCTAATAATTGGGGAAATAGGGCCCTCTTTCAGAGGTGCTAGACAAGATTTCATAGTTAAGTGACTTAGGGGACTGGGGAAAAGACAAAATTCCTAGAGAGAGAAGAGTAAATAGCCAGTAGATCCAAAATGAGAATAAATTGTTGAGGAAAGAATTGTTTACTTCTCTATTGAGATTAGGGGTAGATTTTGGAAGCACAGATGGTATTCTAACTAATGAACTATACAGAATGTACCAAGAAAAGGGACTTGATACTAGACAAAACAGAGAAGTAAGAATTGCCCTTACAGATTCTCTTGAACCATTGTATCCAAGTTTGTCACACCTTCAGGGAGAATAGAAAGCTGGCCAAGCCCCAGCTCAGATTAAAGAAATACACAGACTGAATTATGGACCCCCTGTCAATTTGACCATATATTGGAAAAAATGGATCAAATACTGGAACTAGGGCATTAATTGACACTGGTGTGTAGGCCTCCCTTATATATGGAAACCCTGATAAGTTTAAACATGGAACTCCTGTCACTGTCACAGGACTGGGAGGGGCTAAAATGTCAGCTAGACAAGTGAAACTAATGATGAAAATTGTACAATTACCCAAGAAAGAATATATCATGGTAATTGCACCCATTCCTGAATACATCATTAGAATAGATATATTGAGAGGTATGACTTTAAATTTACCTGAGGGAAGATATCAATTTGGAATAAGGAAGACAGGAATTAATACAATTTTAGTGGGTAAAATAAAAATGGACCCAATCACTTTACCTGAGCCTTCTGAAGTAATTACTCTAAAGCAGTATCATGTGTCAGGTAGGCAAGATGAGATTACCAATACTATAAAGGAATATGTTGAGACAGGAGGGTTAATTCCACAACCACTTGATGGAATAATCCTGTCTGGCTGGTACAAAAGTCAGATGGCACATGGAAGATGACAGTGGATTACAGACAGTTGAATAAGGGCACTCTTTCCTTGTCTGTTGCTGTTCCAGATAACATTATCTTAACAGAAAAGATCTAGAAATATAGTGGGACTTGGTATGTAGTTATTGATTTAGCCAATGCTTTCTTTATTATCCCAATAGATTTGAAACAATGGGACCAATTTTCTTTCACTTGGTGGGGCCAACAATATACTTTTACATGCTTGCCACAAGGATATCTGCATAGCCCCACTATTTGTCATAGGATTGTGGCTGAACATTTGGATAAATTAGAGCTACCTGGTATATAGCTTACCCACTAGATAGATGATATTATGACACAAGGAAAAACTGTAGAAGTGGAGAAGAGTTTGACACTTTTAATTGAACATATGAAAAGCAAAGTGTTGGAGATTTTATCCCTGAAAAGATTGAAGTGCCAGCTCAAACCATAAATTTTTTGGGTATTCAGTGAAATCAGGGGTTGCGAGATATTTTCCCACAAGCCTGACAAAAGATTCAGGATTTTCTATCCCCATCAATAAGAAAGAGGTCCAAAAGTTTATAACATTATTTGGATATTGGCAACATCACATACCACATCTAGGACAAATTTTGAAACCCTTATATAAAATTACTAGGGAAAAATAGAAATTTGATTGAAGACTTGAGCACAGTAAAGCTTTTGAAGAAGCAAAAGCTGCTATACAGTTGGCCCTAGATTTATGGCCTATGCAAAGTGGCCTGGTGAAAATACAAGTGACTATACAGGATGTATATGTAAACTGGAATTTATGCAAAAACAACAAAGCTGAAATGTACCCTAAGGATTTTGGTCTAGGAATCTCCCTTCATCTGGAGCTCAATATATCCCTTTTGAAAAGCAGTTGTTAGCTGCATATTGGGCTTTAGTAGGTACTGAACAGCTGACTTTAGGTCATGAGGTAATATTAAGGCCTAGAGTTCCAATTTTGACCTGGGTTATGAGTACTCCAGCTTCTCACAGAATTGGATATGCACAAGAAGCTAGCATAATTAAATGGAAATGATATATTCAGAATAGATCTAAAATAGGCAAAAGTAGAATTTCTGCTTTACATGAATCTATAGCAAACGTAGATACTGAGGAAAATGATACTCCCTCCGAACCAAAGCAACAGTTGGCAGTCCTTGGCAAAATGCAATGAGGGAAATGATGGATTAACTGAAGAACAAAAGAGGCAAGCATGGTTTATTGATGGGACAGCAAAATATTTGGGTCACAAAAGACATTGGAAAGTGGTAGCCTATAACTTGTGTACTAGGTGGACTTTGGAAAGTACTGGGATAGTCAACATACTGAACTATACTATATAGTATATAGAACTATATAGTACACCAAGCTATCAGAACAGAAGTAGGAGGACAGTGTTATATATTCACTGATTCATGGGCGGTAGCTAATGGGTTAGCTACATGGATGCTCAGGTGGAAAAATCAAAACTGAGAAATTCATGGCCAAGTCTAGGGCAAAGAATTATAGGAAGAATTATGGACCATGTCTTTGGTTACTAATTTGTCAGTTTTTCATGCAGATGCTCATGTGGCCCTCGTCATGCTAGAATATGACAATAATGCACATGCTGATTGACTAGCAAAGACTGCTACTCAACATATTGTCCCTACTCTTACACCAACTGATGATCTGGTACTAGCAAAATGGGTCCATCAAACAGCCAGCATTTAGGGGTCCAAGTCACACACCAGTGGACATAAGACCTAGGTATTAGTATCTCTCATTCATTGTTAAAACAAGTAGCAGATGGATGTTATACCTGTCAGTTGGAAAAGGAGTGAACAGTTCCTAGGGTAGTAACTGGAGAGATAGCAAGGGAAAAGTACCAGCCCAAATTTGGCAAATAGATTATTTTGGACCCCTACCCCAAGATACAGGATGCAAATTTATATGTACTTGTGCTGACACCTGTTCAGGTATACTAGTGGCTTGTCCCTATAAGAATGTGACCCAGAAAAATACCTGGAAACCTTTAGATATCATAAGTCTATATTATGGAATCCCAATGCAAATTCAAAGCAATAATCAGAAACATTTCAAAGGTAATATAATGAAGAGATATTGTGTATTAAACAACATAGAACTGATATACCATATTCCATGTTATCCACAAGCATCTGGATTAATTGAAAAAAATGAATGAATTATTGAAAGAACAGTTAAGGAAGTTCTAATAATTCTTATCAACGTTGGAAAGATAACTTATTCATTGCTTTACATAATTTGAATAATAGACTATTGGGAGGAAGTACACTTCTAGCCAGAATGGTGAACCCAGACTTGCAAATTAGAAAACAGCAAACACATAAGATCCCAAATGTTGAATATTGGACTGTGAGGTCAGATGTCCCAGCACTGTATCCAGGGACAATTGGTTCAGCAGGATATGACTTACATTGTTTGGAGGATTTTTGGTTGGATAGGAAACAAATAAGTGCAATCTCTGCTGGAATATTATGAGAATCCCTAAGAATCATTTTGGATGGATATTACCTAAATCAGGATTAGCAGCTATAGGAATACATGTATTGGTTATAGTGATAGATTCTAATTATCAAGGAGAAATTATTGTGACATTCCAAAATTTAGGTGATGAGCCTATAGAGTTTTGTAAAAATGATAGAATAATTCAAGTGATTATTATTCCTTGTGAAACAATACCACTTGTGAAAACTGATCCTCCTTCTGAAATAACTAGCAGAGGAATTGAAGGTTCGGGTTCTATTGATAGAATAAAATTGGGAGCTAACGTATAGATAAAACAGAAGCCAGACCACATTCCAAAAGTTGCAGAAATTATAACACATGGGAAAGATAATATCATAACTATTGTTTATTCAGGAGAGGATGATTACCAAATTGTATCTTTAACTCATACATTCTACCTTGAATGAGGCTATGATAATGGACTCCAGAACCATGGCTGACCCTATATCCACCCTGCTTCTGGTTATTGTCTCCTTGTTTCTTTTTCAGTTTTCCATTTATTACTTTGTTTGGTAGATCTGCTTTCTGTAGGATTAGTTCTCTCCACCTACAGATGCCTGATCACTTAAGCTGAATGTCATCCCTTATCCAAGACAGTGATGTGTCATCTCTGGACTTGAAGTTGACCAAACTGCAGATGCTAGCTAAAGAACTGATCTCTCAAATGGGACCACTTGGGGCGGGGAGAGCTCTATGTCAAATTTTAGCAGGAAGCAGCTGTGGAAGAAAAGACCTTTGGGCCAATATTTTAGACCTATTCGTTTGAGGGGGGAATGATGGGGTTCTTGTGCTCAAGCCCTACCCTAAGATATTGTTTTATGTGCTCATTTTGTGTGATCCCTGTTATACTGTTGTAAAGTTCTGTTGATACCAGTTGCCTAAGATATTGCATTATATGCTTATTTTCTGTTATCCTTGCTACAATTCTATTGATTCCCGTTGCCCCACCAACTTATGTAATGAATATGAAAGATCTTGGGGCCGAATGTAATAGTAATTTAAATGGAAAGATCTTTCTCATTCATTAATAGGCCTATGTGACCTGCTTAAATCACCTGGAAGTCTAAAACATATGTAGTGGGAGGAGCTTGCTGAACATGCAGAAGAGGAAAGGTGGAGCAGAACTGAGAGGAAGTGAGTGAGCACTAATGGGCAGAGCAGAGAGGATATAGGCAGACAGGCACAGCAAGGCTCAAGATCTTGAGTGTTGGCTTGTGAGAAGACCCCAGCAGAGGAGGGGAGGCCTGGGAATGGCTTTGCCCCCTATGGTGATCATGTTTATTAACTTCTTGGTCGCCATGATGGATGAAGCTTTCTGGTTCTGGAATTTGACTTTCTGGTGTCTACCTAAATGTTTTTCTTCTGTCTTCTATAGAGAGAGTCTTTTATACTTTGCAATTAAGAACTATGCTGGCATATTCATAGTCACCACAAGTGATGTGAATATTGCCATGGAAATGCAATATATTATCAATTTATTATTCATATTCTTCAAATACATATTGAACATACAATTCAATATGTATTTGAAGTATATGCATGTTATTGAAAAGTACCCAAAATTTGTTTTTGAATATGTGTGTAGATAAATGTATTTGAACTATATGAATAAGCCATGGGTGTCAAAATGAGTAAAAACTTTACTGTAATCAACAAAGGCAGTATAAATGTTATGATGTTCTTTGATGGTTTGTTCAATAATTACAAAATCAATAGTAAGTTGCTTTTGATACTCTTGGGACTTTTTTGCTACCCTTTGACTCCTTAGCCAATATGTTGTTTTCTTCTAAGTGTTTATAGGTTTTTTTGGAGGGTATAGTCTGTGAATATTTTGTATAAAGCACATAAGCATATACTTGACCAATATTTGCAGGGGTTGCTAATGTTTCCATCTTTTGATGATAGATACATGCTATCTTCTATTAAGAAAAATGGGATCAAACTTTTCTCTGAGAGTGAAGTACTTTGCTAATAATGAATGTACCATGTATTGGTACATTCATGTACCAATGTATTGAGTCAATAATTATGGATAATATCTCAGTCCTCTCCTTCCAGTTCTGCAGAGAAGCTTAAATTTCAGTCATTTTTCTTGATCTAATTATTCTGTCATTCATTCGTTTAATGGTGAGCTAGCTTGATGTTTCTCATTGATCCAAGTGGCCATTATTTTGTTGGATTTCTTGAAACCATGTAGATAACCAGAAATTTTCCATATCCTTCTTCTTCAAAAGATTCTTTCTCTCCACTGATTTTATTCCTTCTCAAGCCTCTGTAATAATTTTTTCTTTGACACAGAATTATTTTGTTCTTTGTGCCTGTTTGACTCTTGTATTATTTTAACATTTGGCTTTTGTTTTCAATTGCTGAGGAAGGGAATCTAGGAGTTCTGATATACCTTTGTTTTCTGAGTTCTTTTCTGTACATTTCTGTTTTAGTTGCTGTAAATTGGCCCATATAGTATTTATGTTTTCTACTGTGTGTGTCAGTTAGATATTGACAGAATCCTCCAGCACCTTTTTATAGATCTCCAATTACTTTCTCTGCTATGGTAGTATTTGAAGCTTGTCCTCAGAGATTTTCTTTGATAGCTTTGCCTTTCCTCTTATAGTGTGGCTACTACATACACTGCCATATGCTGGTCCTGAAATGTTTTTGTACTTTTTATCTAATATTGTGAGAAAATGAATCTATTTGTGATGGTTTTAGAAGTTAACATTAACACCCCAATAGAAGCAACTAACCAAGACCCTGTACCAAAAGCCCCATATGAATATTGCCTCAGGCCACTGGTCTACTTTTAGCCCACTGCCACCAACTAGGGGAATAATCCTGGGGGAGATGTGTCTGTGACAGTTGTCTCACGCTGGTGCTGGAGCTTTTACTTCCTTGGAACCTAAAGGTACAGAAGATCTGGAAAACAAACTTGTTCCTACCAGAGTCATTGGTACTATCAAAATGTTAAATGTTAGAAATGGATATTCTCAAATAATCATATGGAGTATTTGAGCAAAATTAAATTCATTTGAAACAGGGATTTGGTATATGTCAGACCACCTAAAAGAGACATACCCACACAGGAGATGCCAGGGACTTGTTTCTGTGAAACAGGAAACCTGATGCACATGTGGATATTCTGCATTAGCCTACCATGTGGATGACAGTACCCTATTTCCATTGGAATGTTGCCAGAATTACCTGAATCTTTAATTCTACCTGAATGAGGTACCGTTGCTCTCTTTTCCCTGCAGTATCCAGGAGTAAAAGAGTCACTCACTCACATCAGGAACAGAAAGTATAATGTAGGGAAAGGTCTGAGGGTCACCTTCCTTCCCCACATACTTGAGGTTCTGGTCTATTATGTTTGCCCCTTTCAGTTGTAGGAATGGAAGTACCTAATGATTTTGGAGGCCAGGATTCCAGGTCAAATGTTGAAATCAGTACAGTAGGGAAGCTCTTAAAAGTCAGGATATAGGAACAGAAGCCCAAAGCAGATGTGTGTGTGTGTGTGTGTGTGTGTGTGTGTGTGTGTGTGTGTGTGTGTGAGGTCTTTGGATATAGAACTTGGTGGGACTAATATGTAAGAACTGAATTAAATATGAATCTAATTATCCTCTTGCTCTCCTCAGAGACTGAAGTTGTATGGGGAGGATTACACTTCAGAGGTATGGGGGGAGAATGTATGTTTATTTTTGCTATACATTTGAAGGAAATATTCCTTTACAAAATCTAATCTGACTGTTAAGTGGTCAATAGAGTTGAGGTACTTAGATTCATAAAACTGGGGAGGCACAATTGATGGGAACTTGAGCCCTTTGAGCCACTAAGACAGAACCTCTCCCCTAAACCCTTAAGGGTATTAGAGAGTCCTGGGGGAAGGGTGAAATTTTGGCTGACTTTCAGGTAATGGGGAGCCAGAGAATCACCATTGCATCATTGATGACTTAAATGGATCTGTGATTTCATCAATTTGGGAGCTGACTCCAATGATACATATTACAAACTTGCCCACATCTGTCTACCCTGTTCGACTCTCATTGATGTCCTCTCAAAAGTTCACTATAGGGAATTCCAGCCAATGAACTGTTTTTGTCAGTGACACTAAAGATATATTTATTCATCAGCAGCTTTATCTGTCCTTTACACTACAGTGAAAAGTATTTCTTGCCTTTTAGACCACTGGGGCTTACCATCTGCCTTGCTGCATTGCCATCTGCCTGGTCATAGCAGCCTCTATAATAATAGACTTTACCATCTGCCCTGTTCAGGCATGCTAAGGACCACCAGACCTTTCCATTTACCCTTAGTTGAATCCTCCTATATTTGTTGTCTCTCTGTTTTAGAACATGAGGGACTGTGCTCTTTTCTATTTGAATTTGCAGCCCTTTGCACAGTGCTTGGTGTATAGAAAGTGTATAGAATGAAAAGAATTTTTCATTCATTCATTCAACTAGTAGGATTTGTTTCTAATTTTGTTATGATATAATTCTGGAGCGTAAGGAAGGTATCCATGTCTTCAGTTAATTTTGTGGACAGCAACATCTCTACTGAAGCATTTTCAGCAGGTGGTGTCATATTGGTAATTTTGATTTGTTCCAATTTTTCTTGACTTTTTGTATTACTAAATCATAAAGGAATATCTATTCATTCTCTTGTCCTGTGTTAAACTGATTATCACAACTTTTTGTTAAATCTTATTTTTTCTTTTTCTTGTGACTTCTCAGATTAATAGTGTCATATAGACTCTCATCTCTTCTCCCATGACCTTTTGCAATAGCCTTTTTTATGATTTTGTTAGGATTTAATATACAATGGTTGTGTTAGTATTCATCAGTCATATTGGTCTATAGTTTGCATTGTTTTATCCTTACCTAATCAAAGTGTTAGAACTATGCTCTTTAAATATTTAATAGTATCACTTGTAAGTCTGTTTTCCCCCTCTCCTTTTACAACTTATTCAATTTCATTTTTCTGAGATTGAGTTAAATGGCTCAACTTCATGTTCTGTTAATTTGGTATTTTGTAGGTAATCATCTATTTCATATATATATATATATGATATAATTGTGTATAATAATAGGTTCTGATAATCTATCTTTTCTAATAGTTATTTTTATTTCTTTTCTTTTAAAATTTTACTCCATTTATTTTTATTTTTATAATCTGATTTTCTTCTTCTTTGGTTACTTGAAAGTTAAACCTGCTATTGGTGTTGTTTATCATTGTTATATTTGTCTATTTCTCTTCTAATTTTCAAAATTTCTTCTTTTGTACTTGTTAGGGATTTTTGATTCTCTAATTTTAAAATTACACACTTAGTTCATTAATCCTATCTTTTTCTATTTTGTTAACATATGTTTTCAAAGAAATATGCTTCTTCTGTTGATTGCTTTGGCTGTATCCTGAAGATTTTTTATATTTTGTCTTGTTGCTGTTTTTCACAGTTATTCATTGTTTCTATGATTTGTTCTTTGAACTACTTATTATTCAGGATGTCATTATTATGTCTTCATTTAAATCTGTATCTTTTGCTTCTGTTCCTGGATTAATTTTTATTTTTATTGTCCTATAAAGAATATGTTTAGTACTTCTCTTTTTTGATTTTTATTTGTTTCCATATTTTAGTGCGTGATTTATTTTTGCACAAGTTTCATAAATGCTGACAAAATGAACGCTCTTTAGCAGTCCTATTCAGAAGATGCTATCTTTTATGTTTAACTTCTCTCATAGTTTATTCAGGTCTCCATTTTCTTTTTTTTCTTATTTTTCTGTTAGACTTAACCAGATTTATGAGAACACTAAATTCTCCTACAATTGTGCTACTATCTATGTCATTTTGTAATTTATTTAACATTTCCTTTGTACATTTCTGTGCTATGCTCTTTGGTTAGGGGCAGCTAGGTGGTACAGTGGATAGAGCACCAGTGCAGGAGTCAGGAGGACCTGAGTTCAAATCTCACCTCAGACACTTGACACTCACTAGCTGTGTGACCTTGGGCAAGTCACTTAACCCCTGTTGCCTCATCTTGGGTCATCTCCAGTCATCCTGATGAATATCTGATCACTGGACTCAGATGCCTCTGGAGGAGAAGTGAGGCTGGTGACCTGCACAGCCCTCCTTCACTCAAAATAAAGTCAAGTGCAAGTCACATCATTATTTCTCTGAAGGCATGATCTTCTTCGTCAACAAAGGACGAACACACAATGCACTTTGGTTCATATATGCTTAGTGTTGCTAATATTTAATTGTCTACAATATATTTAAGCTAATGTAGCTTTCCTGTTTATCTCTCTTGATATTGTGAATGTTTCATTTTTACTTTGATATCATGATTCATCCCCTTCTTTTAGTCACCTGATAAGTAGTTTTTTCAGTCTTAAAATTTCCATTCTGCATAAGTAATTTGTTGTGCATTCATCCTTTGTTTCTGAAGAAGACCATGCTATCAGAGAAATGATGACATGACTTGTGCTCAACTTTATTTTGAGTGAAGGAGGGCTGTGCAAGGTTACCAGCCTCACTTCTCCTCCAGAGCCATCTGAATCCAGTGACCAGATATTCATCAGGATGAATGTAGATAACCCAAATTGGGTCCTTTAGGCTAAGGTCTTTTCAGGTACTCACTTAGGGTGAGATAACCCCCATTCATTGAATAGGCCAGTTTAAGAAGTAGCCAGGGCATGGCCCCTTTAATGAGGTCAAGAAAAAGAAAGACCTCAGGCTGGGAGGGAAACAGCAACAGTTATTATTGATAATCATTGTAAAGGCAGGAGGATTCAGAAGAGCCTTTAGGCAGGGGCCCAGTGGTGCCCCACCTTCAGAGTGCAGTAGGTTTAAGGTTTTGGGAAAGGAAAGGAGAGGAAAGGAAAGGAAAAGAAAGAAAAGGAAAGGAAACTAGTCAAGTAATTTAGTTGTTTCTTGTATACAATGCATTGCTGTATTTTGATTTCTTATCATTCTGCCTTCTTTTATTTTCTTAGATGATGTTTCATTCATTTATATTTTAGGTTATGATAGATTTTTATTTTCCTTCATTAATTTCTTCAGTATTGAATCTTATCTCCTGCTTTTTAAAAGTCAACACTTTGTTCCTCCAATCAATTTGTCTTATATTCTATTCCCATTGGCTCTTTCCATCCTGCTCACATTTTACCGCTCTTTCTCAAGTTCCTTGAATTTACTTAAATTGTTAATTTATATTTGTTCCTTTTCATTATGTATTTATTAATTTAATTATTAATTTACTTACTGAATGTTTTTTCCTACCCCTTTTGACCCTTTCTTTATTCTGCTGTAATAGTAATTTAAATGGGGAGATCTTTCCCTTTCATTAATAGGCCCATGTGATCTGTCTGGGTCATATGGAAGTCTGAGTCACATGGAGCCTGTGGTGTGAGGAGTTTGCTGAATGTGTGAAACTGGAAGATGCAGAGCTGAAGTAGAGCTGAGAGGAAATTGGTCAGAGTCTAGTCAGAACTAGGAAGGTAAGCAGTCCTCTTGCTAGCATGAGTGAAAGATCTTGTTTGTGATTTTATTTAAGAGAGCCTGCTTATGATTTGTTTAATGGAGCTGGTTTGTGGGAAGTGTGGCATGGGGAAGTCTTGGGGACAGTATTTATTATTCTCTGCATTGTTATTGTGTACAGATTTTTGTTGCTATGATGGATTTGGCTTTCTGGTGTCTGAATAAATGTTTGGTTCTGTCTCATGATTCAGAATTGTGCTAGGATATTTATGGCCTCTGTAGGTGCTATGAATTCACATTGGTGCTACACTAGCCCTACTAAATGTACCCTCCTAACCTCTAAAAGCAGCACTTTTTTGGTCATGTTCTTTCATAGGATGTTTTCATTTATTTCCCATTCTTCCTAATTTATTTCCCCTGAAAATATATTCTGAGTTTTAAACTTCTTGGGTTATAACCTTACTTATTCCTTTATTTTTTCTGTGATCCTAATGTACAACATTTCTATAGTATCAGATTCAAACCCTATTCTTCTATATAATTTCTGTGTTATTGCATTTGTAGAACTTACTCTATGCTCCCCCCTCCTTTTTTTCTGTTTATGAAGAAAATAGTGTAGAGTGGAGGCACTGTTGTGTGGTTGGAGTCACTCTGCATCTAGAGTCATGAGGCCCAGTTTTACTATTTTCTCTTACCACAATCATTCACCAATGTTAAGGCCAATGTATGATATCTCTGCTTTGAGTCTTCAGTGACCCAGGATACTGTTAGTTCTTGGGAACACATATATTTTCTCTCCTTTGGTTTGATGCAGTACTGGAAGCTACAATATTTTTTTCAGAGAAGATAGCCTCCTAATGTGCAAAAGCTCCCTTTATAAAACCCATTATATCTATTGTCACAGATATAGGTCTTTCCCTTCTTCTCTCCTATAGGAATTTTTTTTGAGGCACTATATTATTTTATGTTCAGGTATAAGACTCATTTCCAACCCTAATCAAAGTCACTTTCTCTACTATGTTTATTCTACTTTTCCTATATCCCCTATTTCTTGCTGAGAAACTGAAGGACTTACTATCCCTTGTCTGTTTACCTCTAAACTGGGAATGTAGACCCTTTTTCTCTTGACTCTCATCTTCCTGTTCTCATGGCTTCCCTTTATATTATCCTCCCTATAAGAGATATTGATTTATTTATAGTAGAGTGTGGGATTTAGTCTACAGAATATCATTTCAGCTCTTTCTCTTTCACTTCACCTTATTCTTTAAGATCTCCTTAAATCTTTAAGCCTTGAGGTCCTCTTAAGTTTCAATATCCCTTCTGTTGATTTTTTTATTCCTTGATTCAATTTTTTTTAAACAATAACCTAAAATAAAACAAAATAATTTACCTCATTAATCTTTTCCGGGAGAGGGAGTATAGCATAGTAGAAACCTTGTCTTAAAGTTAGGAGGATCCAAGTCTAACTTAGATGTATGCTGTCTGTGAGGTTGTGAATAAATTACTGAACGTCTCATGTTCTATGAAGTTCTCTAAGATTATAAATCACAGAGAACACTTGCATTGGTAGAGGGAGTTGCCTCATAAAGGAGCTCCCTATACCAATGACATTGCAAACCATTTTCCACATATGTCCCTAGTGTAAACATTGTCACTGTTATTATTGTTGTTGTGCTTGTCCACTGTTTTCGAAGAGGACCATGACATCAGGGAAATGATGACATGACTTGCGCTTGACTTTGATTTGAGTGAGGGAGGGCTGTGCAGGTCACCAGACTCACTTTCTCCTCCTGAGCCATCAGGATCCAGGGACCAGATATTCAGCAGGATGACGAGAGATGTCCCAGGATGGAATGGGAGACCCTTGCCCTTTTAGGCAAAGGTCTTTTCAGGTATTCACTTAAAGTGAGGTAATGCCCACTCAGGGAAAAGTCTCATCTCTTTAAGAAGTGACTTAAGGGTTAGCCCCTTTAATTATAAAGAAAAGGAAACAAAACAAAACAAAAAAATCAATCTGGGAGGGGAAGACTCACAGGGTTGCTGTTCCAAAGAGAAACAGTTACCATTGATATTCACTCTAAATTCACTCAAAGCCAGGAGGGCCCAAAATACAGCCATTAAGTGGAGCTTGGCCAGGGGTCCATTGTGGGTGCATGTATGACCTTCAGAGTAAACAGGGGGAAAGAAGGAAGGAAGGAAGGAAGGAAGAAGAAAGGAATCTAAATATTAGGTAGTATTTAAATAATATCTAAATATCTCATTTTATCCTCATAATAAACCTGCATTGTGGGCACTTTCATGAACCTCATTTAATAGTTGAGGAAACTGAGGCAAACAGAGGTGACTTTCTCCAGGTAACAGAGGTAGTTAGTGTCTAAAGTCAAATTTGAACTCAGGTCTTCCTTGTTCCAAGTCCACTGCTTTATCTACTATCTGTCAACTACCTCTATATGAAAACACTTTGAAAACTGGCATATTCCCCAGCAGGGATGATAACTTACCTCCTACAGTGTTTCAGGATCTAAAAATATTACTCAGGATTATGCTTTGTCTATGTACCTCCTTCAGTGTCTCGCACAGTATGGGATGGGACTGGAAGGATCTGTAATTTCATTGATATAAGGAACCTTTTCTACTTCTACTGTCTTCTCTGCAGTTTATAGTCTCAGGGAACTGCCTGGGGATGGGGAGTGGGTTCCTGAGAGATTATGTAATTGAACCAGGGGCCCATAGCCCATATGTGTCATCCTGACTACAAAGTTATCTCTACCTTCTCCTTTATGGTGCCTTACATGTAACATAGTACCTCATATAGATTCTATTTTCATTTTCACTTATTTTTTGTTTATAAGGAATTAATAGCCACCAATCAGTCTTCTTGGCAGACATTGATTGGATTTTAAAATGTTCTATGATACTCAGGAGTAGCTGTGCATTATAAAGCAACCATGAAAATAAGCTCTATCTTATATCACCTGACCCTGCAGCAAAATGGATCAGGGCTTAAAGCAATAATAATTAACCTGTTTCCCTTGCTGCTGAATTTTTATCAGAAACTGGCTATAAGAGAACTCTCGTTTAGACCTAGCAATGAATAGGGTGATAATCTTCCTCAACTACCATAGTGTACTATAGTCTCTCCCTGTTTTGGACTCTGACAGTAGTATGTGGTTAGTCTGAGACGTACAATCAAGCATTTAATTTGTGTCTTCTTAAATGTTCTCTAGTTCTTTCACATGCCAGCCTTTCCGTCTCAACTAGACAGTAAAGACTTCCAGGGCAGAGATCATGTCTCATCCTGCTTTCCTATCCCCCATAGTAAAATGGTTGGGATACAATAGGTCTTTAACATTTAATAAATGAATTTGCTAATTAAAATATTTAGTAACAATTTTTGATTAATTCTTTAAATAATTGACTAATGATCAATTTTTCATGTATTGAAAAGGATAATCTTGATGGAGCATTGTTGTTTAAAACTATTAAACAGAATATAAACGTGTTTGATTAATTGAATTTAATATTCGAGCTACTTAGAATGTTGTATTTGAGTTATCCCCTCACTATAGAAAGTTTATGGAGATCAATTCAATTTAGGTAGCAAGTATTAGGCACCTAGCATATTCAAAGGCACCGGGGGATACAAAGATAGAAGTGAAAATTGTCTCTGCCCTTAAGAAGTTTACATTCTTCTTGGATGTTTGACAGGGAGGGATACAAAGTGTATACAGATAACTCAATGTAAAGTAATTTCAGGAAGGAAAGAGCTCTAAGAACTCTGGACACAGATAAGAACTTGAGTAAAGCATTCAAACCCACTGGATTTCAGTTTCCTAATCCTTTGATTTATGATGCTTTTTCACTTTCTCTTTTAAAAGCACTGGCCTAATTAATGTTAAAAGAATTGACCTTGGGTAGTCCCTCCTGCCTCCTTCTCCACTCCTTTCCCATTCCTCAGCACCAAGGGGTTTCAGATAAATTTGAGAGCTCATGTTGCCTGTAGATTTTTGGTCAGTCTCTGAAAGGATTATTTGAAGTAGCTGCCATCTTTTTGTGCCTGACTCACAGGAGACACTCAATAAATTTGTTTTTATTTTTTGTCTGGCTGGTTAACTCTGCTGATGCTTAGTAGAGCTCCTGGGTTCATTCCCCATCTGGTCCAGATAAATTTGTTCTGTTACATAGCCAGGATGTCCTCTATCCTCTTACAGCTTGCAGGGATGGCAGGGTAGGGGAGCGTGGAGGGAGGTAATCAACAAACAGCACATGTTTCTAGATCCACAAATCCATCACAGATCTTGGACAAGCAATTTCAAGCGAAACTTCTAACCAGCATCTGGGGATCAGGATCATTACTTTGTATCATGCCGACAGTATATGACTGGAACTGATTTGTCATGTAGCTGACTATAGTGCCGGTTATCTTTCTGCCTACTTCATTTTCCTTGATAGGTGTGTGAGGTAGCTTTGAAAGAGGCAGGGCTTTTGGCCAACTTCACTAGTGTCTCTTAGCATTCACCCAGTTGCCTGCCAGATTAAGGACAAAATTGAATTTTAACTGGCTAATATTAGGATAGCACAGAACTAATGGAGAGAATCACTAAATTTGGAGTTATATGAGTTCAAATGCCAGCTCTTCCATATGGTCTTGGGTAAATCACTCTACCACTCTGAACTTCATTTTTCTTCTTTTTTGTTTAAAGGGGGTGGGTTAGATTCGATGAATTCTAGGATCCCTTTCAGCTTCAAATAATATGATTTTAAGTTCTAAATCTGCATATATGTACATATATAATATAAACATATATGTGTATAATTTTAGCATATTTTCCTTTAGAATGTGAGCTCTTTGAGGGAAGGTATGCTGCTTTGGATTTTTTTTTTCTCTTAGAACTGTGCCTGGAACATGGTATATACTTAATAAATGCTAGCTTAATGATGATGAAGATATTCTTTTATTTAACTAGTAGTACCTGTTCAATTGTTGACTTAGCTGTATCAAAAATGTTCCTTGCAAGTTACAGTTATCTAGATCTCACTGAGAAGTGATAATTAGGTGCTAAATGTTAACTAGATTTCAGCTGGGATCTCTCCTCCACCCAGTGATTCAGCACATCATCAAGTGTTGGGCCATGGATGAGGTGCCTTCCCCTGACTCTCTTCCTCTGAGACTGCCCCTCTCTGACTCATAATCACCAGTGTAGTTCTTTTTCTTTTGATTTTGGAGGATCCAAGCTCTGCCATCTTCATAAATGACTCAACACCTATGCAAGCTATGGAGAACTTGAGACTCAGAAAGGTGGAGTGACTTGTTTGAGACCACATTAGAGCCAGCATTTGAACCCATGTTCTCTGCTTCCAGATTTAGTGGTTCTCTCCAGTACTTCTATGTTGCCCTAGAATTAATCACTTAAAATGAAATTCTGTCCTTTGTCTGGTTGGTAACTAGGTGAATTCTTAGAGATCCCAATGAGGTTGACCAATGTACTTTTCTAATTAGGTCTGTTAGGGTTGGCTCTAGGTCATGGATTGGGCATGCATGTATTATGTTGACTGAACTCATTGAGAGAGAATGGTCTACTTTGACTTTCCCAAAGTTACATCAATTGCGGGGCAGAAAATTTGACACTGGTTGATGATTTTTTTTACTATGGAACAGAATAGTTCATATTCTTATGACATTTTAAAATTTACAAAGGGCTTTCCTTAAAACAATCAATCCTGTGGGGTGGTGGTATGCATATTATTATCCTCTCCATCTCACAGATGGGAAAAGAGAAGGTTGGGATTGCCTATGAAAGAATAGTGGTATTGGTAAAAACAAATGGTATCGAGTTCTTCATATTTCTATGGTACTTTTAAGAATTACATAGTAATTTTCTCAATTGAACCATGTAAGGGAGTTAGTGCAAAAGTGGCAACCTTTATTTTATAGATGAGGGAAATGAGTGAAGCATAGCCAGTACCTCGCACAGAGTAGTACTCAATACATGTTCGTTGAATTGAACGTTGTGAAGGGAGACTAATTTAGTTGTGGCCTATCGTACATATCCTCTGAGATCATGTGATTCTTTCAACTTGGAGCTATCACTCCAATCCTAGTCTTCTTACTCCTGAGTATAGTGGTCATTCCATCATATCATACTCATTCTATATGTACTTAGACATAACCACTTCTTTCTGTGAAATTTCTTTCAGAGGAAATAATAGATTGTGAACATTATGAAATTAGAAGCATCTCATGTGGGGACCATGTCTTATTCAAACTTTGTATATTTCCCAGGGCTAGCAGAATGCTCTGCATAGAGTGAATGCTTAAAATCTTTTCTCTCTCTTTTTCTCTCTGTCTCTGTCTCTGTCTCTCTGTCTCCCTCTGTCTCTCTGTCTGTCTCTGTTTCTGTCTCTTTCTCTCATCTGCTCTCTCAACCGAAAGGTTCCTGGGCTTGCTGTCAGAATACTGGAGTTTATTCCTGACTTAAAGCATGGTCTTCTCATGTTTAGAATGAGAATATTTAAACTTGTTACTTATCTCTGTGACTTTGTATAAGTCACCTAACATTACTGAGTCTCAGTTACCTCATCTATAAAGTGAGAGGATTGGACTAGATGGAATTTGAGGACTATTCCAGATATAAATCTATGATCCTAATCCTCTGATCATTTCATTACCTACTTCATCAGCCTGTCAATAAAGATGAAATTAAAACATATCTAATTTGTTCTGTAACCTTAATATGCGTTTTAATGAAAGTTATTAAGAACATAGCCTCTACAGACATCTTGAGTACTCTCTGGGAAGACCATACATCTCTCATGAGTCCAAGACTGGGATTGCTTTTTGAAAGAAAACCCTCAGGAAAAAATATCCCCTGGTGTTAGGAGGCTAAGCAGAATTTCCATGGATGTCAGGTCATTTCTGTTCCTTCTCCTTCACCTTGAAAATTCACAAGGCAGATAGGCTAAGCCCCAACTTACTGAGCTGATATCAGGGAATATCTAGAGACAAAGGTTGCTTGGCGGGAGTGAGAACAGATGGCCATGGGGACTCAGAGGTGTCTATTGAATAGTATAATTATCCAGTATCTTCTCAGGCCATTTAAAATGTCACCATCTTTTGGGTGTTCTTATTTCCCTATATACAGTCCTGGACTACATGACAGGAATTCTAAGATGCAACTTGTCGAGTGATTATAAATCTTTTAAAATGACACCAGCTTTCCCCATGCCCTGCTGAGATATAAAAGCACTCAGTTAATATTTACTCATTGTGGAATAGGAAATTGCATACCATTTCTATTTAAGCTAAGTAGTATTTTTATCTAGCAAAAGGATATCCATGGATTTCAGCTTTGGATCTATCTAACCAGATAGGTGAATGATAATAGAAATTAGGAATTTCCCATCTAATTCCTGCATGCCCATACATGCAAGTGTTTGTATAAATTATGCTGATGGTTTTATCTATTAACCGAGTCCTTTGGAAGACAGACTGAATGCAAGGTAGTTGTAAATCTAGCTGATAATGTTTGTCAAGTTCTCTGGTGATTCTTAGTTGTTTTGAGTCTTCTTTTCAAACAGATTGCTCAATAATGGGCATTGTCACTATTAGCTGTATCATTCTTTTGAGCCAAACAAACGTACTATAGATTTTCATGTTAGTTAAATTGCCCAGGTGCATTTTTCCCCTTCAGAATCCTGCCCATCAATTTTACCATCAGAACTGTTGTTTCAGTCCCTGCCAGCTCACTTACAATTCAAGACACTTCCTCTCCTACAATTTGTTAGTCTGAGTTTTTCCTCCAGATAGTTGTTTTTACACTTCTCCTCCAGCATGTATTTTCCTAGTGTTAACTACATATCTGGTTTGATCTTGGTACCTACTCACTTAGCATTTTAATCTGAATCTCACTTAATCCTTGTCACTCAGTGGATATAGATTGCACATTTGCAATGCCAGTTTAATCATTCTGGAAACATTTGGTCATGAATAAAAGAACTCTGCAGCTGCTCCAACTTGCAGGCAGGATGGAGTCCTGCTTCACAGGTCTGTTCGGCTGGGTACTGTCAATTCACACTGACCTTGGCTCCTTGCTTGTGAGAGACAAATCTCTTAGATGTTGGATTTTTATTTTGAGTGGCTACATCCCTCAAGCTCAACAAATGATTTTTTTTCCCTTTTCTAAAATCTGTTCATCTGCCAGTTCATACCTAGCCAAATGTCAGAAAAATGGTTGAGATTTTAGGGTCCACTATTCTAGTTTAGTCCTTGAATTTTTTCATTTCTCCCACTTCCATTCCTCTGTAGAAAAATGACCTATTTGCTCTTCTTGGTGAGCCAGTGGGGAACTGAATTAAATTTGAATTTCAACCAGGTTCAGATTGAATCTTAACCAGTACAAATGGATGCCTCCAATTATATATTTTATATATTGCTTAAGAGCATCAGTGACAGGAGTTAAATGATTCAGCAATTGAATGCAAGTCAGCAAGCATTTATTAATCACTCACTATGTGTCTGGCACTGTGCTAGGTGCTAAGGATTCAAAGAAAAAAATAATGTAACATTTTGTGGATTATGAAATAGTCTTTGTGCAGCAGTCTTATACTGTTATTAGTTCTATTTTTACAAATGTACATTATACAAGTGTGAAAGAAGTCATACAGAGGTTAAGTGATTTGTCTAAGTTCTGCAACTCAAAACTCAGTCTTCTGAGTAAATCAATTTGATTTTTGACTATACCATGCTGTTTCAGTGGCTTGATATAAAACAGCCTCCAAAGGAGCATTTTATGAATGATATTCTTTCCCCTTACTTTGCTTGTCATCATAGTCCATGACACTCCATAAAATACTTTCCTCACAACAGCCCCTTGAAATAGGTTATAGGGTCATAAAATCACAGAAGGAAACTTAGAGGTCATCTACTTTAACATCCTCATTTTATAAGAAGAGCAAGCTCAATCCCAGAGAAGATGATGATAGGTAGAATTGTAAGAGCTGGGATTTGGGAGGGGGGCATTTTGAGTTTAAGAAGTCTTTGAAACAAACAGGATCTCAGGAGAAAGGCTGATGCTGGATATGTAGATGTGGGACCCTTCTTCATAGAGACTGTAATTGAATCAATGAGAGCTGAAAAAGTCACTGAGAGAGTTTACAGAGAAAAGAGACAAAGACACAGGACTGAGCCTTGGGGGTATAGGCACAGTTAGTGGGTATGACATGAATGATGAATAAGGGAGACTTAGAAGAAATCATCAGACAGATAGGAAGGGAACCAAGAGTCAATGGGGTCATAAAATCCCAGAGAAGAAAGAGTATTCAGGAGTAGAAAGTGGTCAACACTATCAAACATTGAAGAGAGGCCAAGAAGGATGAAGATTGAGAAGAGGGTATTGAATTTGTCAATTAAGAGATCACTGGTAATTTTGGAACAGTTTCAGTCAGTTTCAGTCAAGTGATGGAGTTGGAAACCAAGCCGTAGAGAATTCAGAAGGTGATGAGAGGTGAGTCCGTGGAAGTACTGAGTACAGGTGAATTTTCCAAGGAGTTTGGCTTAGAGGAAAGACATGAAATGATGGACAGGATACTGAGATATTGTTAGGGTGTTTTAAGGACAAAGGGATTTGGCATGTTTTCAGGTAGCAGAGAAAGAATTGGTAAATAGGAAGAAATTGATGATTAAAGCAGGAGGGGAGATGAGAATGGGAACAATCTACTGGTGAAGACAGTAGGGGATAAGATCAAGGGTATGTGCAGAATGGTTAGCCTTGGGATGAGAAGAACCATCTCTATCAGAGTCTTGAATAAAGACTGATGGGGAAAGATGTCAAAGAATTATGATATGAAGAGGAGGGGAGAAGAAGTGTTCTTGGATAGTGGTCTTCATCTACTTGGTAAAGCATTTTTGCTGAGAAGTTGGAGAAGGAGATGTGGTGGAAGGCTTGAGTAAAGCAGAAGGTATAGGGCATCTGTTGTAGAGAGTAGGATAGACTCAATTATGGAGGAACAAAAGATTGCTTTACTGTCATGACAGTCCAGTCAAGATCAGAGAGCATAAATTTGTAGAAGATATAGTTGTGTGACTTTCTCTAGCTCTGGTTAGCAATACATGCATAGGACTATAGGATATGGATTAGGTTTTAGTAAGATGTGAACAAAAATAAAACAAGGGAATATAGAACTTGAGAAAAGATTATAAGATGTTATCCTTTTAGGATTTGGACACTTTGATTTGTGGAAATTGGCAGAAACATGGGTAGTACTTATATATTCCTCAGTGAAAAAATACTTAAAGGAAACAATAAAGGTGTCTGAAATGTCTTGTTTACTAGTGGTTAGTTTCTATATGATTTTTTATGATGACTTTAAGTTTGGTAGATGGTAAGCCTTAATGATCAGAATTTTTTGGTGACTTGGATTAATTGTACATAGAAGACAAAAATATGACTTTTGGTTCCTCACCCTAAGACAGGTGAATTCCCCCACCAAAAGAGATACTATTTTAAGACAGAACAGAGAACACAAGTGGAGTCAAGCCAAATAAAGTCAAGAAAAGAAGCATTTGTTGAGATCTTATTATATATGAGGCACTGTACTAGGTTCCGAGCGGAGGAACAAGGAGTAATCTGACTTTTCAACAATGACCAGTGAGTCACAGATTAGGAGTAAAAGTGTAACTGGTTCTGGGGCGGGTGACCAGGAACGCTGTGTCATCAGCAGGGGTCCAGGTTTCAGTAGTTTCAAGAAGATGAAAAGAATTAAAAAGGAAAAATGTTTAAAATAAAATGTTTGTTGTCTATGGCTTGGGGGCAGGGATTCCAGAGAACACAGTAGAACTGGTGGGTAGATATTGAGTGGGATATTGGGAATGTGTGTGTCAGTAAGGAGAGAGGAGTAAAGGAACAGATACTTGGATACTGGAGAAAAATGTTTGTATAATGAGAGCTACAAAAGTTGTGGAGATTACAAAGGCAGAGCAAAGATGGAGGTAGAGCAAAGGACTCAGAATTATTTGCTCCCTGCTGCTTAAAAAGAGCCAAGCACATCCAAGCCTAACTGAATGTAAAGGTCATAGAAAAGCAGCCAAATTGAGAGCTGAGAAAAGAACTTAGATCATCCATTGCTCTTCTGCTGAGGTGACCGAAGGGAGATACATTTTGCATATCCTGATGGAAGTTAAATAAGTCATAGGAAAGTTTTGATGTTCACAGCTGATCGGAATAAAAGCTTTGCTGAGTGGGAGAGCTGATTGGAGGAAGAAGACTCCTTTGCTGTTTAAAAGAATGGCTGGGGAAATCAGAGGTTTATCTGCCTTGTCTTTTATTGTTACCTCTGACTATAGAAAGGGAAGCCCCCTCACCCCAGTCTCCCCAAAGAGTGGAAATCTACAGATTAGGGGAATTGTCTTTGCTAAAAGAGTCTAATGGTACCCTAGAGCCTAGCTAAGCAATGACTCAAATAGAGCAGTGAGGGGGAGAAAACGTCATACCTAGTAAGTGGCATTTGGTACAGACTATTCCCTAATGAGACGCAAAACATCAAGGTCAGGAACAGAAAGACAGAACTGAACAGCAAGAGCAGTTATCTCTTCATGGTCTCCCACTACTACTGCCTACTACAGCAGGTCTAGTAGTCTGGGGAAGGGGGAGAAAAGAGGTATTGGCATGAGCAATAGCAGTGTGTTGGGGACAAGTGCTCTGGTGCCCATCAGGGAATAAGTGGCAGAGCCCAGAGTTGAACCCAGGTCCTTTTATTTGAAATCTAGCACTCTTTTTACCATGTCACATGGACTCATTTTTTAAATTTCATTTCTAATTAAAGAAATTTAAGAAAATTTAAGAAAAGAGTGTCTTCAAGGTTTCTCAAGCAGACATTGTTTTAAGTCTTACTGCACCCAAGTACCTCAAAGGAATGTACTTTTGAAATTCTTGAAGGAGTTCAAAATAAAATCTTGGCATATCGTTCAAGATCCAGGACAACATTCATATGAGAAAAGAATACTGGGAGGATGAGCCTACTAGGGAAAAGCATCTGAAAATCCTGAAGAAAAACCAATAAATGCAGTGGTAGAGAGAGAGAGAGGACTTAGTCAAGCTTCCTGTACCTGTCTGACGCACAATTTTGTCACAATGAGCATACGAATATGACAGTGAAGGATTTTCTCTTTTGTATCTCTGGAGAAAGTTGTCCTTCAATTCCAGGGTACAATCTCCTTCCTACCAGTGAGTTAATATTTCTTTACATTTCTGTTACTGAACCATTTTGGTCTCATTCCCTTGTGATACTCATTTCCCCATACTTCTTTCTTTCTGTTGTAGGTACCACTATTCCCCAGTCATCCAGACTGGAAACTTCAGAATCGTCTTTGACTTTTCCCTCTCCCTTATATGTCATATCCAACCTGTTACTATGTCCTGTCAAGTCTCTCTCCCTCTCACATGTATTCCTTTCTCTCTACTCATATAGTCACTCATATAGTACAGATCCTCATCACCTCTTACCTGGATAATTGTAATTGTCTACTAATTGATTTTACTGGCTCCAGTCTCTCCCCATTTCAACCCACCCTCCTCATAGCTTCTTGCTTACCATTCGTGGTTCAGAGTAGGCACTTAATAAATCATTATTGACTTGACACAGCTCCCAAAACAATCATTCAAAGTCATATGTCTGATAACGTCAGCCCTCTGTCAAGAAGTTTCGGTGTCTACTTATTTCCTCTGGAATAAAATACTCATTTCTTAACTTGGCATTCAGGGTCTTTTACAATTGATTCCAGCCTACCTTTCCAGCCTCCTTTCACCTTATCTCCCTCTACACACTGTATTTCAGCTGAACTAAATCCCTCATTGCCATTTCCTACATCTATGCATTCACAATGGCCATTCCTTATGACTGAAATGTCCTTCCTCTTCATTTCTGTCTTTCAGAACCCCCAATTTTCTTCAAGTCACAGCTTAGTGCTTTCAAGTCTTTACTGATCATAGCAGTTGAAAGTGTTCTCTTTCCCTTGAAATGTTCCCATAGTAATTAAGCTCTGCCTGCACTCCCAGGTCACTCTCTATCTTGCTTATCTGTATTCATACCATGCTTTCTCTCCTCATCCTGACCTAACATTCTCCCTTCCCCCAGAGAATTACTTGAGGATAGGGACCAATTCATTTTTGTCTTTACATCACTGGAGATTAGCACATAGCAGGCACTTAATAAACATTTGTTGAATTGGTTTGAGATTGTGAACAGATGCAACTCACCTTGCACTAGTTTTCTTTGGAAAAAGTCCTTGAGCCATGAGAAGTCTTTTCCTACCTTTAGAAATGTAACACCAACTTCAACAACCTCTTTTGATGAGAATATAGATACTGGTACTGTATTTTTAGAAGGCATCAAAATTTTGGACATGGACACAATCTGTCTTTACACTGATGAGGATTAACAAGACCAGGGGTGGGGAACCTGTGACCCTCTAGGTCCTCAAGTGAAGCCCTTTGACTGAATCCAAACATCACCAAACAAACCCCCATAATAAAAGGATTTGTTCTCAGTCAGAAGGCCACACCTGCGGACCTAGAAGGCCACATATGGCCTTCAGGTTCCCAGTTCCCCACCACTGAACAAGACAGTCTTGAGTCATTCTTGACTCTTCCCTCTTCCTCACTCATCATATTCACTTAATCTTTTTAATTCTACCTCCACTAAATGTCATCATGTAGGATGACCATGATCCTAATACAAGCCCTTTTCCCATCTTGTCTTCCCTTTTGTAGCAGGTTTCCAGTTGGTTTCCCTTGCTTCAGTCTTTTGCCTTTCTATTCTATCTTTCAAAGTACTTCCAAAATAATCTTGCTAGTGCACAGGTCTGTCACTATTCTACTCAAAAACCTTCAATGACTTCCTATTGACTATAAGATAAAAATAAACTTCTTACCCTGGTTTTCAGGGCCCTCCACAGTCTAATTGCAGACTCCCTTTGCCATCTTAGTTCACATTATGTCCCTTCATACATTAAATTCCTGTCAAACTGGAATATTTGCTATTCTATGATCTTGCTTTGTCTTCCTGCCTGCTTGTCCTTTCTCTGGTCATCTTTCACTCATAAAATTCATTTTCTTCATATTTCCACTCTTTGAAATCTTTCTATTCCTTCAAGACTCAGGTGTTACCTTCTCCCCAAAGTGTTTCTTCCTTCCCTTCTCCCCCACAGCTGAAAGTGACTTCTCCAGGAGAGACACATCACTTGTAGGCCTGGACATGGAGCCAGGATGACTGAGGTTTAAATCCTGCTCTTCACATCTACTACTTGTTGATCTTGGGCACATCACTTAACTTCTCCATACCTCAGTTTCCTCAACTGTGCAAGGGGATTAGACTCAGTGGACTTTAAATATATTTATAAATTCTAAACCTGTGATCTTATGATTTTCCAATTTTTTAATAGTATTTTCTCTGCATCCTGATCACTTTGGTCCCAATCACTGTCTTGTATCATATGTCTTTTTATATATTCTGCATTCTTCCTCCTTTCTCCTTTGGGACAGAAGCTGCTTTTCTTTACCTTTGTAATCCCAGCACCTGGTACAGTGTCTTATATAAATGTGACACTTTAATAAATTTTTGTTGCATTTACTTGAGAGACTGTTTGGTACGATGGAAAGAGTGTTAGACAAAGTGTCAAGAGAAACTTGGGTTTTAAATCGCACTTATGACAATTACTGCATAACCGTAAGAAAACTCTATGTAAGTCTCAGTTTCCTCATCTGATAAAGGAGGATAATAATGCTTATGCTCCCTACTACATAAGGAAGGTGCTTTGTAAACCTTAAAATATCATGGGAATGTAAGTTAGAGTTTGACTTACTCTTAGGAAAGTTGCACTTTTTTGTATGGATCAATTTTTAAAAGTGTATATTCAAGGCAATTGTCTAATGTTCAAAAGAGTAAAGTGCGTCAATTATGTATCATTATCTCAATTCCTCTATGGTGTCCTGGTGACTATTCTTTTGCTTTTTTTGGGCCTTCTAATGCAACATGGATATGACTACTACCCTTACTAAATACTAAGTTAGTGAATGGAACTCCTTTGTGGTAAAGTATTCATTTAATAAACTTTAGAAGCAACCTAAGAGGTAATGCTATTTATCCCATCTTTATGAAGGGCCAGAGATATGGCATCTTAAGGGAGATGACTTATTTTAGTGATTCTTTAGTAGGCAGGTTATTTCTCTTGAAGGCAGCTTCCTAAGAATTTAGATTACCTCTTGAGGTAAAGAAACCCAAAGAGAACTGTTTCTAATGTTATCAAGAAATTCTTATGTTATTGATTTTAGATAAGTATCATTGTATTTTTTGGGAGGAGGGAGAGGGGGAGGAGCTGGAGTCCCAAATCCAAAATGGGTTTTCATGACAATAATGGATTTAATGTCTGCTGAGTTTTCTATCCATAAGTGTGGTTGACACTATGAGAAAATGAGGACAGAAGATATTCTTAATCTTTGCTTGGGGGCTCCTGCTCACCTTTCCTAATCGCCTTGATGGGTAAGGTGACTCAAAATCTTCATCTGTATACCAAAAAAACTTTAACTTTAGTGCTGCAGTGGACAGAGTGCCAGGCCTGGGGTCAGAAAGATTTATTGTTCTGAGTTAAAAATCTAGCTTCAGACACTTACTAATCATGTGACCTTGGGAAAGTCACTTAACCCTGTTTACCTCAGTTTTCTCATCTGTAAAAGGAGCTGGAGAAGGACATGGCAAAACACTCCAGTGTCTTTGACAAGAAAACCTCAAAGGGGTCACCAAGAGTCAGACATGACTGAAAAAAACCAACATTTTTAATCCTTGAGGCTTACCACGTTCCAATAACAAGCGATATCCTGAAGTGACTAAATAACTGAAGCCAAAAAAATAGTAATAAAGAACAACTTGGTAACTAAGAGATCAGAAGAGATGATGATGCTTGGTAGAGATGCCTAGTGCAATGCACAGAAGAGAACGATTAGATCGTATCACCAGAGTGATATGTGATATAAGTTGACCTGGCCTCATGTATACCTGTGTACATGGCCTGACCTCATGATTCCTGTAATGTTTACCCCTTCATAAACATTTCCTGGTCAAATGTGCTCCCTGTATATCTTCCCTTCATGTATATATTCTCTGCTTTTTCCATCTCCTAAAGGTGATGCAGTATCTTGTGAGGTACCCCACAGAAGCATGTGTGGCATCTCTTCTCATTTTTTAATTTGAAATACTATTTGATTAGCTGTATTTTGCTTTGAATTAATGTATGACCACATTAATGGCTGCTAAAAGGAAGTACTGTGGAGACTTAAGAGTGATGGTTTAGAGTGGTTATTAATTTACAGGGTACCTAGAACCTAGAGCCATTTCTTAGATGCCCACATGGAGGGAGGTTGCCAGATTCTACTATGAGAAGCAAGGTTGAAGTAGTAATCTCATTACTTTTGGATTTGTGAACATGCCTCTAACTTGGAGTTTGTAGGGAGGGAGACTAGATGGTCTTGTAGTACCTGACTTTGTGCTTTGTGGAATATGGCATGTCAAGAGAAGTAGGATTTAGTGATGGTTTTGTCTCCTGTCCAGAGTCTCCATTCTATTTTCTCCTATCTGTATCCAGGGCACTTACAAGGAGGCTCTAGAAAACTGGAGCAGGTAAGTGGTACAGTGGATAGAGTGCTAGGCCTAGAATCAGGAAGTTCTATGATTCAGATTAGCCTTACTAACTGTATGACCCTGGGCAAATCACCTCTGTTTGTCACAGTTTTCTTATCTGTCAAATGGGAATTATGAAATCATTACATCGTAGAGTTCTTTGAGGATCAGATGAGATAATAATTATAAAGTGCTTAGCACAGTGCTATTTAAGAGTTAGCTATTATCATTATCATGAATTGTGTATGTACACATTGTTTTACGTCCATTCAGCATTCCATTATAACCCTGTGGTCCATGAGCCCTAGTGGACTGCCAGAAGATTATTTCTTTCTGTTGTCTTAACATGTCATGCCGTCCATCCCCCTTTCAGCGGTTAGTAATGCATCTTCACTTTAAAAGGTATAGTTGCCTACTAGAGACATTTGTGTTTATACCTTCTATGGATGTCAAAGATGAGTCATAAATTTTCCTGAAAAAAGTCTGATCCAGCTAGTGTCACAACTGGATTCTAGAAAAACCTTTGAGTACCATGAGCACAGCCTATGTAATATTGTCATGGCTGGAAGACTGTGGTGGTAGTGTGACTTCCAGGTAATATACAAATAATCAACATCTTATTGATGCCTTTTTTTCATGTCACAGTAATTTTCTATCCATCCCTTCCACATTGAACCATTCCCTGTGACTGAGAAAAAACTAATTAAGCAAAAACTTCTGTTTAGACTATCTATGCCATATTCCATCTTAGTAATCTTCCACCTCTCTGGCATAAAGAAGCAGCTATTTTTAAACTAATCTCTTGGACCTTCACTGGTTTTTCAGTTATTCATAGTCTAATTTTCTTTTAAATCAAATGATATAATTTTACTAATTATATATAGGAATATCAAATGGATCTGTGACCTCATTGTCATCAATGCTCCCTCCAACATCACAGACCACACCCCAGACATATTGGTTCTTCCTACTGGGTCTTTCCATAATATCATCACTAAGGGATGAGTCCAAAGTCCTCAGGTTCTTTATAGATCTTGAAGATAACAATGAGTGGTCCAACAGTTATCCCTTACTTTCATTATGTGATCAAATTATCTTATTTTTTGACTGACATTTTAAAATAGTATTTCATTTTTTCCCAATTACATGTAAAATAATTTTAAACATTCAATTTTTAAATAAAATTTTGAGTTCCAAATTTTCTCGCTCCTTCTATCCTCTCTCCCTAAGATGGTAGTCAATTCAATTTAGATTAGATATGTGCAGTCATTTAAAACACATTTCAATCTTAGTCATGTTGTGAAAGAGGAAACAGTTTGCAAAAGGAAAGAAAAAACAAAAATAAGGTGAAAATAGTATGTTTTGATATGCATTCAGACTCCATCAGTTCTTTCTCTGAAGGTGGATAGCATTTTCTATCATGTGTCTTTTGGAATTATTTTTGATCATTTTATTTCTGAAAAGAGCTAAGTCAATCTCATTTGATCATCACACAATATTGCTGTTATTGTGTACAAAGTTCTCCTGGTTCTGATCACTACACTTTGCTTCAGTTCATGTAATTGACTTACATTTGTAATTGGAGTCTGACTAATGCCAAAAATGACTCTCATATTGTCTCCATGTAGAAGATGGTAGAGAGAAAATTAAGTCTCTCCATGGAAAGGTCACCAGAAGAGCTGCTTCCAAGACAAATGTGAAATGTGTAGGGGAAAAGCCTGGTCAATTAAAACATGAAGAGGAAGCTTTTTGGTTTCAGAGTCATTCAAAAAGGCTCACCAACATCAGCCTCACCTTTGCCTCAGCACCCTTGGTAAAACTTGGTGATAGCTGTAGGGAATGAAGGTTATGACCTCTGAATTTTAAAAAGTCCAGAGGACTCCTTGGCATTCTATTGTTCCAAAATCTGGGTTTGGCAGGGGCATAATAATAATGCCATGAGGAGCAAAGAGGGACTTCTGGAAGTGATCTTCAGAAGTTCACCTAAGCAGTAGCTGAGAAACAGGCTTATTCAGCAGTCACACTGTATCTAGACATGAAATTGGTAGGATCAATGGAGCTAAGTTTTCAACCTCATTTTTTCCCTCACATCTTAGACTGGCATGGAATAGGAAGGAGATTATGTTCTTGAGATGTTGGAAATGGCTATATGTTTATTTTTTGAACTAAATATCCTTTTGTAAAAGAGAATCTAATGTTAGCTGGTTAAATAGATTTGGAAGTGCTAATTACAGACCGCCTAATAAATGGGGGAGGAAGGGAACATAGCCAGTGGGAGTTTGAGCAAATGACAGTAAAGAAAGGATATCCACAAACCTGTAAGAGCAGATGTAGCCAAGCTGGCCCCTAGAGAAGAGCCAGAGCATGCTCATTCCATCATCCTTTAATGCCAGTCTTTCCTTTGTTCTTTATACATTTCTCCTTATCAGTTATACACTGCAGCCCTACTTACACCCACTCTGTGCCTCTTCTTTGCCAGATGAATGACACTCAGTTTGAACTTTTTGAAGACTAGTGCTTTATGACTCATAGCTATAAAACAATACTGTAGAATATTGGTATAAAAAGATGGATCTTCATTTCAGAGAGAATTTTGGGGACATTGAAGAAACTCTGCAATTTCTTATAGACAGCTCTGTTCATTCTTCAGATAGCCAAAACAGTTTGTGGGATAGATAGGAATAAATGATATTCTTAAGAGTGCCATAAACAAGCTGAGAGCCTGGATTTAGTGCTACAACGATAAAAAATAAAACATGACCAAGAGTCAATATAAATGCCACCATTCTGTCTATAAGATTTTTGCATTTTGATCTTTAATATTCAGAGTGAGAACCTAAGACACTATAGGATCTTGAGTTATTAAAGAGTTCGAATATATTAACTCTATGATACTTGGGCAGAGAGACTAATATATCTTAGGTTTTCAGCAACAAGGTTCAAAATAAAAATAATCTCTTGTTCAACTATTGTTTGAGAATTTTCAATGAACCAGGATGCCCTATTAAAGTAAATTCCAAATTATGTATACATGTGCAGATCTCTATAGAGCTGACCCAAGATCATGTTAGCCTGTGAAAGCCTAATTTTAAACTTTAAATTTTCTTGAATTTTCTGAAGAGCTATCCTAATCCCTCTTTGCAGTGTGGAGGTTACCCTGGGTTCTGGCAGATACTACCAAAATGGAAAGATTTTGAGTATGTTTCCAGAAAAGAGTTATGTGTCTACTGTTTGAGAAAAAGCTAATTGAGTACCTGAAATGCTCTTCTCTAAGAGATTAACCGCAAATGGAGCAGTGCCCCAGCACTGCATACATCCCCTTAAGTGCTTCCATGTGATATTTTAATATAACAGGTTTTCACTTCCACTAGATTTCTGTCATTTAATTCATTGCTACCTACATGATAGGTAGGATGATAGGTGATTAATAGATAAAACATTTATTAAACAATTACTATGCTGGGAACTGTGCTAAGTCCTGAGAATACAAATACAGCATACAAGATGACCAGTACTGTCAATAAACTTACATTCTAGGGGAATGGGAAGTTGAGTTGGAGGTGAGAGGGAGGTAGATGAATCCAGACAGTGAGGGGGTTGAGGGTGAAATGAACATGACTGAGGCCCTCCACAAAATGGTGATCCAAACTAGAATGTGCCAATTAGAAAGGTGAGGCATATCCAGGGTAGGAAGGTTGCTGTCCAGGATGGGCAGTGGAGATGGAGGTATAATAAATCACATCTGAATGGTAAACTGAGATGTGGTCTCCTTTTTCTTCCCATTTTTGGAATAACAGACACATTTCTCTTAGTGTTTTTTGTGTTAGATGTGAAACCTTACTAATGTTCTCCCTACTTTCCATGCTGGAAGATATAAATCCCAGATTTATACAAAGAGATAGCTTGTTTTAAAGGGTCTGTGTAGTACCTTGAAACTCAGGGAAACTGGGTTTCTGAGAATGACTGACCATGAGTCACAGACAAATCTTGGGAAGAATGAACCTCCTGGGGAAGCAATGCTTTTGAACTCCTCTCGATTAGGTAAGAACACAGGAAGTTAATAAGTTTATAATGATAGATTTAACCTCAAAGGATGTAATTCTACTCTCGACTCCCATTTCCTGAAGTTCACTCATCCATATAGATTGACTTATGTCTACAGAGTCAACCCTAAAAAAACTCCCAGGTACTAAGATAGAAATAATGTTCCAACTCTTCATCTCACCTTTCTATTTTCTTTTTGGGAATCCAAGTTTTGAAAGAGAATTTGTGTATCCTTTGGAAGCAACATGACATAGTGGAGTAGAGTGCTAGACTGTCAGCCCCTCTGGGTCTGAGCCCCACCTCAGGTTCTTATTAGTTATGTTACTTTTAACCTCTCTGAGTCTCAGTTTTTTCATCTGTAAAATGGAGATAAGAATAATACCTCTTTTACAGGGTTTTTGAGAAGAATCCAATAGGATAATATATGAAAACATTAAATTGCTGCATAAATGCCAGCTATTCTTATTCTTAGGTCTTTCCTAGTTAAACCATTGGATACTAATGGGAATTTTGTGGGTGGTAGTTTCCCATACCATGTAGGTCATTTATCTTTTTCCCCCCAAGGCCACAGAACTATTCTACATATCCTTGGTCATAAAGAAGTAACAATACTAACAACAGTAAAAACCTTAATAATAGTATAATTTATATAGCACTTTAAGATTTGCAAAGTGTTTTATCAGTAGAGAAATAGGTATCAAATGACAAGATTCAATTCAAAACTCATGTCATATTGATTCTAGGACAGGAAGGCTATGGATTATAATAGCTCACAAAGATTTGCAAAGTACTTAATTAATATTATTTAGTTTTATTCTTATAGCCACTTTGGGAGATAGATGGTATTATTATCTCCATTTTGCAAATGAGGAAACTGAGGCAGACAGAAATTAAATTACTTTCCCAATGTCTCACAACTGGTAAGTGTTGGAGGCTGGTTTTAAATTTGTCTTTCTGACTCTATCCATTGTCCTGTCTAACATTGTAGATACAAAGTAGGGCATATTATTCATCAAATAGTCCAAAAGGGGAGAACTTTAGTCACATAGCATTGTTCAGCTAGTAGGACCCCTCTTCCCTAACTACAAAATATTTAACTAGCTTGCATTTATTTTGTAGGTGCTTATATACATACATCATCTCTGCCCCCTTCAAATAATGATTTTCTTTTTGAATTATTTCAGTTGTATCTGACTGTGATTGCATTTGGGATTTTCTTGGCAAAGATACTGGAAAAGTGTGCCATTTCCTTCTCCAGCTATTTTACAGATAAGGAAACTGAGGCAACCAGGGTTAAGTGATTTGCCCAGGGTCATACAGCTAGGAAGTGTCTGAGGCCAGATTTGAACTTAGGTCACCTTGATTCCAGGGTATCCACTGTGCCCCCTAGCTGCCCCACCAAATAACAGTAGCAAGTGGCATTTGTGTGGTACTTTAAGGCTTACAAACTATTTAAGGTGCATTATCACATCTGATTCTCACAATGATCTATGAGATAGGTGCTGTTACTACTCCCATTTTGGAGGTGAAGAAACTGAAGTCCAGAGAAGTTAAGTGATTTGTCGAAGCTCACTTAGATATTCAGTTTCTGAGGTAGGACATGAACTTCTCTGTTCCTGTTTCCAAGTCTAGCACTCCATCCATTACGTCATCTGGTAAACTCCTAGAAAGCAGAAATTGCTTCAGTCTTTGTACATGTATCTCCAGTGCCTGGCATAGTGCCTGCTAAATGGTTGCTTGGATGCAGGAGTTACTATGGGACATTGAGGGGTTAAATGGCTTATTCATCGTAACTTAGGATGTGTCAAAGGTGGGTCTTCAGTTGAAATCTTTCTCACTTCAAGGCCAGTTTTCTATCCTTTACACCAGGGGTGGAGAACCTACCACCTGGAGGCCACATGGGATCCTCTAGGTCCTCAAGTACAGCCCTTTAATTGAATCCAGACTTCACAGAACAAATCCTTTTATCCTATCATCCTTTCAGGAGATTTGTTCTGTGCAATTTGTGACTCACATGTAGCCCTCTGGCTCCTTGGGTGTAGTGTTCTGATTGAGTCCAAGTTTTATAGAACAAATCCTTTTATTAAGGGGATTTGTTCTGTGAAGTTTGGATTCAGTCAGAGCTGCACTTGAGGACCTAGAGGGCCATATGTGGCCACAAGGTCACAGGTTTCCTACCCCTGCATTATTCCATGCCATCTCCCTACACTTTACTTGTAGATAAAATACTTGTAAAGAATAATCATGGATCTCTTTTCCTTTGAGTTTGGTATTTCTTCCCTGTTGGGGAATGCCACATTATTTACTTGTACCAAGCTACTTGTAGTACACTCACTTTAAATATACCAGTGAATGCAGTGAGAGGTGACTGTGAGTATAAAGTACTCCTGCTTTTTTTTAAAGATCTGTTTATTTTTTGATAGTAGAAACCAAGTTGGTTGCCTAGTTCCCTGAAACTCTTTTGCTATTGACTGTATGTATCTAACCTTTTGTGACTTTCCCATGAGAGAGAATGAAAAAGAACTGTCAATACTAACATAAAATGTTACAGCTAGGAAAATGCTAGAGCTCTTGTAAATTAGGTGCCAATCATTGTTTAGAGTGGATTTCATGCTTGCTCAGTAATTAGAAACAGAAGCTGAAGTCTTGACAAATGTAGATGCCTCTTCTAACAAATGAAATTTGAAGTGATAATTTGTGCAAGGGGCATATGAATGCTAAATAATATATAGAAAGAATTTTTCAATCACTCATTTGTAATGATCATGTAGCTTCGGGGACTTCCGTTTATTTGTGTCCCTTGATATGTGTTAGACAAAAGAAAACAGTGGAACTCTTAGGCAATAACAACACATATTATAATTTTTGTGTTTAGGATCACATTAAAGTTCATTTGCATATTTATGCATCCATACCTTGAATGCATAATTTCACTTTCACTACCTCTTTTTTTTAGAATCCCTAGAATTCCCTAGTTCATCTCATATTTATCATCACCTACATGTGACCATTCCTGATGTTCCTAGCTGCTATTGTCACCCCCTCTAATAACCAATTACATTGGACACGCTTATATATGTGTATGTTATCTTGAGAGGCAGTGTGATATAGTGGATAGGACACTGGACAGGAGGATCAACATTCAAATCCTGGTTCAGAAATTTGCCAGTTGTTTGACCTGACCTGGTCAAGTCACGAACCTTGGTTTTCTTGTCTTCTAAGTGGAGGAGGGAAGGTTGAAATACATGATTGATTTTTGTCAATGTAAATTTCCCAGTGGTAAGAACTGTTTGAAGTCTATATTTATATATTCAACATGCTCAGCACAGTGTTTGGCATACAGATATTACTTAATAAATATTTATTAATTAATTATTGACTCATCTAAGCCTTTGCCTATTTCCTTGCCTCTTCCAGAAAATGTTTGTATATTGACTGAAACTGGTTTATTGCCAATTTATTTGCTATGATGATAATATGAAGGCAGATATCATTAATATTAAAAATTAGTTTAAATAATACTTGCTCATATTAAGGTGACTTTATGGATTACAAGGCTTTTTACTCACAACAGCCCTGTGAAGTAGGTAGTGTGAGTATTACTATTCATATTTTATGGATCAGTTAGTGGATCCTCAGAGAAAGGGCGTGATTTACTCAGTCATGGATCTGATAAGTGTTAGGGTCATAACTTGAGATCTTCTGACCATGGATAGATAGCACAGTGGATAGGGCATTTGTCTTGGAATCAAGAAGACTCACCTTCATGAGTTCACATATAACCTCAGGCACTTACTAGTTGTGTGACCATGGGCAAGTCACTTAGCCCTGTTTGCCTCAGTCTCCTCATCTGTAAAATGAGCTGGAGAAGGAAATGGCAAACCACTTCAGTACTCTTACCAATAGAACCCAAATAGGATCACAAAGAGTTGGACAAGACTGAAATGACTGAACAGCAACAAAAATCTTTGATTTGATGTATTGATTTTGAACACTTTAGTGGTGTGGCATTTCCATAGCCTATTGATTTTCCCTTCATACAATCTCTTTTTTCCGACTCTTTTCTCTCCTCTGACACTGCTACAACCCTGGTGTAGATACTCTTGGTTTTACTATTGAAGTAGCCTTCTGGTTGGTGTATCTGCCACAAATCTCCCTCCATTCCAATCTATCCCTTATTCAGCTGTCAAAGTGATCTGTCCAAAGTGCAGGTCTGACCATGTTACCTCCTATTCATTAAACTCTTATCACCTCCAGGATCAAATACAAAATCCTTTGACATTCAAACACCTTATAACTTGGCACATTCCTCTCTCCAGTCTTCTTATATCTTACCCTCTTTCCTTCCCCAATCCCACACGTCTATGATCCAGGGACACTTGCCTGCATGCTTTTCCTTGAACAGGACATGCCATCTACTGACTGTGCATTTTCTTTGGTGGTCCTCCCTGCTCCCCCATCCCTGAAATGCCTTCCTTTCTCATTTTTGTCTCATGATTTTTCTGTCTTTCTTCAAGTCTGATCTAAAATCCCACTTTCTACAGGAAGCTTTTCCTGACCCCTCTTCATTCTGGTGCCTTCCCTCTGTTAATGATATTCATTTCCTTCTCTAGGTAGCTTGTTTATACAGAGTTTGTATATTTCCTCTTTCATTAGACAGTGAGCTCCTTGATAACAAAGACTATATTTTGTCTTTCTTTATATCCCCAGCTTTTGGCATCTTGCCTGGTCCATCATACACACTTTATAAATGCCTATTTACTGACTGAATAGAGTAGATATAAGGTAACGTTGGAGGATAAAGTGTGCCAGAATCAGAATTTGAACCAAGACTCAATCTCAATTTCAAGTTCAGTATTCTATTTATTATACTTTTGTGGTTTCTTGCCTTTCTCAAATCTTCGTTTGGTTGTTCAGTTGCGTCCTACTCTTCATGACCCCATTTCAGGTTTTCTTGGTAAAAGTACTGGAGTGGTTTGCCATTTCCTTCTTTATCTCATTTCACAGATAAGGAAACTGAGGCAAACAGGGCTAAGTGACTTGTCCAGGGTCACACAGCTAGTAAGTGTCTGAAGCCATATTTGAACTCAGAAAGATGAGTCTTCTTGACTCCAGGTCTGACACTTTATCCTAGTTGCTCCTTGTCTACATGTATTCTTATGACAATATATATTCAAATTTGTAATAAGTGGTATCTGCAAAACAATAGTATCAGAAAATTATAGAACTGGAACTAAAAGGAAACTTCGAGGTCATGTAGTTCAGTTCCTTCCTTTTACAAATGAAGAAACCGAGGCCCAGAGGTTAAATGATTTGTCTGAGTCCATATAAGTTTTAAGTGGTAGATACAGGATTTGAATCTAGGTTCTCTTTCTCTAGATCTAATTCTCTTGAGCAATTAGTCACTCTTCTGCCACTGAAATGAAATGATCTCTTAGATTTTAAAGTTATCACTATAATTTTCCTCTCATAATCAGTGACAATTACTAGTCTCAGAGCCATGATCCCCTGGACTGCTAGGCAGATCTACTTATCTTCTGTAGGTAGTACCCAGATGGGATGCTGTTCATGGAGGATTAACTTGTTTTGTGTGGGGGCTTGCTCAATCCTTTTCAGTCCTGCTCACTCAGCCTTGGCGTCCGCCTATCACCTGACTATCACCTCTGGCTCCAAGAAGCTGTAATGCACTTACTGACCACACCCCAGTAAAACTATCTCAGCAGACAGGCTAAACCAGGGTGAGGGTAGCTCAAACTCATCTGTGAGATGGGGGGGGGGGGAAATCTACCCCAACCACATGAAGACTCCCCTCAGTTGGAATGGGCAGATGAGAACAATTTGTTCCATTGACTAGGAAGTCTGCTGCAGCAGGCACTGTGGTCAGATATCAAAGACACCAAGGTCACCTGGGCCATTGCCAGTCATCTTGACTTTTTTCTTGCCACTGAGTTAAGATGACTCTGGAAGAGAGAGTGAGGCTGACAACTTTGTGCAACTCTGCCTCATTTAATTCCAATTCATTGTCTTTTGGTCCTCTTTGAAAACAATGGACAAACAACACAATAACCCACATGGAACATTGACTAGATTCTAGATAATAGTATAATTAAATGTATTTAGAATTGGTTGAATGATTAGACTCAAGGAATGGTTTTTAATAGTTCCATTTAGACTTAAAGTTCCTGAGGAACCTGAATGCAGGCTAAGAAGCAACAGTTAGAATCGAACATGGAATAACTGATTGGCTGAAGATGGGAAAAAGAGAATGAAAAGAAGGATGAAAAGGTCTTCATTGGGGATACCCCAACAATCTCTGGAGAGTCCTGAGCTGCCTAATAATTTTATAAATTGCTTGTATAAAGGTATAGACACTTTTTCATCAAATTTGTAAATGGCACAATGCCAGAGAGATAGCTGAACTACTGGAAAAGAACCCAAAAAGATTCCATTGAGTGAGAAAATCAGACTAATTCTAATGAGGTAAAATAGGGATAAATGATGAAGTATTGCCTATGGGTTCAAGAAGTTGACATGAGCATGTATGGTTAGAAAGCAGTTTGTCTGAAGAAAGGTCTGGGTTTTTAAAAAATGGAATGTAAGGTCAATATGAGTCAATACTGTGAAAGCTAATGCAATCTTGGGTTGCATTGAAAGGATCATAGCTTCTGGTCATAAAGAGGTGATCGTCCTACTTTACTCTGCCCCACATTTGGAGTGTTGTCTTAAGTTCTGGGCACCACAGTTTAGGAAGGACATGTATAAGCTGGTGAGTGTACACTGAAGAACAACCAGATGTTGAAGGACAGTCTAAGGGTTGGTTAAAGTAGCTGGGGAGCTTTTGAATGAAGAAGAGAAGACTTCTGGGTGAATATAAAAGCTGCTTTGAAGTACTTATAAGGTTATATTATATTTATCTCCAGAAGGAAGAACTGGGAGCTGGGTAACTGTATTAAAGGGGTAAAAAATTAGGCTCTGTATCAGGGTAAAACTGGCAGACCATTAGCTCTATCCCAAAGCTCTATCCTTCAGAGGCAGTGGTTACACTTCACTGTGAGTTTTACAACAGAGGCTGATGGCTTGTCAAGTATTCTGGAATGGGAATTCTTTTTCAACTGTGGGGTGAACATGATGATCCCCAACAAACCTAGCTCTGAGATTCTGTGATTTTGATTCTGATTTTCATTTTTGTTTGAAGAAGTGGGCAAGGATACCAACCAAATCCTAATTTCTACCTTCTCCACCCAGTCCTTACTCCTTTCATTCTTTGTCTTACCATGTAATAATACAGGAGTTAGTGCCTTAGAGAGGATGGCTACTCAACTGATAGCCTGTCTTGGTGAAATGGGAACACAATTTACCATGCATTTGGAGGCTAGCACTTCAATTCTCCTTTCTACAAAGCTTATTTTTTCCTAGAGATAGGGATTAGCCAAAGGTATTGACCCAACGTTGCACTGCCTAGACTGCAAAGTGTAGGGGTCCTTATCAGAAGTAATCAATTACAGTATCTCATTGAGGAGAAATTAATCTAGTTGAAGGCATTCAGTGGTGAATCCTGGAATAGGTATCTTCATAATTAGTATAAGTAGCAAAATGTGGAGTGCATGCTTTCAATCCTGAAAAGATAGTAAGAATCTGGTGTAGTTAGCCTGTGATGAGACGGCAAGGCTTGTCCCTTGCAGTGGAGTATATGCATCAGTTGCATATTTGTAAGAGTACTATATAAATTCCAGTAAGTATTATAAGTTGTTATTCTTTACTCTGCAATTTTAAGAAGTGCTTCATTCAATATTAGGGATACTTATTTGTGAAGACCAAATTGGCAAATGCAGCCTGTAGAGTGGAGTCAGGTGGGTATTGGGTAGTGGCAATCTGGACTGTAATAACATCCTGCACCCCTGGGTCCATTACCATCCTGCCTCTTAGGGCTGCTAGTTATATAGTTCCAGCTCTAATTAGCTGGAATATCCCTTTGTTCGAAACACCTTCAAATCCTAACAAATATAGAAAGAGTTCAAGTAAAAAATGAAAAAGTAAATAAGATTACAACAAAACACAGAAGAAGATAAAACCTTCCTCAACAAGTTTTAGAAGCTTTTAAATTCTAGTTACAGTTTAAATCTACCTTCTAGTTATGCCACTATTAACTTCCCATAAACTTTCTCCAGAGCTGGAATTATTGGTGTTTTATCCATTCACCATTTAAATAAGATTTCCAGATGAAAATAAAATCAAGGTCAAAACTGAAACCATGGAAGAGGTCTAATTAAAAGTAGCATCTGAGAATTGCTATCCTTAACTTTTACTGTCAATGATCCATTCATTAACTAATCGGCCAGTTATATTGTTTTCTTGGAAAATGGGAAAGTGCCACTTATGTATCCTTCTTCACAGTGATTGGGGAAAACCCTAAACATTAAATCTACTTTCCCTCAGCTCATAATTACTTTTGTTTTGGGTAGCCCCCAATTAGAACCAGTTCTCACTACTGAGATAGTAGTCAAAACCCTTTGCAAAGTTGCAGTTTCCAGTCAATTAGAGAACAATACTTATATTTTATTTCATTTCTTTCATATTGACCTGAGTGATCTTTCTAAGCCTAGTGAATTCTCAAACAAAAAATACTGCTTCAATTTTAAAAAAATATTTTTTTGTTTTTAAAATCACATTTGTCTACTCAACAAACCATTCCTTGTAACAGACTTTCAAAAAGAAAGAAAAAGGTTAAAAAAAATTCAATTCAATTAAGTGAAACTAATCAAAACATCAATTGGGTCTGACCGTGTATGAAATATACTGCACCATGGTCAGTCCTCTACCTCTGCAAAGAAGGGAAAGAGGTTAGTTTTCTCAGTTAGTCCCTGGGGCTGTTTGTGACATGATCGCAAGAGCATATTCTCATTTGAGAGCTCCCATTAGAGAAATATAACACCCTATAATTATCAGAAAACTCTCTAATGCTTTTCTGTGCCTTATGGTATGAACAGGCTCAATTTTGTAATACTAAAGATGGTTTCATTTAGGGCTGTACCTTTTGCTATCTCATGCTACTGCATATGGTATAAAACCCTACTCATTCAGTTAGTGGATTGGTTTGCCTTAGCTTGGACCCTGGCCAGAAAAACAAACAAACAAACTCCTGAAGGCACAGCTTCTAGACTGACCTGTTATCCAGCCATCTAAGTATGTGCTTCACCACTGCATGGAAGACAATTTGCTCTTGTCACACTGGGTTTGTGACATGATATACTCTGGAGTATGTTTGAAAATTTAAGATCCACCAAGGACAGCAGGTGAAATGTACATTGAGAAATTTGTCCAATTAACAGCCTTAGCTGAGTGGTGAAGGTGGACACTTTCCTTGGTACAGAGTGAAACCTTGAGCAAAATTCCAGCTGGGCTAACAATGGACATAGCATGTCACTGGCCCCATCTGATTAGGGAACTTTTTAGTTTATTAACATAAACCATTATCTTTTTTACCAATAGCAAATGTATACATGTCCATATTTCCCACCTACCATCATCCCTTTTCCATTTAGGAGGTAAGTGGAAAAATCTTTCAGTAAAGCAAGTACTCTATGTTTATATCATTCAGGGACCTCAGGGGCCATTTGATTAAACATGTACATGAATGCCCCCTACTACATATCAACCAGTAGACTGTGAGCTTCTCGAGAGCAGGGACTATTGTTTGCCAGTTTTTGGATCCACACCAACTTAGCACAGTGCTAGCACATAGTAGGTGTTTAATGAATCCTAGGTGACTAATCCCAAAGGACTAATAATGAAACATACTATCTGCCTCCAGAGAAAGAACTGATATTGATTGAATATAGATCAAAACATGTTGTTTTTCATCATTTTTTCTTGTGTTGGAGTCTTCTTGTGCCAAATGACTAGTACAGAAATGTCTTACATAACTGCACATCTATAACCTATATCTAATTGCTTACCATCTCAGGGAGGGGAGAGGAGAGGGAGAGATAGAATTTGGAACTCTAAACTATAAATGAAAACATTAACAAAAACAACCCTAGTTGACTTACTGATTGATACCCAATAAGTGGACATGTAGCCTTTGGTTGAAAATCTCTAGAGAAGGAACCCATTCTTTCCCACCACAACTCATTCTGCTTTTGGTTAGCTCTAATTATTCTGAAGATTTCCCTTCAAGCTTGAATTGGCTTTTATACAAATCATATTGATGTTATTCTGTTTAGGGCCAAGGACAAGTTTAATCTCTTCTTCTCATGACTGCCCTCTATACACTTGAAGTTAGCTGTTATGTTGTCCTATAAGTCTTCTCTGCTACAGGTTAAAAATACCCTCCGTTCCTTTTTCTGTTTTTCACATGGCATGAACACCTTTATGGTCGCTCTCCTTAGACATGATTGACTGTTTCAATGGCCTTCTGAATGTGTTGTACCCAGAAGAGAACACAATATTCCAAAATAGTCTGACTAGGGTGAAATACTTTCATACTTTCACCTTTCTAATCTTGAATACTCTGCTTCTATTGATGTGACCTTGGACCATTTTAGCTTTATTGAATGTCATATCGAACTGTTGACTCATTTTGAACTTGTATTCCACTGAAAATCCTTTAAAATGTTTTCATTGATGCATTTTGCTTTAATAGAACAATCACTTCCCTCTCCCTGTACTCATTCTCTCATAGTACCTTCACTTCAAAAAAAGCTAAGCAAATCCAATCAGTAGAACAATTGTATCTGAGTATACATGCAATATTCACCATACATAATTTCTTAACAGAGGCATTAAATGAAAGTGAGTCTTAGAATTATTTATTTGGAAATAATATAGATCATTATATTTGATTTGAATTCTGTCATCTTATAGTATGGTTATTGGGTTATTATAGTCATCTATGTTTTGGCTTTGCCTTCTTTCCTCTGCATCCATTCCCACAAATGTTTTTTTCCATGTTCTTCTGAATTATTCATATTCATAATTTTTATAATACAATAATGTTTCATTATATTCATGTACGACAATTTGTTCATCCATTCCCTAACTGATGACAAATATTTTATATCTGGTTTTTTGCTACAGAAAGTGCTGCTTGGAATATTTTGGTACTTATGGTACTTTCCTTCTGTCATTGAATATGGGAGCATAAACCCAGCAGTAGTATAACTGTCAGATAGTAGTATAACTGGGTCAGAAGGTAAGGAGAGTTTAACAAGTTTTTAAAAAAATAATTTCAGTCAATTCTTTTCCAGTCAGTTATACCAGTTCATAGTTCCATTGATAGTCCACTTCAGCTCTCTTCCTGTAACTCCTCCAACACTGACTATTTCACCTTTCAGTATTGTTGACAAGTCGATGGGTATAAGGTGGGGTCTAAAAGTGGTTTACTATTTATGGACTTAAAGCATTTTTTCATGTTGTTGATGAAAGTGTGTGTATTTTTTTCTCTTGAAAACCATTTATTCATATCCTTTGATTCTTTAACTTTTGGGAAAATGGCTGTCTATATATTTGTGAAAATTTTCTATAGCTTTTGTATGTCAGAATTTTATCGGGTATATATTTAATACAAATATTTTCCCAGTCCACAGCTTCTCTTATTATAGCTGTAACAATTTTGTTCATGCAATACCTTTTCATTTTTATACAATCAAAATTGTCTACTTTATCTTTTATCATCTATTTTATCCCTTTTCTGGCTATGAATTTTGCCCTAATCACATATGTGAAAGATGCAACTTTTAATTCTCATTTTTTAAAAACTTTTATGACATGATTTTTATGTTTAGTTTGCTTACCTATGCAGAACTTGTTGTATTTTATTATGTAAGATGTTTGTTGGCTTATTGAATGTTGGACTACTTTGTTCATTTGTTTCTGGGTCTTCCTTATAATAGTCTATTGCATCATTTTACTTTTCTATTTTAAGAAGTAATAAATGAGTCCTGATAATTCTTAATTTATAATTTGAAATAGAATAATACGTAATGCATGCATTCTCCCCCTTACTTCTCTCAAATACATGAGTATACATGTATTTCTATAAAAATTCTTGACGTTTTGTTCCTGCAAATGGATTTTCATATTATTTTGTTTAGTTACCTAAAGAAACCCCTGGGGAGTTGGATTGGTATAATAGCATATTTATATAAATTTAGATGGCATTTGTTAGACTTACATTGGCATATAGCCATGAACACTGACTATTTCTATAGTGACTGAAGTATTCTTTTGTTTCTCTAAGACTATTTTGTGTTTATATTTACATATAAAATATGAAGTACTCATATAAATCCTCTATCTTCAGAGTAATTCCCAAGTATTTTGTGCACTTTGCAGTTATTTGGAATGCAGTTCATATTTCTATCATGATTTCCTGGTTTTTATTCATAATATATACAAGTATTAGTTGCTTTTGTGTATTTATTTTGTAGATTGCAACATTATTGAAGTTAGTAATCATGTCACTTCATACATTCTTTCAACTATTCTAAGTAAAACTATCACATCCTCTGTCAAAGGAATGACTTTGCCTACTTTTGCCTATATTTATTTTTAAAAAATTAGTGTGTTTTATTAGAAACCTGCCATTAAATATCATTGTGTGCAACTGAACTAGTTTAACAACTCTTTACATCCAAATTAATAAATGTCAAGATATAAAGTATAACACCTTTTTAGTCCCTTCAATAATCATTGTCAGCATATTCTCTCCTTTAATTTTCAATCCTTTTCCCTCATGTGTTTGTTGTGAAGGTGCTTTATTTTTTGTTTCTATTTATTTTCCCTAAACTTTGCATTAGATTTCTTTGCGTCCATCATACATTTTGGTTTTAATTGTATTATAATATTCCATTACATTAATGCACTGTAATTTATTTAGATATTTTCCTAATGCTGGATAGTTAGATTGTTTCTGTTTTGGAAGGATTACATATGCTACTATGAAATATCTTAGAAGAGCTAGGTTTTTTATATTTATTGCTGATGATGCTCCTAGTACATATTCCCCAAAAGGAAATTATTCACTCAGAGATTATAATTATTTTTTGTAAATTTTACTGCATACTATCAGAATACTGACCAAAAAGATTTTTTTTACAAGTTTGCAATTCCATCAGTAATGAAGAAGCATACTTGTTTTTCCAGACCCTGATGAATTTGAGTTCTATTGCTCTGATCTTTCTTTTTTCTTTTTCCAAATGGATAATTGTGAGGCAGTAGCTCAAAGTTGTTTGGTTTATATGATTCACTATGATTATTAGTGAGGTAGAGCTGTTTTTAAGCAATCACCCTTGTGAGAATTAATCAACCTAGGAATACCCTTGTATAAGGAGAGCTATAGTGATCAAAACTGAGAAGTCCCTAAACAGGACATTCTACATTCACAGGTAGATCCAACTAAAATAGTAAAGATGAGAGTATTCCCCATTCTCATATGTAATGCAAAGCAGTCAAAATGCCAAAGGCTCCTTTTTTTAATTGATCCAGACTAAATTACAATGAAATTTCTATGGAAAAATTAGTGGGTAGGAATATCAAGGGGCACAATGAAGAGGAAAGATGAGAGAAATCATGTGCTCTCAAACTTTGGGACATATCACAAAGTGATTATTATAAAAATTATCTGATATTACATAAAAAATGGAGAAATAGATCAGTTGAACAACATGGATTCTCTACTCCCTCTAACAAAATGTATTAAAAATGAGTGGTTTTCCAAACAAAAGTGTGTATCTCAATTGTGAAGGGGAGACGATCTTAAAAAAAGTATCCAGTAACTAGAAGAAAGGTGTTATTGTATAAAAAATAGATGTACTTGCTTACATTAAAATAAAAAAAATTCTGTGCCATCATGTTTTGCCCAATATTTCTCTATTACTAATAATACTGCCTCTTGACTCTGGATTTAGAGGCATAGTTAGGATCCACCCATGCCTATGCTAATTTAATTTTTTTTTTTTAAAACTTAAATGAGTTATATTTTGCAGAAAGATTTTAGTGTATTATTGAGATATTTATTTTTGCTATTTATTTGCTATTTATTTTCTTAGTGTTGAATAATATTTACATCTATGAAATAATTCAAAACTTGCTCATAATAATTTTATTACTATATGAATAGTTTTATTTTTTAGAATTCTACTTAAATTTTTATACTAACATGAATTATTAATATTAGTTTATATTTCTGCTAGAATTCGTTTGCAAATCCATATATATGAAGAAATTTTTCTTTGGTTGTATCTTTATAACTTGTTTAATTTCTTTTTGTGAGATTAGGTTGCTTAAGATCTCCACTTTTGACTTTGTTCATTTAAGAATTTTGTATTTTTATAGATATTCTTTAAAACTTAGTCAAATGGATCTGAGATCACATTGTAGTAGGTATTCCTTCTAGTAATGTCTTTTTCTAGCCATTCATCCCCATTCATTCTATGAGACACTTGTTCTGATCGTTTCAGACTTTCATCATGGGAGAATTATTCAATGTACTTGGTGTCTTCTCTCCCCTTCACCCCCATCCCTCATCATTTGTAGTTCCTGGACTGTTCAGTGATTATCTCTTACCTCAGGACTAACTGACCCATTTTCTATTTTGCTCATACATTTCTAAATGACTTCCTTTATTTTCTGTCACAATTCCTTGTTTTTAACATGTTGCAATCTATTCTTATTCATTATGCACTTCCCTACATTGTCCTTTGAGTGAGGCTCAATTTTACTACTTTGCTTAGCCTCTCTAGGTCTCAACTTCCTCATTTTTAAAATGAAGGAGTTGGACTAGATGTTTTCTGAGGTTCCTTCCAACTTTAGATCTATGATCTTATTAATTTCAATGATTTCTTGATTTGGGAAAGGAAAAAAAGTCATGAAGAAAATGATTAGATCCTCATCTTTACTAGTTCATCCAAAAAGAATATTTACAAAATATGCAAAAACATCAGTTTCAATTAGGATGCTATGATTATTTTCCCAGTTCTGAAAAACTATGGTTTATAAAATCTAGAAAAGTGACTGGATGAGTGGCCTGAAAACATACCAGCAGATGTTTGGAGAAAAAGGCACTGACTCAGTTGTTGTATTGTTTTGTTTTACTGGACTATTTATTTCTTTATATTTATGTGTAGTAGGTTACCTGTACTGTAATGTCCTTAGTTTTTTGCTCACTTGATTGCGATTTAATAATAATGAATGAATGAGAGATAATAATAATGAATGAATGAGAGATATTTCTTGAAACTATTAATATTGTTTTCCATATCAATAAAATAGCATTAAATAGGCATATTGACTTGGAAAATGGTATATTCCTATGGGTTAGGAGACATCTCAGATGTAGTCAAAACATCGCAAATGTAGTAAAAACCTCATTGAAACAGAATCATCAAAGTGAATCTGCATTCCTTATGCACCTCTGTAAGGAGGAGGGAAGCAAGTACAGAAAGAGGTAACTTTTCTTAAAACAAGTTTTATTGATTTCTTATGTTTTTATGTCGCCTGCATTTGACAATATACCTCTCACTTCTCGAAACACTGTTCCTTTTAACAAAGGATAAAAAAGAGGAAAAAGCCAGTTCAACAAAACAAACAACACATCAGAAATATCTAATATGATATATAATATAACCTATTTAACTATTCCTTAATCAATGAGCATCAATTTTGTTTCCAGTTCTTCAGCAAGGATCTTCTTATAGCCCCTATAAATCATTTTGACAATAAGAGGATTAATATTAGGTTGAGTAACTACAAGAGCTAACAATAATGTAATGGAATAATATTTACAAAATACTTAGCAAAAGACATCTCTTTGAATTATCACAGCAGTTCCTGAGCAATGGATACTGTAAGTGTTATCATCCCCATTTTATGAATCAAGAAACTGAGGCTGAGAGAAGTAGATAACAATCCCATGGAGAGGCATCAGAGATAGCATTTGAACCTGAGCCATAACTCCTAGTAGACCAGTACATGCCAGAAAACACCTTTGTGTCATTTTGGTAATTATAAATATAAGGCCAGGTTTTTGGGGGGGCGTGGTGGTGGTGGTGAGGATCAGAATGGCAAGTCTGAATGTCAGATTAAAGGAAGCTTCAGAATGGAAATAGAACTCCTAAGAAAACAGCCCACCATTTGAAGAATTAGACAAAGAGAGATAATTGACCTGAGAGCACAAGTTCCCAATAAATGATAACATCTCACCTCTATAAATGAGGAAAATCCATTTTATAGATCTCTTTTGTCACATTGGCAGTCTTAGGTGAAAAGAATGGAGGCTGAGTTAGAAGATGAATGCTACTGGGGGAAGGTGTCAGCTATCAGCATAAAACCATAGCATTTTAGAATTGGAAGGAAGCTTAGAGGTCATTTATAAATCTCTGATTTTGCAAATGAAAAACTGAAGCCCAGGATGATTGTAACTTACCTGAAGTCATATAGCTACTTAGCAGCAGACTTGGGACTGGAACTGAGCTCTATTGACTCCTGGTTCAGTGTTCTTTTCACTACATAGCACTGTTTTACATTTAGGCTAAGAGTCTCTTACATGTTGTTTATGGACCCCTAGTAGCTTACAGGTTCCTGCACAGTCTGCACACACATCCATAGACTACATGTATTATCTACAGGTAGTCTGGAGACATTCCGAATAAGTTTGTGCTTATGTCAACATTTTAATACCCAAGGTCCACTTCTCCATCTTTATTCCATATGTGGAGACATTCTTTATAAAACTGCTATTGCCTTGAGCTCTTCTGTGCTTTGGTAGATAGTTTTATGAATTTTTTTCCAAATAGACAAACACCTAGTGGCCAGTCTTATAGCAGAAAGATCCCTGGACTTGGAGTCATGAGACCAAGTCCTAGATCTGACCTTTAGCAAATCATTTATGTATGTAAAGTGAACATAATAACACATTACCTCCATCACAAAATTGTGAGACCTTAAAGAAATGTATAAATATGTTGTTATTATTACTATTACCATTAATTTGTCTAGACTTGTTCTGGAATAACAAACTGAACCACTCGTTAAGCCAGAATGAAAAGTCTTAGTAAGAGTTTTTAGACCCATTAACCTTCCAGCATAGCCTTTGAGAACACAGGATGTATTCCATCTTTGTCATGGTGAGAATTGTTGTAGGTCCTACCAACCACAGGATCAGATGAGGTAGGTAATATGGAATAAAAAACACTTTTCTCTCCATAAATTAGATTCCTTTCTCTTTCCAGATTATTGATATGAAGGCACAGGTGGCACAATAGTAATTAAATTTGGGGAAAGGGTAAGGGTTGTGCTAAAAAGCTGTCATCACTCTCAACAAACAGCTGTTGGGAGGTCCACAGCTCTAATTTCTTTATAACTGGGAACTTGCCAAGGACATTTTTTTGTGTGCGAAATATTGGTCTGGACTGGAAAAGTCTTTGATAGAAAATACCATAGCATGTAATCTCTCTGTAATATTGCAGACAATATTTTGTTGATGATTTTGATGGGCTGGGGAATTCTGTTTGGGCACACTCATCTATATATACTTAAATACTCAAACATATATGTGATGTCAGTGATAGCGGATTTTCCCCATGATATAGATAGTAACTCATTCATTCTTATCCATCCTGTGTGACTCTTTGCATGTCTTTCCCATACATTTGAGAAAGAGGTCTATCCAATTTTCTGGGATCCCTTCCTATTTTCACCTGACAAACATGATATTGAAGCATGTGACCTATCTATCAATTTTCCCTTGACCTCACCATGTGACCAGTGCAGCTTTTTTCTTTTCATATTTCTTTGATGATACCTTATTCTCCATGTCTCTCTTGCAATTTCTTATTTTTTAATGTGCTAGGTTGCTTGTGCCTAACATGTACTTCTCTATTAAATTTTGGGTAATCCTCAATTTTAGTTCTGTGGAAACTGCAGTGTTCCATGTCTCACAGCTGCACAACGACATGGAGCTAAAAGGACACAAACGATAAAGTCTTGATTAACAGACTGAATCCCTTAGAGGCAACTTTAGTATGAGCTTCAGAATCAGGAAGACCTGAGCTCCAATCTGGCCTTAGTCTTGTACTATCTGTGTGACCCTGGGCAAGTCACTTAACCTTTGTCTGCTTCAGTTTCCTTAATCATAAAATAGTGATAATAGTAGCACCTACCTCAAAGTGAGGATCATATGAGATAATATTTTTTAAAGCATAATACCTGGCACATAGTAGTTGCTTAATAAATGCTTCCTCCTCCTCTTCCTAAAGCTTGTCCTTCTCGACTATTGTTCTTTTTCAAAGAGTACTGTGGAATCATCGGTGATGTCTTGACTCACACATGAATTGGATTTAAGGCAGAGCTGCAGAAAGTTGTCAGCCTCACTCTCTCTTCTTGAGTCATGGAAGTTCAGTGGCAGGGCAAAAGCCAGGACAATTGCTGATGGCTCAGGATGCAGTGGAAGTGCTTGGTGTCTTCCATGTCTGACCAAATTCTCAGCACTCCACAGCACCTGTTTCAGCTGCCTTCATGGCTGTTGGAACAAATTGTTCTCATCTGCCCATTCTGCCAGGGGAAGTCTTTACATGCTTGGGGTAGACATGCCCTAACTTATTCACAGGTTTGATTTATTGGGTCTGTCCTTTTTTCTCCTTTCTTTCTTTCACTTATTCCTCCTAAGTAGAATCTTCCTTGTCCTGCTCCATTATACAATAGTATTGAGAAATATTTTGTGTTTATAAAGATTTTGTATTCATCTGTCCTGCTGCTGTACTCTCCAAAAATCTGGGCCTTGCCTTCTTTCTTAATACTGAACCTTAAGGACCTTTGGGTCTTGCTATACACACTTCAATTGGACCCTTTTCTATGTATTACCTTCCTCTCTTAGCATATAGGTAGCTAGGTGGCTCAGTGGGTAGAGTACTGGGCCTACGGTGAGGAAGATTTTATCTTCCTGAGTCCAAATCTGGCCTCAAACATTTATTAACTGTGTGGGCAAGTGACTTAACCCAGTCTGCCCCAGTTTCCTTGTCTGTAAAATGAACTGGAGAAGGAAATGGCAAACCACTCTAGCATCTTTGCTAAGAAAACCTTTAAAAGGGACATGAAGATTTGGACATGACTGAAAAATGACTGAACAACATTAGGATATAAGATTTTTAAGGGCAGGGACAATCTTGACTTTTTTTTTGTATTGTTGGACTTAGCACAGGGTTTGCTATATAGTGAACACTGAATAAATGATTTTTCATTTATTCCTGAAGTAAAATCTAAGAAAAAAGTCTCTATTGTTAGACAAAGACAAATTTCACTATCAAAAGAATAAGGGGCTTACTAACAGAGAAAAGGAAACATGACTTATTTTGGGTTCATTGAAGTTCTCTGAAAAGGTACCAGCCCTTGTGTTTCTACTGCTTGAAGTGTTCCATATTTTAGTATTTTAGAGACAGATGAGCCTTGCTTTGTAATCTACTCTGATGTCCCAGTGTGCCACCAATAATTAGATCTTCTGGCTTGGTAAACCTGATAGTCAGGAATCTAATCAGCCTATCCTTAAATCTGAAAAAAACAAAATAAAACAAAACATTGAACCAAACTCATATTTGGATTTCATGTTTTTCCTTTTCAGTGTTCACACCCTAGCTGAAAAATGCAGAAGAAATTTATCTTAGTTAGAACCTCATGGAATATTCAGCATATATTTGAAAGGCCTGAGGAATTGTACCAGTTCAAACATTCCCCTATGATTAGATAAACAGACAGATGGAACATCCCTCAAAGAAGCTGATTTCTGGCAAATGCTCCAATCTTGGGCAAGGGTTAACTGGGAGTGGTGAAATTAATTCAGCAAAATTTCTTGCACAAGCATTTTTGGAAATATCATGAAAGACTGATCAGTAAGTTCATGAATATAAACGTACTAGACAGGCATCTCATAAGCTGCACAAATGGCCTTGGCTGCCCCTAAGTGGGTGGAAAATGAAAGGAAGAGAATTAGAATGATGCCGCATTGTTTGTGTGGTACATGCTATTATATTGATGGAAAATGTGGGCAAGATGCCATGTTTCAAGATCTTTGCAAGAGTTCCTCCAGGCTATGCTTTATCTCTGGCTGTTACCATGGGCACCAATGGAAAGAAATGAATACCAAATGGTGGAAGAGAGGAGACAGATGAGGGGTTAGGGAAAGAGGGCAGAGGCATAAGCCCAATGAAAAATTTCTATGAGGTTAGTCTACTCATTTGCAATTTATCCTGAAATGTTCTCTTTAATCCAATAACTGTTCACATAATACTCCAAAAGAAGTGTTTTGGTGGCCAGACAACTCATGGGCATGTTGTCTTTTCTCCCCCTTTCTGCTATTTGGTTACCAGGAGAGAGATGTAAGGTGAGGAACTTCATTGAAAAGGATATCGGTGGTGACCTAGGGCCTCATTTCCTTATATTTTGCTGGGAATGTGGGTATAAATCCCTGCACTGCTAAATTAGTGCTGAGTTGATGTTAATGAATACTATTCATAGAGATCTAATCCTTTCTGTGATCGATCCCTTTACTGCAGCACTATTGTGCTTAATACTGTATCTAAAGAACATGCTGCCTGTAGAACTGTACCTATTATTCCTTTCAGATATAGTCTCTACTGCAGTCCTGGGATTCCTAGTCTTTTCTTGTGTATGTTAGAGATTCCTTTGGGAAGTCTAGGGATGCTTCACAATATTTTTTTAAGGTGTAAAATAAAAATATAGCATTACAAAGAAAATCAATTATCTAGAAATAGATTTGTCAAAATGTTAAAAAAAATTAATGGACCCCCAGATCCATTGGCCTAGGATTTAATATATTTAATATATACAGATGTATTTTGCTTCATGCAGTGAAGCTGTTCCTGAAAAATTATGTTTACCTATGGATTTTTGTAAACTAAATTATGCCTTTCCATTGACTGACATTTTCTTATATTAATTTCTTGATTTATATTCAATTTGCAGTGGTTCCTATCAGTCTAGTGTTAGGTTTTATTCCCTTATTAATTAAATCCCTTATTTATTCAATATACATTTAAAAATCATACTCTGTATCAGGTACTATAAAAATCCCTGCCCATAAGGGGCATACATTTGATTAGAGAGAAATCATGGGTATGTGGAAATAAAATTAGAATATATAGACAAAACAAATGCAAAGTAAGAGGAAAGAGTCACTGAGGTATTACTTGAATTAAGTCTGTCAGGGAGCTGGAGGATCCAAGGAGCAGAGATGAGACAGGGGAATATTTTAGGCATAAGAGACAGAGTGAAAAATAATAGAAGAGGCAGATGGAATATTCTTTGTAAGAAAGAGTTAATAGGCCAGTTTGGTCGACACGTAGAATGTTGGAAACTTTGGGTTCAGTTCTTGTGATGTTAGGAAGCATTTTGATGAAGTAAGGATGCTAGATGGAAGCATTTATTTTTATTCAATCACTTTTCTGTTTTAGAATATATTATTTCGGCATTGCCACAAATGAGTGGAAGGGTGGTATCTCTCGCTGAGTGAGGAGAGCATCTCTCTTTATCTGATGTGCTGTCCACGCTGCCACACTAACCCCAAAACTGTGAGAACAGTTTCCTGTGGACATTCTGCCTCCAGATTTCCTGCATCTGTTAGCTCAGACTGAGATATGCGACCCAAGGTGAGAAAGTGTGATTCCAGACCAAGGGAATTTGTTGCTATGGTGATTCTGCAGCAGAGGCCTCTGTGATATTTGAAAGTCTGCTTCTGGGAGGTTTAGGCTGCTTTCAGAACTGTTTGGGTGCTTGTCCAGGGGTAGCTGGGCCAATCCTAGGCCACGCCTCTCAGAAAATATATGGAGAATCTAGTGAAGCTCTTTCTCCCTCTGCTGTAAGGCAGAGCACACTACTGCCCCATACCAAGGGTGGTATCAAAGGTAATCAAAGGATTGTGGGATTTGAAGGTAGAGGAATCCTAGAGATCGTTTAGTTCAATCCTTATTTTACAGATGAGGAGCTGAGGCTTGGGGAAGTTCAAGGATTGCCCAGGGTAGCGTAGCTAGTACTTGAAACTCACTTTACAAAGGAAAACAAAACATTAGTTCTGGGGGACCATGGACTTGTATTCAAATCCTGCCTCTCATATGTATTACCTGTGTGACTTTAGGTCAGCCACAACCTTCTTGGGCTTCAGTTTCCTCATGTATCAAAGAAGATTGATTCTGAGGTCCTTTTGAGCTCTAGGTCTATGATCACATGTTCTTTATATGCACAAGTGTAATGGCAAGTAAAGTAGGATCTTTTGCTGTTTTTGTGTTAGTATAATAGTGCCTCTATTTGAATGTGACTGGGGAGGATCTTTCCCACCCATTGTAGGGCCTGGGAAGATTTGTAAGAAGGTCCAAGCCTTTTGCTAATGAGGCACTGGTTCTCAAGGGATGTGATGCCCTCTGACTCTAAAAAGGGTATAAAGCTCTGTGAGGTTTCACTCTGGGGCTATGTTTTGGTGAGGAGGTTTGAGTACCAAGAAGAGGACCCTGAGAAGCTGCTAAGGAGTGCTCCCTACGTCTTCCCTCTCCCCCCCACCCGTTCTTCTCCCCCTTCCCCCAACCCCCCCTCCTGCTTTCAGAACCCAGATGTCGCTGTTCACTGTCTGGTAATTATAGTCAGACAGCTGTCTATCTGTTGAATTATGATCAGATAGAGGAAGCCATGTCTGTTGATTACTTTGGGGTTCAGGGTATTGACTCCCCTCAACTAGGTGAATGATATATGTGCTTGACCAAAGGATTGATACATGTACTTGATTAAAGTGATTGTTAACCACTCAAAAGTTGCCTTTCCTTTTATGAATGCAGATATAAGACCCTGTGATAGCAGTGCCCCCCACTCTGTGTATGTTGCGGTGCTTACTGATACAAGTGATCCCATTCCATTCTCTCTTATCCAGTAGACTGCCCTCCTACTCTTTCACTGATAATCAGCTCTCCCTGTCTACTGATTACTTTCCTACTTCCTACAAACGTGCCCATGTCTTCTCCATCTTCAAAAACCCTTACATAATCTGCCCATCCCCACTAGCTATCATCCCATATCTTTTCTCTTTTCTGTGGTTAAACTCCTTGAGCAAATCATCTACAATAAATGCTTCACATCCTAGGCTCTTACTCATTTTTTCAGCTCTCCAAAGTCTGCCTTCTAGCCTCATCATTTAACTAAAACTACTCTCTTCAAAGTTACTAATGATTTCTTAATTGCCATATCTAATAGCCTTCTCTCAGTAGTCATTTCTCTTGATTCCTCTTCAGCCTTGACAAAATAAATCATTTTCTCCTGGATATCTCTCATTTTTAGGTTTTCATGATACTACTCTCTCCTGATTCTCCTTTGACCTTTCTGATCATTCCTCAGTTTCCTTTGCTAGATCTTTATTCAGGCCTTTAATTGTGTAAGTCCCTTAAGGTTTCTATTCCTGTCTCAGATATCATAGATTTAATAATCATCTCTATGTAGATGATTCTCAGTTCTATTTATTCAGCCCTAATCCTTCTCCTGACCTCACATCTAACAACTCATTCTTACAAATCTCAAACTGAATATCTCATAGATGTCTTAGAAATCAGAGTGACATGTCTAAAATCAACTCATTATCCTTTTCTTCCATACCACTCCCTCTTTCTAACTTTCTCATTGCTGTCAAGATTATCACCACTCTCCTAGTCACTTGAGTTGTCATCCTTGATTCCTCACATTTTCTCACCACCCCCACATCCAATCAGTTGCTAAGTCCTGTAGGTTCTACATTTTCATGTCTCTCATTTATGCCCATTTATTTCCTTTGATATTTCTACCTTCTAGTCACTTCATGCCAAGATTATTGAACAGCCTTTTGGTTATTCTCCCTACCTCAAGTATCTCCCCACTCCAGCCCAACTTGCACTTAGCAGTCAAATTGACCTTCCTTGAAGTGCAAATCTGACTGTGCCATTTCCTTATTCTGCAAAGTCTAATGGCTCTCACCTCCAGACCAAATATGAATTCTTTATAATCTGATCCTTTGCTACCTTTCCAATCTTCTGACATTTTATTCCCTCCATGATAAATTGGCACTGATCCCCTTTCTGTTCCTAGTACAAGGTACACCATTTCCTGAATCTGAAGTTTCATCGAAAATCCACCATGCTTGAAATTTTCTTCCTCTTCCTCTATCTTCTGACCTCCTTGATTTCCTTCAAGCCCCAACTAAAAATTTCACTTTCTCCAAGAAACCTATTCTTCCTTAATGTTAATATCTTCCCACAGTTGAATATCTCCAATTTATCCCGTGTATATGGGGTTTGTATGTAATTAGTTGCATGTCATTTTCTTCATTAGAATATAATGTCCTGAAAAGCAGGGACTGTGCTTTTTTCTTTCTTTGTATTCTTAGTGCTTAACATATGGAATACAGTAAGTTCTTAAACAATGTTGTTGATTTTTAGGATCTTGAAGTAATATTCCGAAATATTTTTTCTGAGTGGTGTGCTGTAACCTCAAAAAATAAATACAACTCCCAAGAGAGTCCAACCTACTCTAAGAGAGCATCTTTATGTATTGAAACCTGAGATCCTGTGGTGCTGTGGGAAGAACACTGAACTGGACTTAAAAGACTTGGGCTCCAATTCTAGTTTTCTCACTTACTAGTTATGTAACCTTGAGCAAGTACTTAAAGCTCTTGGTGCCCCAGTTTCCTTCCCTATAAAATGAGACTGTATCACTAGCTGACTGCTAAGAGCCCTTCCATGTTTAAGTCTAGGATTCAATGAAACTTTGTAGTGATGGTATGGGCAGTGAATAGAGAGCTAAATTTGCCATCACTTTGGCTAAGTTTCAAATTCAGTCCTTGACATTTACTGGCTATATACCCATAGACAAGTCACTCAGCTGTCTGTAATTATCTATAAAATGGGAATATTTGCAAGGATCCCCCAAAATAAGGGATTTTTTACAAAGGTGCTTTGTATACTTCACATGCATTTAAGTATTATTCATCATGTCACCTCAATATCACTGTGAGTCCCTTTATCTTCCTTTGGACATTTTAAAATTTGTGGACTACTGATGATGTAATAATTTTCAGTGACATGCTTGCACACACAAAAAAAGATTATTGTCAGTGACAACAGCATTATCAAAAATGATGAAGGATTCTGGAATGCTGTCAGAGCTTCTAGTGCCCACCAGAGGGTCTCAAAGCTATTTCTCTCTCTAAGCATTTACATTTAAGCCTTTTTCCCTCCACCCTTGTCTAAACTCCAAGAAGCACATCCTAATTATATCTGATAAGCATAAGAAAAGAGCCAGTAGTACAGTTGTTTTAGGGAAATAAGATAGTTCAGAGAAATTGTGGTAGAGTGGAAAAAGGCTCAATTTGGAGTCTGAGGACCCAAAACCTGGTAGGATATTGTATGTGAAACAATAGGGAGGTAAAACCTCAGACTTTGCCTTTGATGGTACTGTGAATCATGTTGACTGTTTTGATCCTGTTCAGCGAGGCAGATATTTGATTTTCTCTTGACTCCACATCTTTTACCTTCCAAATAATGAGAAGCCTCCCAGCCTGAGGAGAGGAAGGATGAGATATTTTGGGCACATTGAAATCTTCTAAAAAGGCACAGCCCCTTGCTGTATGCACTGCTTTGAGTCTTCTATATTTTGACACTTTACAGATTAAATTTATTGTTTTGTGACAAATTCCTTCAAAGGGAAGGTGGGAACCCCTAGATAAGAAGGTTGCTCCACTCTCTAGTGATTTCAAACCACCCAAGATTTTACTATAAATTAGAAAAACTGTACATATCAGTGGCAAGTGGGATTGGTAAGGAAAGGGTTTCCTTGACTGCCTCTGGGATCAGGTAGACACTTTTTCTTTAATTTTATGTAAATAAAACTTTTTCTATGTTTGATAAACTAATTATTAGTTTCTTGTTTTTATTAGTTATTATTAAATAAACAATATTTATTAATAACCCACTAAATGTTAAGTACTGGGGATGCAAGTACAAAGAATGAAATGATACCTACTCATAAGGAGCTTGCAAATATGTATGTATATGTATATTTGTTGTTCAACCATGTCTGACTCTTTGTGACCTTAGGATTTTCTTGGCAAAGATACTAGAGTGGCTTGCCATTTCCTTCTCCAGCTCATTTTACAGATGAGGAAACTGAGGTAGACAGGGTGAGGTGACTTGCCTAGGATCACACAGCTAGTAAGTGAGGCTGGATTTGAACTTAGGTCTTTCTGAGGCCAGGCCCAATGCTCCATGCACTGTGCCACTTACCTATCCTGAAATACATAAAATATAAACACCATGATAAACACCATGGTGTGCTGGAGTTGCATGTGAACGGAAGAGAAGGTTCAAGACAGTCCACTTGAGAAAACCAATTATTAAATTTTAAGTTTAGACCTCAGAAACTGGCAGATGCTACAAATCAGAACTTGATTTATTTATTTGTCTACTCACTTAAGGAAGTAATGAAAAACATGTTCATAATGAAGATTAAATTTAAAAGTGTGTCAAGTATATATTTTTTCTCTTGAGAGCTAATAAGTTGTTAAACATTTACCAGCACACCCCAGGAAAAATATAAAGTTAATAAATGTAGACATGTACGTAGTAGTTAGATACAATGTAATTTTGGAGAGTGGGCATTAGCAGTTGGGAGAAAATCAAGAAAGGCTTTATTCAGAAGACAATGCATGAAGTGCCTCTTAAAGGAAAAGAGGGGATATAGCAGGCAAAAGTAAGGTAGGATTGCAGAGCAGACATGGGGGATAGACAGTGCAAAGCCATGAAGATGGAAGATGGAGTGTCCTGTGGGGAACAGAGAGAAGGCCCATTTGGCTGAATTGCAGATACTTTGGGTAGCCTGGATTCTTGTTGGAGAGATGAAGACCTTTATTGGGGAGTAAGATGAACTAGATGCTGAAGTTCTAAGTATTCCTTGAGAATGAACTTTAATGGAAGGCACCCAAGACTTTGTGTCCAGAATGATGCTCTGACATTGAAATTCATGGCATTCATTCAGGGCAATGGGGAAAGTGGTCAGGGTGTGTGGGGGTGGTTATAGAACTGAAACCCTCAGGGAAGCCAAATTTACTCACTGGTCCTGGAAGTCCTGTCTGAGGTTAGGAAAACAAAGGGATATGAAACATAGGATCTAAGGAGTATACACAACTGTGGGCAGATAAGTCTAAGACTAGTTGCTGTAATGTGATTCCAGCAGGAATCAACTAAACCATGTACAAAAAAAAAGAAAGCAAAAACTAGAAGACAGGTTGTGTTAGAATGAAACTAAACAAGAAGTGTGTGTGTGTGTGTGTTTGTGTGTTTGGGGGTTCCAAATCACTGCCAATTTGTCCAGTTACAAAGTTAAGCAATTCCTGGGTTTCTTTGGACAGAACATATTGGTCAGGAGTCCACATCCACTCCATATCTTACAGGAGTAAGAGATCCCTTACCCTAGGTTCTTATACTTGTACTAATGGAGTTCTAATTCTTGGAGGGCATACACTAGTTCTTGTCTTCATGGGTCTTATAGTCTTTAAGACTTTTCCTTTTTCCCTGGTGAAATGTGGATATCCCTTAGAGTGAGCAGTACAGTTTTAGAATGAACACTTGGCTTGGATGCTTACTACCTATGTGACCTTGGATATGACTTGGATGGTGATGAGTAGTTTAGTTGGTTTGTTGTATGGAATATCTGGAGGTGAATAGTCGAACATATAAAGCTGGAAATCTTTAAAATTTCCTTAAATCTTTAAGGCTTCGCATCCCAGATGAAGAAATTATAACTTCGCTTGATAAACAGTAAGCAACCATTTAAAGGGCTTTGAACAATGGGATGACATGGCAAGATTTGAGAAAAATGAATCTGCCAATACTGTGCAGACTTTAAAAACCAAATGAGAGAGATAGAGAAAAAAACTAAAAAAAAATAATCCAAGAAAAACAGGAAGATTATTAAAAGAAAGAGTATCAATTAGAAAAGGAGATCCAGAATCTTAAGGAAGTTTTAAAATGACACCTTGAAAATTAGAATTGGGCAAAGTGAAGCCAGTGAAGCCCTAAGAGATCAAGAAATAATTAAGCAAAATATGAAGAAGGAAAAATAGAAGAGAAAGAGAAACATCTTGTAAGAAAAACAACTGACCTGGAGAACAGAGAAAGAATAGAAAACAAAAGAATACTAGGATTACCTGAAAACTATGATAAAAAAAGAATCTTGATACAATAATATAAGAAATAATTAAAGAAAATTGTATTGATGCATTAGAATAAAGGCTGGGAGGAAGGTAGAAATAGAAAAAAATCAATTGATCACCACTTGAAAGAGAGTCGATGAGGAAAACTCATAGGAATATTATAGTCAAATTCTGAAACCTCTACCTCAAGGATAAAATATTAAAACCAACATGAAAAAAATTTAAATATGGTAGTGCCACAATTAGAATCACACAAGACCTAGCAGCAGAGGCACTAGAGGACAGCAGGTCTTGAAACATTATGTATCAAAGAGCAAAAGAGCTGGGGCTCTGACCAAAAATATCATACCCAGCAAAGTTAAACATAATCCTGAATGAAAAACGTTGATATTTGATCAACTATCAGACTTTCAAGACTTTGTTAAAAACAACAACAAAGCTGAACTTAATAGAAGATTTGACATATAAGAACCAAGAGAAACATAAGGTATGTACGAAGACTGATTACAAGGGATTCAATAAGTACAAACTATTTACTTTTTATATATGTAAAATGCTAAATGTATATCTAAAACTATTATTAGTAATTGGGTAGTTCATAAGAAAGACTGGGTAGACCTGAGTATGATATGATTTTAAAAAGCAAAACCATTTAAGAACAGCTAAAAAGAGCAGTTATTTTATACAAATGAGGTACAAGAGGAAGAATTGAACAGAGGAATTTGAAGGAGAGGAGGGCTGGTAGTTCTGGTAAACTCCTTTTAAGAGGGACCAACATATGTATCTAGAAGAATTCCAGATTCAGAAGAAATAAAATGGTAAGGGAATAGGGAGGGAGGAGAGAACAAGGGAGGACTCTCTAGAGGGGAAGGTAAGAAAATAGGTTATAAAGGACTATAAAAGCATATTTAGATTTATGAGAATGGGAGAATAGTGGAGGCATCCTTGGAGGGGGGTATGCTGAGTAATAGGAGGGCGAGGTAGTGGGTAGAAGTGAAGTGGAGTCAGGAGAGAGAGGAAATGAAATATGCACAAACATAAAACCAAAGATCAGGAGTGGAATTTATCAGAGAAAATATATGTCTATGTATGTATGTATATGTGTATATATATCTATATAGAAATATATCTGCACTTAATTGTAGCCTTCTGGAGATGGAGGAGGGGTGGAAAAAGAACAAAGTAGAAAGTGCACAGTGGAGAACAAAAGAAAACTTGCAAAGAAGCAAAGAAAATATGGACAACTCTCAACACAATGTATAGTATTTATCATATAGGCTTTCTGGAAATGAAAATTTATCATTACATATTTTGAATCCTCTCATATTGTGCTATGCATAGGACATGCTTTTTTTCCTTTTCTTACTTTATATTTAAGTTCCAGTACTTAAGTTTATGATATTTTTTTCTTTTCTCTATTCTGTATTTGTGTTCTAAGTGTTTGAGTCTAAAATAACATTAAAACAAGGAGTGAAGAGGTAGAGATGAATGGAAGAAAATGGATGATTCTTGGGTTTGGTTCATGAAGAGGCTCGTTAGAAAATGAGATCAAAAGGCATGAGATTAATTTTCATAGGGAATAGGGATAGTTCTTCCCTATCCCTAGAGGGAAGAAAGAGAGAATTGAAAATATCCCAGTGCTCATTTTCAAATGCTCAAATTTTGAGTGACACAACTGTTTCTCAATGGGGTGGGTAGCTTAGGATCTGACTGTGCAGTTGGTCTAGTAGTGTGTGTGATTTCGTTATGGCTCAAGTTTCTGAATCTCCAAAATGCTGGAACTAAATTCATCAGTTGCATGCAACAGATTGATTCTCCAGTTGAGAAAGCCTTAGGTTACATAGGTCTTCCGAGTTGGAATCTGTGCTGCCTTTGTTATTTAATTATTAAGCCATGCTACAAATGCTCTCATTCTTTAGAATATAACTGAGATGGAAAATGGGAATGTCATTTCAATTCAGAAAATATTCATTGATATTTTTTTGCACCAGACGTGATTCCATCAGTATAAGGGTCTCCAAGCAAAGACCTTTCTTTAACAATGCAAATCAACATCTTCTCTGATACTTATAGTCTTAGTGTTGCATGGGGCACTGAGGAGTTAAATGACTTTCATCAAGCCATATATTCAATATATGTTAAAGGAAGGACTTGAATCCAGCTCTTAACCCACTATGCCAGGCTGTGTGGCTATTAAGATTTTAACTACATGCAAAACAGTGCTGAGTGAATTGTTAAGATGAACAGTTCACAGTCTCTTCCTTAAATGCAACTAATGTGCTGTGGTGGAAAGAATACTATGGAGCCCGAGACCCTGGGTTTAAATTCTGGCTCTGTTACCTACTTTGTGGTCTTGGATATGTCCCTGAATCTCCTGGTGCCTGAGTTTCCTCCTCTGTAACATGGAGGGATGAGTTGTAATATTATCAATGGTTCATTCTAGCTTTAATTCTCTGATATTTAATTCTCTGAATTTGGTGGTGGAGATGACCCAGAAAGGAACAGGAATATACAAAGTGAAATGTGACAAGTTCACTAAGGAAGTGTTACAAGTGTTTGGAGAAAGGAAAGACCATTCTCAATCTGGGTAGGATAATGAAGACTTCCTGAAAGACATAGCACAGCCTATGCTGGCCTTGGAATCAGGAAGAGCTGAATTCAAATTTGACCTCAGGATTTATTAGCTGTGTGGCTCTGGACAAATCACTTAACCTCTGTTTGCCTCTGTTTTGCCATCTGTAAAATAGGGATAATAATAGCATCTGCCTCTTAGGAGGATCAAATGATAAAAGTGCCTGGCACATAGTAGGAACTATATAAATGTTACTATTACTATTATTTAAACAACATGGTTATATTTTCAGCAGATAGAAATAAGTAAACGAGTTCTGTGCATTCATAGGCAATTATATGAACAAAGGTACTGTAGCGGCACCTTTGTATAGAGGAGGGTTGCCATTCTGACCATTCTGGAATGTTGATCTACTGTGGGGGGGAGGGAGAAGAAATCCACAGGAAGGATTGCACTTGGATTTCTACGTTCAGTTCTCTTCCCTTTCTAGCCCGTGGGCAGCTTTTTATATTAGTCATTTTGGAAGTCCTGAACGTTTCTCTTGTTTGGAAAATGCATCCTCCTCATCTCTGCCTCCTGGCTTTCCTTAAGTCCCTATGAAAATCCCACCATGCATAGGAAGCCTTTCCTTTGAATCTCTTTGAATCCCAGTGTTTCCTTTTGATTATTTCCAATTTATCCTTCAGTAACTTGTTTGCACATTTTTCTCCTCCATTATTAGACTGTGGACTCTAAAAGCAGAGATTGTTTTTGCATCACTTAGCACAGTGCTTGGTACACAGTAGGCATTTTATAAATGTTTCTTGACCTACAGATTCATAGGAAGTCTTGGCTGGGTAAATATCACATGTTAGTTCTTGTTTTATTTCCATGGCCATTTTCTTTAATCAGGAGGACATGTGGTGAATGTAAAAGAAGAGACTGGAAGGAGAAGAAACAATGACTAGCCTCATGCCCTAATGCTTCGAGGAAGTAGGAATCCTTTAGTTGAATAACTTAGAATGAAGTTGAAGGCAACTTTTCCCCACCTCTCACATTTATTGGCTAAACCTGCAGGTAAGGATTAGTGGTGACCAGAGTGTGTCTGTGAGCTGTTCTGGGTGTTTTGCCTGAAAAGAAACGAAGGCCCATTCTGAGTGGCAGCTAATGTGTAGATTTTGTTTGGACAGTAATTCAGCAGTAGTGGAAACACAGATAAATGTGTTGCTGTGTTTATTTTTTAAAACTGAATGAGCCCTCAATTGCAAAGTGAAGCCATATGTTATCTATTCTTGCTTCCACTGCTAAACCAATTAGAGTGTGATAGTGCTTCCCGGCCTAATGAGGCAAACACTCTGCTAGTTTCAGCTGAAGAAGAATTCTTATTATCCTTCGCTTGGAGGGAGAAGAGAGCAGTAAGCATAGCATTATCAATGAGGATGAAAAAAGCCACCATGCTAAAAAAAAGCCTTATCTTCTCCAAGAAGAGCGATGAGAGTGAGCAAGAAGAATGGACAGTTATTGGTCCATAGCGGTGGCTAGGTGGTGTAGTGGATAGAGCTCCTGCCTGGAGTCAGGAAATACTGAGTTCTAATCTGATGTTGGACACTTACTAGCTGTGTGATCATGGGCAAGTCACTCAACTCTGTTTGCTTCAGTTTCCTCATCTGTAAAATGAACTGGAGAAGGAAATGGCAAACCACTCCAGTATCTCTGCCAAGAAAAGCTCAAAGGGGGTCATGAAGAGTTGGACATGACTGAAATGACTGAGCAACAACAACCACAACAGTGGAGGCTGGAAAAGTGGCAATTACACAAACGTCTCTGCATGGGAGAGAGGCTGGAGAAGATGGCAAAGATAGCTCAGCAAAAGGAAATATATTTAAAGGCTAGGGAAGTGGAGGATTAAAGTCAATTCAGTTCTGAAAACACTTATGAAGCATCACCCCTGTGTCTGGATCGATGATAGACGCTATGAATGAAAAGACAAAAATGAAATATTCCTTGTCCTCAGGGAGCTTACATCCTATTGGGGAGGGGGAAATGTGTTAACAGGCAGATGCAAAATAATGTATGTGTAATTTCCAGTGTGGGTGGGAGCAGTAGCGTCTAGATGGAGATACTAGGATAAGGCTAGAGTAGGAGATGGCACTTTAACTGGACTTTGAAGGAATCCAGGAAGAACCTCATTCTAAGTAAGTTGATTTAAGGAGTAAGTGTATTCCAGGTATGGTGGACAATTTGGGCAAAGAAACAGTCTGGAGATGTAATGGTATGTGGAGGGAGCAGCACATAGGTTAGTTTGTTTGGGATATAGTGTGCATAAAGTAAATGTAATCTCTGGAAAGGTAAGGTGAATCCATGTTGTGAAAAGCTTCAAATGCCAGAAGAGTTTGTATTTTATCTTAGAGGCAAGAGGAAGTTACTGGAGCTTCTCAATCACTTCCATTCCCCCTCTCTAATTTCAGTTCCTTTGTTTACTATTTCCTTCCTTTCTGTTTTCAAACATGCCCATTTCTCTCCCGTTCTTGTTCACTTCTACCATCCCCTCAAACTATCATCCTATATTTCTCTTCCCTTTCTTAGTCAAATTAGAAAAACCTATCCACTTGTTTGCTGCCTCCTCTTCCTCCTTTGGGACCCTTTGAAATTTGGCTTCCCAAATTCATCACTCAAATGAAACCAGTCTTCTCAGTTACCACTGATCTCTTAATTGCCAAATCTAGTTGTCTCTAATTGATCCTCATCCTTCTTCCTCTCTCCTCAGCATTTGATAAGTGTTGATGATCTCTTTCTTAATAGTCTCTCCTTTTTGGACTTTTGTGACACTTCTCTTTCTTGGTTCTTTGTTGACTCATCATCCATATTCCCTCCCCCTTTCCCCACTGGATGTTCACCAAAGCTCTTTCCTAGGTCCACTTCTCTCATGTGGTGACCTCGTCTGCCCCATTGATTTAACTCACATCTCTATGTATATGACTTCTGGATCTATGTATCTAGACTCAGTTTCTCATAGGTGCTTCAGTCTTCCATTACTAATTATCTATTAGCCATTTTACACTGGATGTTCCATGGAAGTCTCAAGCTCAATATTTCCAAAAGAATTCATTTTTCTTCTCAAACTTACTCTCTACTAATCTTTATTTGTGTTGATTATAACACCATTTCCATGTCCTAGCTTTATATCTCCTCTCTTTGACTTAGCACACATATTGAAACAGTTGCCAAATCTTAATGTTTCTACCTCTTTTCTGTCTGATCCCCTCACTCTATTCACTCATCTGCCACTTTAGGTTATCAGCACTTCTTGTCTGGAGTATTGCAATGGCCTCCTAATGGATCAACCTGCTTAAAGTTTCTCCCCACTCCAATCCATTCTTCATACAGCTGTGAAAGTGGTTTTTCTTAAGTACAAATCTAACCATGTCAGCTAGATGATACAGTAGATAGAGTACTGTGCCTGTACTCACTCAGGAAGACCTGAGAGCAAATTGAGCCTCAGATATTTACTAGATGTGTGACACTGGGGAAGTCACTTGACTGTTCTCAGACTCAGTCCCTCATCTGTAAAATGGGAATCATACTTCCCATTTCTAGGCCTTTGCACTGGCCATCCAGTAGGCATGGGTTCCATGCCTAAAATGTACTCCCTCCTCATCTCTGCTTCATAAAATCCTTTACTTCCTTCGAAACTCAAAGCAACATCTTCTACAGGAAGCTTTTTTCCTAACCCCTCCAATTACTAGTACTGTCTCTCCCAAAATACCTTTTATTTAACTGTCTTGTATTGATTTCATATACAATTAATAATAATAATAAATAGATGACATTTGATATAGCTCTCACTATGTGGCAAGCTCCATGCCAAATATTTTACTGATATTATCCTATGTGATCCTCACAAAATCTTGAGAAGTAGTTGCTATTATTACTATTCCAATTTGACAGTTAAAGAAAACAAAGCAAGCAGGTCAAGTGGCTTTGTCCAAGGTCACATAGTATATATCTGAAACTGAATTTGAACTCCAGTCTTCCTGATTCCAGACCCAGTACTCCAGCCACATGTGTACAATGCTCTATCTCTTTATGGAAATGTCTCCTTTGATGGAATGTGAGCTTCTTGATATTAAGGATTGTTTTACTTTTTGTCTTGGCCTTGTATGCCCAGCACCCAAGCTCAGTGTCTGTCCATAGTAGTAACTTAATAATTACTTACTGATTGATTTATTGAAGATATATTGGAGAAAGGAGAGACTATAGACAGAGAAACCAGTTAAGAGGAATATATGATAGAGTGACTTTAACTCTCTGGAACTTAGTTTAATCATCTATACGTAATCTCTGATTTTGCTTCCAGTTCTAACGTTTGATGGTCTGATTGTTTGGCATCATGAAGGAGAAGCATCTTGGTGATCGCTGAATTTTTGAGTTAGGTGGATTAGTTGTCATTACACATATTTTTATACACTTGAAAGTTTTGACCATTAAGTGACAAACCTGCATGTAGGAATACACACTTATTGTGAATTCTGATTTCATCTCTGAGCTCATATAATTGCCTTTTTTAAAAAAAAAAATATTTATTTTTAACTTTTAACATCCACTTTTGTAAGATTTTCATTTCTAAGTTCCCCCCATCTTCCTTCCCACATGAAATCTGATATAGGCTATACAAGTATGTCACATGGTTCCACATCAGTCATGTTGTGAAAGAAAAATAATTGGTACGTTTTAGAAGACATTGTAACTCTTTTAGCTCTAGTTTCTCCCAAAACAATCAATTCCATATTTCCGTTTTGTTTATTTTTCTGTTAAAGTTATCCAAAACTGAAAAATGACATTGGATTCTCCTGTCATTGTTGCGTGACTGTCTCTGTCACACAAATTTTTCTTTTGTAAATTTAGATGCTAAGGCATTTGGAGAATACAAGTTTAATATTGATATTGGTTTGATTTCCATGTTTACTTTTAGTGTAATACTGTTTTGAATTTTTTGATTTTTCTGATAGAATGATTGCAACGCCTGTTTTTTTTAAAATTCACTTGATACATAAAAACTTTTCTAGCGTATTGTTTCTTATTTTATCAGGTTAAAAATGTGTTTCTTGTAAGAGGTAAATTATCACATTTTGCTTTCTTATCCAATACATCTCTTTTTAAATTTTATTGTATTATTTAATACACTCACATTCAAAATTATGAGAGCTGGATTTACATTTTCGTACATTTGTCTCTAATATTTTTCTCCCAAGTTAGGATGTTCTCCCTCTTTCTTTGCAAACACAGTCCTATGTTTCTTTATGTATTTTAATTCTATTTTCAATCAACCCAGTTTCCACTGGTCCTCTTTCTTTGATTCTTAAGACTTCCTATCCTATTTGTTATTCCATTCCTTGATTTTAATGTTTTGTTTATTAGTACTCTTTCTGTTTTGCTTTTATCTACTTGTTTATGTCTTCCTTTCTGTTTCCTTTCATGGAAGCAGTCAATTATAATCCCCCTTCCTCTCTTCTTCTTTTAAACATGTTAGTTTAATACATTCATTTCCTATGTTGTTTTTTTTTTCCGGAAAGGATTTCTTTTCTTAATTCTCTTTCCTTCGTGTCTACTCGAAACTTTTATTCCTTGATTCATGGACTTTATATTTATTTACTCCTTTTTAAGTTTCTATATACTCCATGGATTCAAAACTCTGAGGTACTTATTTTGGTTTATTTCTAAACAGTTTCTGCATTACTGTCTTGTACATGCCTTAGTACACCCCCTACACTTTTTAATTCTATTATACTGCATACCAATTCCTGTAGGCAATAGGAAAGATGTTGCCTCATGATAGGAATTTTCCTACATGCCTAAAACTGTGAAGTTCATTGTGTAGGAACATATACATTGTGAATTGGTCATTTTCCTCCTTTCCTCTCCCTGTGGTACTTTCCCCCTAGTTATCTCAGAATACCTTCATGGGTTCCATACACTCTCACTTTGGGTGAAACTTGCCCATAGGAACCATAGTTTGCTTTCTTTTGAGTCAGGATGAGTGGTCTTTCTAAGCACCAAATCCCTGCAGAGAATATACATTGTAAGATTCCTATCTCCCTTTATAGAACATTCATCAGTGCTATACTTTCCCACCACTGAAATGCAATTTCCTTCTTTCTCTCTTTTTCAATCCCTCCCTTTGCTGCCCCACTCATTCTCCTTTAGGATCTCTTCTTGAGAGATGATAGCAATTACTTTCCTTCATTGTTAGCCTTTTACTTGATATGGGCACATCATATGTTCCCTTTTATCTTTTTCTCTCTTCCATTTTATGTGCCCTCTGATTCTTTAATTTAGTTCCACAAAAATACATTGCCTCATTTGTATTTGAGATGTTGTGAGGTTTAGTCCATGATGGACTATCAGGCCTCTTATTCCATCCTAATTTCTATTTGGGACTTTTGACTTGTTGTCTCATGAACATATAGAAAGGTGTCTCTAAATAGTGTCTCTGTTCTTATTTTGTTGTACTTTTTGTGGTCTGGGTTGTTTGAGAAGCAAATTATTCCTCCAGGTTATTATTTTAAGGAATGTTTTGAATGCCACTTTTAAAAATATACATCCAGGGGGCAGAGCCAAGATGATGGAGTAGAAAGACACACATACACTAGCTCTTCCCCCACAGCCCATAAAATACCTGTAAAGAAAGACTCTCAACAAACTGTAGAGCAGTAGAAGCCACAGAACAATGGAGTAGAGGAGATTTCTAACCCAGGGTGACCTGAAAGGCCAACAGAAAAGATCTGTCATACCAGACATGGAGCAGAGGGCAGCCCAGCCTTGGCCATGCAGCACTGGGAGGAGAAGGACTGAACAGGCTTTAGGGACAGAATCCCCAGTGGCAGCACAGATCTCTCAACCCACAGGTGCCAAAGGTCAATGAGAGGGTTTTCTCAGCTGGTCGCCAAGGGAGCAGGGTGTCCCCACAGCTCCAGCCTCAGAGGCAGTGGGCAGGGGTTCCCAAGGCAGGCAGCAGCGCACATCCATTGTTGAAGGCCTCATTGTAAAACCCCTGGGGGAATTTGAGCATCTGATCTATACCTCAGCCCTGTGTGGTGGCCCAGCCCCCACCTAAAGCTCCTCTGGGTACTGAGCAGCCAATCTGAATCTCAGCCCCCAGTGCTAGCTTGGCAGAACTGGAGGCAAGGTGGTTGTGAAGAAGAAACTCTACTACTCACAGATTCTGGGCACAAAAGTTTCTGGTTGCTCTCAGACCAGTGTACAGGCTTGATTATGCCACCTTGGAGGAACTGAGATCTTATAGATCCCCAGAGTACACCCTACTCTTGATAAAGGACCCAAAAGTCAAGTAACTGGTTGGGAAAATGCCCAAAAAAGGGAGAAAAAATAAGACTACAGAAGGTTACTTTCTTGGTGAACAGATATCTTCTACTATCCTTTCAGATGAGAAAGAACAATGCCTACCATCAGGGAAAGACATAAAAGTCAAGGTTTCTGTATCCCAAACATCCAAAATAAATATTCAATGGTCTCAGGCTATGGAAGAGCTCAAAAAGGATTTTGAAAATCAAGTAAGAGAGGTGAAGAAAAAATTGGGAAGAGAAATGAGATGCAAGAAAATCATGAAAAGTGAGTCAACAACTTGCTAAAGAAGACCCCCAAAAATGCTGAAGAAAACAACACCTTTAAAAATAGGCTAACACAATTGGCAAAAGAGGTCCACAAAGTCAGTAAGGAAAAGAATGCTTTAAAAAGCAGAATTAGCCAAATGGAAAAGGAGGTTCGAAAGCTCACAGAAGAAAATAGTTCTTTAAAAATTAGAATGGAACAGATGGAGGCAAATGACTTAATGAGAAACCAAGAAATCGCAAAACAAAACCAGAAGAATGAAAAAATGGAAGATAATGTGTAATATCTCATTGGAAAAACAACTGACCTAGAAAATAGATCCAAGAGAAATAATTTGAAAATTATGGGACTACCTGAAAGCCATGATCTAAAAAAGAACCTAGACATGATCTTTCATGAAATTATCAATGAAAACTGCCCTGATATTCTAGAACCAGAGGGAAAAATAAATGTTGAAAGAATCCACCAATCACCTCCTGAAAGAGAACCAAAAAGAGAAACTCCTGGGAACATTGTAGCCAAATTCCAGAGTTCCCAGGTCAAGGATAAAATATTGCAAGGAGCTAGAAAGAACAATTTGAGTATTATGGAAATACAATCAAGATAATACAAGTTCTAGCAGCTTCTACCTTAAGGGATTGAAGGGTGTGGAATATGATATTCCAGAAATCAAAGGAACAAGGACTAAAACCAAGAATCACCTACTCAGCAAAACTGAGTATAATGTTTCAAGGGAAAAAATAGTCTTTCAATGAAATAGAGGACTTTCAAGCATTCCTGATAAAAAGACCAGATCTGAAAAGAAAATTTGACTTTCAAACAGAAGAATCAAGAGAAGCATGAAAAGGTAAACAAGAAAGAAAAATCATAAGGCCCTTACTAAAGTTGAACTGTTTGCATTCCTACATGGAAAGACAATATATGTAACTCTTGAAACTTTTTTCAATATCTGGGTAGGTGGTAGGATTATGCACACACACACACACACACACACATACATACACACATATAGAGAGAGACAGAGAGCACAGTGTGATTTGAATAGGAAGGGATCATATCTAAAAAAATTAGATTAAGGTGTGAGAAAGAAATATATTGGGAGTAAGAAGGGAGAAATGGAATGGGGCAGTTTTCTCTCATAAAACAGGCAAGGAAAAGACTTTTCAATGGAGGGAAAAAGGGGGGAGGTGAAAGGGAAAATGTGAAGCTTACTCTCATCACATTTGGCTCAAGGAAGGAATAAAATGCACACTCATTTTAGTATGAAAACCAATCTTACAATACAGAAAAGTGGGGGAGAAGGGGATAAGTGGGAAGAATGATGGAAAGGAGGGCAATGGGAGGAGGGAGCAATTAGAAGTCAGCATTCCTGGGGAGGGACAAGGTCAAAAGAGAGAATAGAAGAAATGGGGGGCAGGATAGGATAGAGGGAAATATAGTCAGTCTTACACAACATGACTATTATGGAAGTCATTTGGAAAACTACACATATATAGCCTATATTGAATTGCTTGCCTTCTCAGTGGTGATGGGTGGGGAGGGAGGAAAGAAGAAAAATTGGAACTCAAAGTTTTAGGAACAACTTTTGAGTATTGTTCTTGTATACAACTGAGAAATAAGAAATATAGGTAATGAGGTATAGAAATTTACGTTTCCCTACAAGACAAAAGAGAGAAGATGGGGGCAAGAGAAGAGAGGGATGTTAGAAGGGAGGGCAGATTGGTGGTAGGGGTAATTAGAATGCTCACTGTTTTGGGGTGAGGGGAGGGAAGAGATGGGGAGAAAATTTGGAACTCAAAATTTTGTGGAAATGAATGTTGAAAACAAAATAAATAAATAAATTAAAAAATATATGTCTATCTTTTCTCATTTATGTTTAGGATTAGATTTTCAGGGGTAGGTCTTAGTTTGCATTTTGAGCTTCTTTGTTTTTCAGAACTTTCCTTTATATTTGAAAGTCTTTGCCATGGTCATATGTAGAATTAGTATTTTTCAGTGGAATAGAAAAAATTAATGACAATTTGTCTTGGGATTTGAAGTGTTTTCTTTTTCTGAAGGTGAGGAGTCTTTTGATTGACCCTTTGTCTTCTGTATTCAGAAGTTCTGGGAATTTTCTTGTATTCATTCTTTCATTATAGTGTTAGGGTTTTTTTTTTTAACTTGTTCTTTTGGGTGCCTTATAATCCTTAAGTTGCCTCTGTGCATCCTATCTTTCAGATCAACGTATTTTGATCATATGAAAATTATATTTTCTTTGAATGCCTTTGCTGTTTTTTTTGCTTCTTTTCTTCTAGATTGTTCTTGGCTTCCATGAATTTGCATTCCCAATGAATACCTTCTCTTTTGTTTCTTCCATGAGACTTGTTGCCATAGATTCAAGTTTTTCTGTTCTTCCAAATATTCCTTTTCTGCAGGTTACAAATTATGTTCTCAGAATTCTTATTTCCTCTTTTAAACTATATAGGCACATTTTGCAATGGTTTCATGCTCTTTGGGGAATCCACAGTGTTTTCTACTTCATTAGATATTGATTCATTTTCCTTTGTGTTACAATATTTATTCATATAAGTCTGGTGTCTGTCACCTTGTGTGAACTGTCTAAAATCTTTACAACTTTCCCGGTCTCTGGACAAATACTTGGGAAATGGATTATCTCATTTAGCATATAACCCTCACCCTATCCTGCTGTCCCCTTCTGTCCATCATTTGCGAAATAATATAACATCCTACACAGAGACAGAAGGATGGAAATGGGAGAGGCCATAGGTTCAAATTTCAGATGACCTTCTTCTGCTCTTCACAATCCTCCAACTTATGACTCAAGAGCTCAAATCTGAATTTACATGAATTAGTTTCATTCTCAGGAGCTTCTCTTTATTGCTATTTTTTGACCTTTCCTTCACTCTAGGTCAACTCCTGGGAATAACAAAGCTATCTCCCTTGGTCCCTCCTCCCAGTAAAACTCCTCCTTTGCTTGCCTCTGTTGCTACCAGTACTTTTGATCCTTTGACTCTCTCTGTAGCATAATCTGCCATATGATTGACTTCAGCAGGCTAGTTCTCAACTTTTTGTAGCTGGACAGTAGCAGGGATGCCCCCCTACCCTACTAGTGTCAATTGGTAACAAGGTTGTGGTATGCTGGCTCTTCCTCCCCTTTTCTTTGCCTGGCGGTATGAACGATTGGCCCAGACTAGTTAAGCCTAGCTTCTTAGCAGAATCCCCTCTTTCAATTCTGTGTTTCCAAAGGAAGGATAAAGCTTTTCAACTGGTCTTTGGTGGGGAAACTCCTTTAGTTCCAAGTGAAGCCTCATAAGTTCTTTCCTAGATTATGCAGACAGGCAGGGAAGAGACCTTTTGACTTAGGTCCTCTGGTCAAGATTACCCAAGTTTCTTGATGCTTAGTAGATAAATAACTATTCTAAATGGTTAAAAAAATCCTGAGATGAAACATTATCATTTTTTCCCCAGGAGTTCATATTTTAGAGGTATCACTTAGAGGAAAATTAGAGTTTGCTTTCCTTCCTTTGGTCTTGGTTTCATTTGTCAAATAAGAGGGTTGTCCCTGGATGGTCCCTTCATTCTCTAAATTTGTGAATGTATCATGGGGAGGATATTACTGTGAGACTTTATGATATTTTTTGGTAGAATGTTATATTTATCCTAGGATCTTCAGCAAAATTTTAGTGCCTTCTTTCTTTACCCATTAATGATGATCACCCTGATGTTCTATTGGTCACCAGATCATCATTATGTATGGTATGTGTTATATTTCTGTCACACAGAGCTGAGTTTTTAAGAAATGATGCCCCTTGAAACCCTAGTGCTCTCAGCTCCTCCTTCAGGGTTCCCTGGCAGCAGGAGGTGCTTATCTGAGTTTTCACTTTTCATTTTTATGGAGGTGACAATTGAGAAAAGATAACTTGCTTATCTTGGAGACTTCAATCAATTTTATTGATATTTTGGAGACAAGTACATTTTGTTTTTATTTCACAGAATGGCTATATCATTCAGTTAGAAGACATCTCTGAAATAAACTAGTTCAACCTATACCTGAATAGAATTCACCTTAAGCATTACTGACAAGTAGTCATTGAATTAGTCTGTCAACAAGCATTTAAGTGATCACTACATAGCAATGTACCAGGTATGATGCTAAGTGCTGGGGATACAAAGAAAGGTCAAAACTTTGCCTGTGCCCCTAGGGATCTCACATTATAATAGGGAAGATAAGCAAAAATGGTGTAATTAGATATATTCAATGTCAATGGCTCAAGCAGTCTACTTTTGGACAAAATTTAGTATTTGCTAGGAAATTTTAAATACGATTTAGTTCAATAAATATTTGTTAAACTTAAAGTCCTACTATATTCCCAGCATTATGCTAGGGATTTGGGATACAAAGAAGAATATCACACAGTTTTTGTCTTCCAATAAGTTACATTTTCCCATATATAATGAGAAACTTGTTTACCATATATAATGGTAACAAGTGCAATACAGTTTCACTAAAGAGCAGAAATTAGTGACTGGTGAATCAGGGAAGGCTTTATGAAGGAGATTTGAATTGAGGTAGAAGAACTTGAAGGAAAAAAAGGATCCTAAAAGGTGGAGTTGAAGAAGATGTGTGTTCCAGACATGGAGCATAGCTTTTGTGAATACATGGAAGTGAGAACTGAGTTAATATAGACTGTAAAAAAAAAGTGTTCATTAAAGAGGATTGATGCTAGAATAGAAGATGTTAGTTAGATTCTGGAAGGTTTTAAATGACAGATTGAAGGTATTGTAAGTTATCCTAGAGTCAATGGGGAGTCACAGAAAGTATTTTGAGCAAGGAAGTGACATGGCTGTCTGTAATTGGATAGAGTATAAGAAGAGTATATCAGTAGCTGTGCAGAGGATGGATTGAAGAATGAAAAAAAATGTAAGTAGGGAAACCAGTTAGAGTGGTTGAAGTAAGAGTTGGTGAGGGCATGTACTAGACTAGTAGCACTGTGAGTGAAGAAAAAGGGATGGATATAAGATATTGGGCAGTTCAACAAGACTTGACAAATGACTGATATAGGAGAAGGTAAGAGCAAAGAATGGTTAAGGATAAATTTGAAAATTCACTTAACTGAAATCATCCTCACTGAAGCTTCTACTCCTTGTTCATTTCTTCCCCAAGCAGAGCAAGTCTAATATTTCTTCCATCTAACAGCCCTTCAAATATATCTTCATTTGTTTCCAACACCACATAGTCTTATGACCAGAAATATGACCTTTTATCTCCTTGTGTCTCAGGACAAACTTATTGTGATCAGCACTGGTGAAGAGAATTCCTTCATAGGGTTCCTCAAACTGACAAAATCACATACCCTTTATTTTTGATGAAATATGGAGGTAATAATGTTAGGAACCCCACTGGGTTGTTGTGAAGGTCAAATGTGACAATCTAAGTAAAGTATTTGGCAAACCTTAAAGTGTCATGTAAATGTCAGCTGCTATGATTGTTATTGTTACTTGAAGATAGCTATCCTATCTCCACTAATTATTCCTTTCTACAGGGTAATCCACTCCTTCCCACGCCTTGTGTTATGGTGACTGGGGCACAGAAAGACTTGAATCCAAATCTGGTCTCAGACACTTACTAGCTGTGAGTCCCTGGGCAAGTTACTTACCCCCTAGATGCCTTCATTTCCTTATCTGGAAAATGGGGATAATAATAGCACTTAATTCAGGGTTGTTGTGAGGATCAAATGATGTAATATATGTAAAATTCTTTACAAACCTTTGAGGACTACATAAACACTAGCTGTCATCATCATCACCACCACCACCATCATCACCATCATTTATTTTTTTTAAAATTTTAATGTATAATTTATTTTTCAGTTTTCAACATTCACTTACACAAGAATTTGAATTCCAAATTTTCTTCCTATCTCTCCCCACCCTCCACCCTTCATTCACCCCATGATAACATGCATCCCACCCAAACTTTCTGCTAGTCTGTCTTCCCTTAAATCACCCACTTCTTTCATTCTTCTCCCCTATATTTTCCTGTAGGGCAAAATAGATTTATATGCTCTATTGTCTGAACATCTTATTTCCCAGTTGCATTCAAAAACAATTTTTAGCATTCATTTTTAAAGCTCTGAGTTCCATATTCTCTCCTTTTCTCCCTCCCCACCCACCCTCATTGAGAAAGCAAGCAATTTGATATAGGTCATACATGTGTAGCCATGTAAAATGCTTCCATAACAGTTATGCTATAAAACACTAACCACATTTCCCTCTGTCCTCTCCTGCCCTCCATTTATTCCATTTTCTCCCTTGACCTGTCCCCCCACAATAGTCTTTGCTTCTGATTCTCCTGTTCCCCAATTTGCTGTCCCTTCAATTATCTTTCCTCTCCTATCCCCTTCCCCCTTGCCTTCCTGCACGGTAAAATAGATTTCCATATTCAATTGAATGTGTGTCATTCCCTCCTTTAGCCAAATCCCATGAGAGTAAGGCTCATTTGTTCCATTTTTTCCTCCCCCTCTTCCCCTCCACTGCAAAAGTTCTTTCTTCCCTCTTGGATGTGACATGATTTGCTACATTCTACCTCTCCCTTTCTCTTAATCCTAATAATTTGCTACACTCTACCTCTCCCTTTCTCTTATTTTTAGTGCATTCTAGTGATGAGATTTTTTTTATTTTTTAATTTATTTATTTAACTTTTAACATTCATTTTCACAAAATTTTGGGTTCCAAATTTTCTCCCCATTTCTCCCCTTCCCCCACCCCAAAATGCCGAGCATTCTAACTGCCACTATCACCAATCTGCCCTCTCTTCTAACATCCCTCCCTTCCCTTATCCCCATCTTCTCTTTTGTCCTGTAGGGCAAGATAACTTTCTATACCCCATTACCTGTATTTCTTATTTCCTAGTAGCAAGAACAGTACTTGACAGTTATTCCTAAAACTTTGAGCTCCAACTTCTCTTCATCCCTCCCTCCCCATCCATTCTCTTTGGAAGGCAAGCAATTCAATATAGGCCAGATCTGTGCAATTTTGCAAATGATTTCCATGATAGTCATGTTGTGTAAGACTAACTATATTTCCCTCCAACCTATCCTGCCCCCCCCATTGCTTCTATTCTTTCTTTTGATCCTGTCCCTCCCCAAGAGTGTTGACTTCAAATTACTCCCTCCTCCCATTGCCCTCCCTTCCATCATCCCCCCCACCCTGCTTATTCCCTTCTCCCTCACTTTCCTGTATTGTAAGATAGGTTTTCATACCAAAATGAGTGTGCATTTTATTCCTTCCTTGAGTCAAGTGTGATGAGAGTAAACTTCATGTTTTTCTCTTACCTCCCTTCTTTTTCCCTGCACTAAAAAGTCTTTTCCTGCCTCTTTTATGAGAGATAATTTGCCCCATTCCATTTCTCCCTTTCTCTTCCCAATATATTTCTCTCTCACTGCTTAATTTCATTTTTTAAAGATATGATCCCATCCTATTTCATTCACTCTGTGCTCTCTGTCTCTGTGTGTGTGTGTGTGTGTGTGTGTGTATGTGTGTATGTAATCCCATCAAATACCCAGATACTGAAAAGTTTCAAGAGTTACAAATATTGTCTTTCCATGTAGGAATGTAAACAGTTCAACTTTAGTAAGGTCCCTTATGACTTCTCTTTGCCGTTTACCTTTTCATGCTTCTCTTCATTCTTGTATTTGAAAGTCAAATTTTCTTTTCAGATCTGGTCTTTTTATCAAGAATGCTTAAAAGTCCTCTATTTCATTGAAAGACTATTTTTTCCCCTGAAACATTATACTCAGTTTTGCTGGGTAGGTGATTCTTGGTTTTAGTCCTAGTTCCTTTGACTTCTGGAATATTATATTTCATGCCCTTTGATCCCTTAATGTAGAAGCTTCTAGATCTTGTGTTATCCTGATTGTATTTCCACAATACCTGAATTGTTTCTTTCTAGGTGCTTGCAATATTTTCTCCTTGACCTGGGAAGTCTGGAATTTGGCCACAATGTTCCTAGGAGTTTCTCTTTTTGGATCTCTTTCAGGCGGTGACCAGTGGATTCCTTGAATACTTATTTTGCCCTCTGGTTCTAGAATCTCAGGGCAGTTTTCCTTGATAATTTCATGAAAGATGATGTCTAGGTTCTTTTTTTGATCATGGTTTTCATGCAATCCCATAATTTTTAAATTGTCTCTCCTGAATCTATTTTCCAGGTCAGTTGTTTTTCCAATGACATATTTTACATTATCTTCCATTTTTTCATTCTTTTGGTTTTGTTTTGTGATTTCTTGGTTTCTCATAAAGTTCTCATTAGCCTCCATCTGTTCCATTCTAATTTTGAAAGAACTATTTTCTTCAGTGAGCTTTTGAACTTCCTTTTTCATTTGGCTAATTCTGCTTTTGAAAGCATTCTTTTCCACATTGACTTTTTGAACCTCTTTTGCCAATTGAGTTAGCCTATTTTTCAAGGTGTTATTTTCTTCAGCATTTTTTTGGATCTCCTTTAGCAAGGTGTTGACCTGCTTTTCATGCTTTTCTTGCATCTCTCTCATTTCTCTTCCCAGTTTTTCCTCCACCTCTCTTACTTGATTTTCAAAATCCTTTTTGAACTCTTCCATGGCCTGAGCCCATTGAATATTTATTTTGGATGTTTGGGATACAGAAGCCTTGACTTTTATGTCTTTCCCTGATGGTAAGCATTGTTCTTCCTCATCAGAAAGGATGGGAAGAGATATCTGTTCACCAAGAAAGTAACCTTCTATGGTCTTATTTTTTTCCCCTTTTTCTGGGCATTTTCCCAGCCAGTGACTTGACTTCTGAATATTCTCTCCACACCCACCTTGCCTCCAGATCTGCCCAGCCAGAGCTTGGGGTCTGAGATTCAAATGCTGCTTCCCAGCCTCAGGGCTTTTGGTGGGGGTGGGGCTACTATTCAGTGTGAGATTAAGTTCAGGTGCTCAGGTGGGGGCAGAGCCACCACATGGGGCTCAGTTCCCTCAGGGGGTTTATGAGGAGATCTTCAACAATGGATCTGAGCTCCTGCCTGCTTTGGGAGCCCTTGTCTGCTGCTGCCTGTGCTGCTGCCTCTCAAGGGGGCCTGAGTTATGGAGACACCCCACTCCCCTCTTGGGGAGCTGAAAAGACCCTCTCACTGACCTTTGGCGCCTGTGGGCAGAAGGACCTGGGTGGCTACTGGAGATTCTGTCCCTGAAGCCTGCTGGGATCTGCTCCCCTCAGTGCTGCTTGGTCAAGGCAGGGCTGGTCTCTGCTCTGGGTCCAGTGTGCGATGGACCTTTTGGGTCAGTTTTTCAGGTCTTTCTGGAACAGATATCTCCTCCATTCCATTGTTCTGTGGCTTCTGCTGCTCCAGAATTTGTTGGAAGTTCTTCTTTACAGGTATTTTATGGGATGTGGGTTCGGAGCTGGCATATGTGTGTCTTTCTACTCTGCCATCTTGGCTCCTCCCCCTAGTGATGAGATTTAAAGAGCAGTGTTTTCAGGCTCTGCATAGACACCATGTATCTGTGAACTTCACCAATTTATGAATGGATAAATGAATACATGAACGAATGCATGAGAAAGTGTTTACTAAGAACATACTCTGGGGAAACTACCATTCTAAGAATTAGGGACACAGATCCAAAAGTAAAGATAGCCCCTGCCCTCAAGGAGTTTAGCTTCTTATAAAATAAATGATAAATATAGGACCAAAGAGAGACAACATGAGCCCTCAAGGAACTTATATTATATATACCATATTCTTATAGGAAGAGAGGAATTTTGATTTGTAAAATTATAGAGATGATGGCTGAAGCATTAGGAGAGTAGTCTGACTAGCCCTTCCCATTAGCAGTGATTTGATTTCATTATGGCTCTAGAATTGAAAAGTGATGCTGGCAATGGTTGGGGTGAGGTGAAAGAGTGTATGGGCATAGAAAATTTCAAATGATAAATTAGCTAGGGATTAAAGAGATGCAAGGCTGGAGCCCACCTAGATGTGGCACATGTTGTTAGGCACTCACCAGTGAGGTTGTATAGGTGGGGTTTCAGGGAGGGAGTATTAGAGGTGAAAAGGCTAAATCCTCCAGGACACCTATGCAGTCCATCATTATAAGACAACTTTTTTTTTGTTTATTTTAGGCTCCTAACTACCCCTTATTTCCCATGAGAAGGAGAAGGACAGGTTTTTGGTATTATAAAGACTCCTATTAAAATGCAAATGTAATGACCGTGACAGGTAGGGGGCCCTGTGACCAGTGCAAGGTACAATCAAGTGGTAAGGATTCTGGGCATGTGACTGCCATATCAGTACTCAGTACTACCTGTCATACATGCCTCCCAGCACCTTAAAGTGTTTTAGGGTAAGTGTCTTTTCTGCACCTTTCTTTGCCTCTCAGAATAGCTGACTGTCATTATCCTTGGCTCTTCCCCTATTTGTACCTACTTGTTGTAAATATCAAATGATAGAATGTATGCAAAGTACTTTGCAAACACCAAGACCCTATATGATTTCAGTTATTGTTAGTATCACCATGTAACATACACTGGCAGGATACCCAGCTGGCACAGTGTTGTGATTTCCTTCAATCCGGAGGAATCCTTTGTGCCTAGAAAATCATCCTCATCATCAATAGGTAACATTTATACAGTGTTTAAAGTTTGCATAGAACTTTACATATGTTATTTCATCTTATTCTTACAACTACCCTCTGGGTAGGTTCTATGATCATCACCATTTACATATGAGGAAATTGAGGCTGAGAATGGTTATGTTGGAGTCACACGGCAAAGGGTATCCAAAGGATATGTCTCTATTTTCTATTCCAAGTACTCTGCAGTGGTCACTTAATGATTTGTTGCTTTGAATTAAAGTAGGAGAGGGAAGGATAATGCCATTTTGATTTTCTAGAGCAAGTTGGATTACACTGCTTACTTTTAGAGGGGTTCTAAGATGTGAGGATTCTTGGGTTATTAGTGGACCACTAAACCTGAAGTTTGGGATGGTGGACAAGATATCCATCCATTTGGCTGAGTTTTTATAAACCAAAATAAAAAGTGCAGCTCAGAAAATGAACGATGATCTTTCTTCTTCATAACAGAAGTTTGCACTTACACAATTCTAACACAGTCTGTGCTTCCTTGTGGCTGCTCACCCACTTCAGGGATAAAATCCCATTAAGCTTCATACTTGTTTTGCCCTTAAGACCACTATACTGCAGCTTTTAAGCCTCAGCTTCAGGGACATTATTGCTCTGGATAGTTCCTGTAATGGGAAGTAGCCTATTTCATGACATTACCTCTGCAATTTGTTCGGAAAAATCATGGCATGTCTGCTCCTACCCCTTTCCCTTTCCTCTACCTCCTTCTCTCTGCTATTAAATTTTATCTCTCTTCCTTTTTCTCTGTATCACTCTCTTTCTTTCTTTTTTCTTCCTGTTTTCCTATCCTTCCCTTTCCTTGTTTTCCTCCTATCTTCCTGTTTTCACATTCATTCTCTCTTTACTCTCTGCATTCTCCCTCCCTCTCCCTCCTTTTCTTCTCAGTATCTGTTCTACTTATCTTTCCCAAAGTGTATAATACTGAGGAAGAATTATGAAATGGATGGAATTATAGAATTAATACATGCAGAAACATCATCAGGACTTGGATGATGAGTCACTGAGCTAATTATCCAGCCAGGATGGTGTAATTCAGTGGTATTCTTATATCAGTGACTCAAGCTACGGATTTTGTAAAAGATCATAAGCTATATCACCCTCTCCCCCAAATGAATCATAGCTCCCATATTGACTACATGACAACCTTTTTTTAAATGGCGAGATTCATATAATTATAAAGACTCTGATTTTATGTTTATGTCTATATACACACACATATACACATGCACACACTTTACATATGTATGTACACATGTACATATATGCACACATACACATGTATGTAAATATATACCTATATACACACACACATACATATATAATATATACACACAGGAACTAATCTCCTGAGAAATAGGGAGAATAAACAAAGAGAAGTAAGAAAAAGATAGTCTCCATATATTAATGATCCACTTACCTAGGACTTAAGCTTGTCTTTTACATATGAATGGCTGTGTATATTCAGCACAAGGTTGTGTGGTTTAGTGAGAAGAGTGCTCTATTGGAAGTCAAGAAACCTAGGTTATAGTCCCTTTTCTTCTCTGATCTTGCTGTGTGACATTGGACAAGTCACTTAACTTCTCTGCTCCTCACTTTCTTTGTGTAAGAGGCAGATAAAGTCTATTTTACTTATCTCACAATGTAGCCATGAGATTTAAAGGGACAGGATAGCTATAAAAAGGCTCCAAAAAGGAAAAAAAATCCATTTAATGGAAGGCAATAATTTAATCATTGCCGTACACAAAACAATTTATTTATATGACATTCTGATTAAGGAAAAGAGGAAAGCTTTTGAAAACACAAAGTGTCAGCTTCTTAGAATGTTTCTAGCTGGGATTTGGTCATATTCACAACAGTAGAGGGAAGTCTTTCTATGACATGGCCTTGTACCTGGGTACAAGACCTAATGCATAATCCCCCAAAGAAAGCAATAGGGCTGGCCAGTAACTTCTGTACTCTTACAGACCTAAAACACTCTGCCTTTGCAATGATCATCCCCTATGATACTTTCAAAGTAAAGGAAAGTTGTTTTTGTGAAGTCACAGAGGCATCCTGCACATAAAGAGTATCTTGAAGGATCTACAAAGAGTTTCAATCTTTTTTTCTTACTAGGATGTGCTCATTGTACCTTCTTGAAGATGGAGAGGTCTCATAAAGTAACAAGGCAGAACAGCCCCCAACACTGTTCTTTTTTTCTTTTTTTTTGAGGAGGTTAACAATCACTTTAATAAAGCACATGGATCATTCACTTAGCTCAGAGGAAATCAAAACCAACAGACGTGGCTTCCAACTATCTGACATAAGTAGTACATACATCACAAATAAATAGACAGATCCAACTGTCTGATCATCTCAACACTGTGTTCTTCTATGAATGCAGCCAGTTTGCTGATAATGATACAATATCTGGACCAGCATAGATCCATCAGGCAGAATGTTTACAGAGGAAAGGAATGAGAGCTTCCCCGCAGGATGTCTCAAAGAAGGCAAATAGCAGCAGGGTGAATGCAAGCATAAGTGCTTAAGAGGTCCATTGAAGGACAGTTCCAAATGAAATGGCTCAGCTGTAGCCTGCTGAGAAACCACAGCAGCACAGCCATAGAGGTGGTAATAAGATAGTGAGCAGCAGATTGGAGGCACAGTTACCCAGCACTAGAGGCTGTGAACAAGCCTGTACTCTGTGAATGATGGCTGAAGCCACAAGTGTAAAGACCACCTCTGCTCTTTAACATTAGAAAATTAATAACTAAAGACTTAAAACCCTATTCAACTACATATTTAATAGTCAATATTAATCTCTTTAGGCACAGGGAGGTCAAGCAGTGGCCAGTGGACCTGCTCACTAAATACTTTGGTTTTGTTTAATTTTTTTTTTTACTATGAGCTTGACAAGCCTCAGTAAACACTAACCTTTCAATATTTAAAATAGTAAAAAGATGATTGTATGAAACTGTAAACTTGTACTATATTTAGTTTAAAATATATATTGAACTTAACAAAATTATTAGCAAAACTGCCCTGCTTCTCTATGTCCCCCTTTCAGCTTTTCAACCCTTTTAAATAGTTTGCTGATGCTCTTTTCTTTTATCCTTTGTACTCTCTCTCTCTGTCTCTGTCTCTCTCTTTGTTTGTTTGTCTGTCTGCCTCCTCTCTATCAGCTTTAGTCTCTGTTTTCTGTGTCTTTCTGTCTCATAGCTTCTCCTCTATCTCATTAAGGAAGAACCTGAAGGAGCTGAAGGTTAAGTACCTTGTAACTCCCAGTACTATCAAAAATGAAAATCAAGAGCCCTATCCAATTAAGATTTAACTAGCCTTTGGTAATTTTTCTCTATCTAAGGTTCCCCTGATTTTGGGAGCTTAGTGCCATACCTGGCAAATAAGAGGCACTTAATATTGATAAGTGAATTGTTGTAGGTGATCCTTAAAATGCTTTCCAAATATAAATCCTATGATTAACATGTACTTCCAGTCTTGTCACTAACAAACTGGGACGTTGGGTAGGTCAAAATCACCTCCCTAGGCTCTAGTTTCTTAAGCAGTACATGAAAAAGTTTGGTTTCTTCCAGCTTAACATTTTGTGATTCAGTTTCCTACTCAGAATGATCATCTATTTCCCAATAAATTCTATTGGGAAGATAGCCCCTTTCTTTTAGAATCTTCAATGTTTGTAGAACTTTTCCTGTGCAGGGAAAGAGAACACATGGCAGACATCATGGAGCTACTCATGCTCCTGCAGAAAATCTTAAGCATCTCTTGATGAAAAGAATGGAAGTCAAAAATTAAAGATCCATTTGGGGTTCAGGCTTTGTATATTTTCAACACATTTTTTCTTTCCCTCTTCTTTCCCTAAAATCTGTGACTAACATACCCATGGGTTCAGAAATAGAAGTGGATGAAGACAAAAATGATTCACAATCTCCTAAGGAGTTCAATAAATAGCAGAAAACGTAACATAGTCTTAAAGGGAAGTAATTTAGCTGGATTCCAAGATCCCCTTTCCTGTAGTACTACTGGATTCAATACTTGTATTTTTTTTTTGTGGTGGTGGGAAGATGTCTATGTCCATTCTAGGTATTATTATAAACTCAATTGGTTCTTAACTTCTTTACACCCCCTGTACAGCCAGAGTGGGATACTTTTTCTGAGTAGAAAAGAGGAAAGAACATTAAGCTAAACAAATTATAAAAGATATGAAAAAATTATAAAAAAATTTGTTAAGCACTTACAACCACAGTGCTAGATATTAGGGATGCAAAGGCAAAAATGAAACAGCTTTTGTTCTCAAGGGAGCTTAGATTCTATTGGGAGAAGGGAAGTAGGGTCAGAAAGATGCACATATACAAATATATAAAAAAAATAAAAAAATAGTCATTTGTGGGGAGTGGTGCTAGTATCAAGGCCTGTCAGCTCTTGTAGAAGATAGTTCTTGAATTGAGTTTTAAAGGAAATTAGGGGTTTAAGAGTCATAGGTGAGGAGGGAGAACATTCCATATCTCTAATCTGATGATCTGAATTCTGGACACAATATGACAGCTCCTCTTGTTACCTTGAATGTCACAACTTTTCTCCACTTCTTTCTTCACATATAAGTGGATAATAGTAATAAATACACATCCATATATCCATATACACATACAGACATACACATATACTACCTTACAGGACCAAATGTTACCCAGTAAAAGAGAACACTGCATTTAGAATTAGAGGATGTAGTTTTGAATTTTATCTCAGCTCCTTATTTTCTATCTGGTCTTAGACAATTCAGTTAATTTTTGTGGCTTTTGCAATCTTATCTGTAAAATGAGGGGGTCAGAAAAGATGACCTCTGAGGTCCATTCTATCTTTAAATCTTTAAGCCGTGAGCCAAAACTTCTTTGAAAAGTACAAAGAGCTATACTAACACAAATTATTATCATTTATATACTTAGAAGGTTGATCACCAGACAATGAGTTCTGGGGCCATAGCAACTCTTAAGGAGATGTTATCTGTACTAAAGGAAAGTGTGATTAGCTGAAATTACTGAAAAGTATTGATGAGGATGAGGATGAGAATGTTGCAATAGGAATAATCCAAGGTAATCTCTCAGTGAGTAAGTGGTTGCAGTTGAGCAGTTGGTACCATGACAGTATGATTTCTCTCCATTTCTTTCTTATATGTCGCTTCTTCCATTTCATGAACTTAAAAACACAGAGAACTCAAGACGTACAAATCATCCTTTGAGAAGAAATTGGCTTATGTACAATTGACGTCATCTACAAATCAAGTAGTTGAAAATACTAATGATTTGCTTACCAGAGAGCTGTTTTTGTTGAATATAGCCAGGACTCTTCTTCACCAGCATAAAAGGAAGTTAGTTCCCCTTGTGGGACTGTTTAGGGCTTGGGATTGGAAGGACTGTTGTATTGGCTGCCACAGGAGTGTGACTTCCCTCCTCATTAGGGTGACCAGCCCTGGGCACTTCAATGAGTGACATTTCCTCTGTTGTCACTTGTGGCTAATGAGATCTGGAGCTGTCTCTTATAGTACACCCAGCACTTCTGAACCCCCAAGTTCCCAGCTGCTTTCCCACATCTATGGCTTTGTCTCAATTAGGTGGATCAGATGGGATCATAGCCCCACATGGCCCAGCCACAGGCACCATGCTATTTTCCCCCAAAGACACGCCTAGACTCCTCTGTTCATGCCAGCACAGGGACTGGAAAATAATTGGTTGGAGCAGCTGCTCACTTTTAGCCTTTTATCTCAGTTTGACAGATACCTTACTCTAAATAGTGTGAACTATAAATGTCCTGAATCTAATAAGTAGGTCTTTGTAGTCAGAGAATCGTTTTTCCCCTCCTACCTGAGTGGAAAGCAACCATCATCTTAGGTTCTCCCTTCTATTTCTGGATACTTGAGGGGCTAAATTGGACACAGATGCACAAAATGGAGGAGAATATGACTAATTATAAAAGATTTATGGGCTTGTTAGCAGATATATATCTAATGTAAGCAACAGTTTTATCCCTGTAGGGGAAAGGATTATTTTGGCCGTAGAAATAATTAACTTATGCCGTTACTTTCAAATAGGACAAACAAACAAACAAAATAAACCCTGACAAAATTCATTTTTATTTGTTCAGGCCAGGAGACACAAAAGGACTTCATCAGTTTTCTACTCTATAAAAGGTAGAATGGCCCGTGTATTGTTAGGACATATTTGCAATTAAGTGACCAAGCAACCAGCCCTCCCGCAGTTAAATTTGATTCCATTCAGTTGAATAAACATTTATTAAGTATCCACTTTGTGTAAGGCATGGTGCTCTCCAGTAGTAAAATCAGAGGAAAACTACTAGAGCTTGCAATAGTGATGACAACGACATTTTAATAGGGTTATCCATGGGGCATCCTTCTAATGGATGAGGCAGCGAGGTAGTACAGCTAATAGAGAGCAGGGTTTGGAGTCAGGAAGACTGAGTACAAATCCTATCTCAGATACTAATTTTGTAACCTTGGACAAGTCCCTTAACCTCTCTTAGTCTTAGATTTTAAAATCTAAGAAGATTCTAAGAAGATGTAAGGAAAAATTTTGTAGCCATAAAGAGATGTACAGTTTCCAACATGTGACATGTCTTCTTCATTAAAAACCAAATGGGATGGTGAATGGTGTACACATTTGGCATCAAAAGATATATACCCAGAACCAGCTGCAGAGTTTGTCAAATTGGTATTCTGCTCCTGCTTATTCTTTTCTGATCACTTCGCTTGCCCTGAGGATTTCTTCATTTGGCTTTTGTCCCTAGTTCCTTTTTACATACAGCTGCCCTAAATTTGAGTAGCATATCTTTCTATCCTTGGATTCCCTCTTTTTATTTATCATGAATTCTAAGATGTCATGGTTACTTCTTCCCTAGCTTCTTTTTATGGGTTAGAATCAGGCCAATAAATATTTGTTAGGCACCTACTATGTGACAGATACTATACTAAGTTCTGGTCCAGAATAACAGTTTCTCTCATAGCCTTCCCTACTTTTCAAAGAATGACATTCTTATTTAGACAGTTTAAGAAATTATAAACTGATTTATTTAAAGCAGAAAATTCCAGAAATTATTTAGTCAGGGGTAGGGAACCTGCAGCCCCAAGGCCACATGTGGCCTTTTGGCTGAGTCCAAGTTTTACAGAACAAATTCTTTTATTAAAGGGATTTGTTCTGTGAAGTTTGGATTCAGTCAAAAGACCACACTTGAGGAACTACAGGGCCACATGTGACGTTGAGGCCACAGATTCCCCACCCCTGGTTTATATCATTGAAGTTCACCAACAAGACTGTATAATGCTTCTATATAGGCTTTATGGCTTCCCAAACTTGTCATCCATTTCCTTCTTCTGGCTAGGTGGTCAGTAGGATTGTGTATATATGTGTGTGTGGGAGAGGCATCTGATCTGGGATTTAATCAGTGTTTGGAACTTTTGGTGTGGAATCTTCTTCAGTGATGCTAAGCAATTAATCATTCTCAATTTAAAGTCTTAGAGTGTCATTTGGGGTCACTAAGAGGTTAGTTGGCTTGCCTGGGATCACATATCTAATTGTGTCAGATGCAGGACTGGTACCCAGATCTTTTTAAGTCCAAGACCAGTTCTCTTCAATTGCCATCCTGCCTTTCAGGCCAATATTATAACCTAATTATAATATTTTTTGTTCCTTTTTCCATTAAGCCTTATTTCAATGTTTTAGTTTAGTTTTCAGAAGAGCATTGTCTTCTTCATATACAATGCTAGCCTACGTATATTCATATGTATGTACACACATAAAATGTAGAACATATTGCTCTGAAATAAGGTATAACCTTCCATTGTTTTATTCTAGGTATGACACACCAAAACAATTTTCAGTGATACTTGTTGAATCTGCCTCTTTGTGGTAACATATCTATTTTTTTTTGCTTATTGGATTTTCACATCTGAAGCCCCTCTTTCTGAATATTATCTCCTTAGGTAACTGGCTTTTTCCACTGCTCTTCCTTAGTTGTAGTTGTTAGTCTTTATGGTATCTGGTTTAGTGATTGTAAATAAGAGGTTTTCTCCCTCATTTTCCACATTCAATATCATCCCTTTTTGATCATATGTGCCATTTTCCATACAAACATGATTTTTCGAGTTCTTTTTGGGCTACCCTGACCTATCCTTTTTTCACTCCTGGATCCTGGTTCTGATATTCAAATTCCACTTTCAGAATCTTCTCAACCAGTTAGTCACTTTATTTACCAACAGTTCTTCTCAGAAGTCAATAGCTTTAATAACAGTGATGGAGTTGCCATTCAGATCCGTAAGATTTACAGTCTTTTTTCCAGAATTTTATCATCTGTGGAAATGCTTTATAAACAAAGTGATGTTTTTTAAGTTTGTTTTTTTGGCCGTGGTTACAATATCATTAGCCCCTAAGTTTGGCAAGCCTCAGAAATTTCTTCATTATGTTCTGAATGCAAGTACTGAAAAGATAGTACCTATCTTCTAATTGTTCATGTTAATTTAACTCAAGCCTCAGTGTGGAGTTATGAATCACCAACACTCATTCTTTTTTGCTTCGGCTGCCAACACAGATTTTCACAGATAGTGGGCTAGGTGTGCCAGAACATCTGGGTACATCAAACCTTGTTATTTGCACAATTGGGATTACTGGATGTTCTCCTTTGTGGGAGAACCTGTGGATAGGAAGGTATTTCATTTCAAATCTGTTCACAGATTTGGTTGTCCTTCATATTCTCTATTTGTTTCATATTCTTTGTTTCATATACTATCCAGTATCCTGATACAATTTGCCCTTGGCATTTTGGATCCCCCTTTTTCTCTTGAAGTCTTTTTTTTCAATTCTTTCAAGGAATATTTTGCCCTTTCTCAACCAATTAATCAACCAGGCAAGAATCAAGCATTTATTAATCACCCACTCAGTGCTTTGTAGTACTTGGCACCACAAAGACAAAAATGAAAGTCTCTGCCTTCAAGGAGTTTAATTTTACAGGGGCAATAAATATGTACACAAGCACAAAATACAAAATAAATTCAGGGTAATTTTTTTTGAGAGTCATTAATCATTGGAGGGATCAAAAAAGGTCTCACATATATTGGCAGTTGAGCTTCAAGTGAAACTAGGGAATTTAAGAGTCAATGGTGAGGAAGGAGAAAATTCTAGCATGGGGAAAGCATAGAGAAGGAAGATGGAATGCCACATGTGAGTTACAGTAAGAATTTCAGTTTGGCTGGACTGAAGAACTTATGAGGGGGAGCAATGAATAACAAGATTGGAAAGACAGTTGGATCCAGGCTTTAGAAATCAAAGGAGTTTGTATTTGATCTTAAAAGTGATAGGAAACAAACTGTAATTTATTGCTCAGGGGAATGGCATGGTCAGATCTGTGCTTAAGAAAGATCATATTGTGAGATGTGTGGAAAATATGTTGGGGAGAGGGAAGAAACTTGACACAGGAAAATCAATTAGGGGATGATTGCAAGAGTCCAGTCCAGGGGTGATGGAGACTTGAATTGGAGTGATGGCTATATGAGTAGAAAAATGCAAGGCATATGGGAGAGATGTATAGGTAGAAATGACGAGAGCTGGCCACTAAATATTTGAGTTGAGGGAAAGTTAGAAGTTGAGGATGACTCCTATAAAGCACAAATAGGAGTACTTCCCTCTTTAGCCGTTTTGTGTTCACTAGGCAAAAACACAAACAGCACAATCTTTGCACATCATTGGCTATTGTCTCTTCACCTTCCATTTTTGCTTAAGATTATCTGTTTATTTCTTTGTCACTTTTCTTGCTACCTGTTTGCTATATCTCATTGCTGTAATGGGGCCATGTAAGTAAAATGTTTAAAAATAATTTTAGAACAGTAAATGTAGAGATGGAAGGGATGCTAGAAGTTAAGGGAACTAAAGCCCCCAAAGGCTCTAGCTTTGCCTTTGCATAGGCTGTCTCCTATTCCTGGAATGTTTTTCTTCTTTACTCCAAATCTTAAAATTCCTAGTTTCCTTCAGAGGATTAACCCACAGGCTACCTCACTCGTGAGTTATTTTCTGATCTATTCAGATTCTAGAATTTTCCCTATATTATTTTGTATTTACTTATTTATTATTATTTCTACTTGTGTATACATTGCCTTTTTCTATCAAATGTAAGCTCCCTGAGGGCAGGGACTGTTTCAGTTTCAGCTTTCCAGTTCCTTGCCCAAAGTTATATAAGTAGCAAAGTTGTTATGTGAACCTAAAGGTTCTCTGATATAAAATTCAGTATATCATACTCTTGCTTGTCTTTTTCTGAGAATTTGTTTTACCTTTTCTCATTAGCTGTTATTACTTGTTCAAGTCTATTGGATTTTCAATTAGTAGATTCTTGCCAAGGCCTTATTATAAAAAGCCCTTGTCCTCTGCTGTTATTTGTAAGAAGAGTTTCTAAAGAAATTCAAGTTCCAATCACTTCTCTCCTTTATTTTCCTTCTTATTAGACATCAGATGTCATATACTGACATCTCCTGTGCTTCCAAATCATGTTTTGACCTTTGATCCTCTAGTTTGTTGAAGACACATATTCCATCACGTGCTTTTCCCACAGCCTTACCTTCTCTCATATTTGATCTAGGCACTTCATCATCTTTGCTGTAGTGTAATTTATTCTGGAATAGGTTTTATAAAGGCTCACATATATTAATAGTGTTCAGAGCTAAGCTTACAGAATTTCAAGTGCCAAGAAAAAAAATCAGCCTGCTGAAAGGACTAATTCATAAGAAATGAATGGGGCTCTTTGCTGTTTTTTTTTTTTTTTTTTAGTAGATACCTACCTGTAACATTGATAGTATCAGACCTACCTAAAAAATCCTTAGCAAAAACAGCTGCACTATGTGGGTGGTTTACCTCCTTGTTGCCTCCACATAATTGACTACTTAACACGAAGACCTCATCAGCACCAGGGCCAGCTACTCCATGCAGACCACAGTCTGTACTGTGACTGACCAGTGCTCCTAAAACAAGGCAATCTTTGCCTTTGCTCTTGTCCACAGTTTAAATTAACTTTATGAATAAGTGGGAATAGGTGGTAGACTATGTGGTGTGATTTGTAGGTTAACAGAAAAGTTCCCTTCTCCAAACTTTGTCCCCTCAATGTTTCTCAGAGTGTCTGAGATCTAATATTCCATCATTAAATGTGTGTTTCTATGGGTTAGCTACCTCTTCTGTCATCCTCTTTTAAAATATAAAGATTATTCCAAGGTCACATTGAGATATGATCAGTCATTTGTACTTTCATGTGAATTAGTTTAATTCTTTCTTCTGAAGTTGGAAAAAATATAGGGGGATTGATTAGGAGTAGTAGACAAAGGGAGATAATTTGATATCAAGAAGGACTAAATGGCTAATGTAGTCCCAGCATAAATTCTGTCATCTGACCTACTGATGCAACCTAAGGACTCTTAGACTTTGCTATCTGACCAACCCCTAGGAATTGTAGATCTCTCCATAAGCCTAAAAAATTTCTTTTATATGTTGTCTTTCCTAATTAGAGTGTGGATTCTTTGAAAGCAAGAACTGTCTTGATTTTTTTCTATTTGAATTCCCAGTGCATACTTAATAAGTACTTTTTCATTCATTCATTATTTCATTCATCTATCTTCACATTCATTCATTCTGAGTAGGCAGGGGTTAATATGAAGTTAATGGTTCCTTGGATTAAAAGATAGGGGGACAACCAGAAGAAGGAGTTTAACTTCACAACAAGAAGTGAAGAATGTGGCCAAAAGAAGCCGCTTATATGGCAATTTTGGTAAGGGTTAGTCCTGATCATGGCTATGGGAATGGAAATATTTCCAACCCCAATTTTTATCTTTTATATCAGTACATATATTTATTACTTAAAATGAACTCTTTCATGAGAATGGAAAAAAAATCATCTTAAATACACCTCAGCATATCTTTCTATGGATGCCATTTCTGTGACATAGTCATTCATATTGGGTTCCACTGTGTCCTTGAGATATGCCCTCTGCCCACCGGAGGGGGTAATTTTAAACAGTCACACTCAGGGATCACTGTGGCATCCTGGTGTCATCTGTTCTTATCACATGACCAGCCCAGCATAACCAGCTGAGATGAACATTGCTTTGATGCCCATAGAATGACTGGGCTCCAAGGCCTCATTACTGGGGACTTGGTCCTATCATTTGATGCTAAGCTGAGCATGTTTCTGCTACTACAGCTGCTGGTACAGATTGGCTTCTAAATGAGGTTTGAGGAATTAAATTGTAGTCATCTTTAGAAGAAATGATGAGAAATAATGGTTTGGATGCACTATGTCATGTCAAGGATCATAGAACTCTGTGGACCCTTTCACAGATGAAAGAATCCTTTATCCCTGGAAGCTAGTGTCCAGCTTATTACAAGAAAGGGTTATTTTTATAAGTTGGTGGCATACTGCAAAAAGGCATCTGAGAGGCCCCTCTAGATTGTTTTTCAGTGGATTTTCTTTTGACAGCTTTAAAGGGTTCTTTAAAATTGCCAGGAGAGTAGACTCATATTTTTATCATTCCACCTGCATAGCATTTTAGACACATTTATATTCCTGAAAGCATAATAATACATAACATTTAGCATTTAATTTATGACTCCTGCCACATCTGGTATAAAACTCCTTCTGAAGCAATAAATCAGCCCCTTCATGCCAAATTGCCATTCATTCTGTGACCTCCTCCATAATTTATGGTTTGTGAGCCCAAAATGGGAGAAGCAGCTTAAATCGAGTGGATTTTAATTAACAATCTTAGAAAATCCAGAAGAATATTTGCAGTGTATTCATGAGAGGAAAAGACTTTGTTGCTTGAAATAAAAAAGAAAGACCAGCCCATTTAGATGGTGTAAATTGGAATCTATTCTCGGGGCTTCGAAACCACAACATCAAGATTTCTCTTCTTCCAGTTCAAAATACAAAGTGACTCTGATAGGAAAAGCTGTCAAAGCATAGAGGGCAAAAATGAGTTTCTATAAGAGATTTCAAGGGAAAGGAGGAGGGGGGGGGGACGTAGCCATCTCCATCTTCTGCTTTCTGCTTAGCACAGCCTTTAACAGAGTTGCCTGGCTTCTGACATGGTGCCTTTCATGTCAAACAATTTTATTTCTAAGCTTTTCACAGTGTGTCCTAAGTAGCTTCTATTAGCATCGTCCCATCCGTTTCCTTGGCAACAGAGCTGGTCAATTTAGTCACCATTTAAGAACTGCAGAAAAAGCAAGAGCTAGCAATGTGATGGGCAAAATTACAGAGAATGGGTGGAATACAATTTTTGCTTGGGGAGATGTATTCTTTTGCCAGGGTCTGTTTTATTTTAATTAAAACTGAAAAGCTCTTTTAAACAAGGCCCAAGATTAAGCTCAAGCTTGGATGATCCACTGTATATCTGTGTAACTGCATTCCTTAATGTTATCTTTTTAAAACCTTAATGGATTGCATGTACTTTTTCAAACAAACAAGAGAGGGGCTGGAGGCTATAGGGGGGCTTCTGTCTTATCCTTCTCTAGAGTAAATACAGGGTAGAAAGAGCTGCTTGCTGTGTTATCCGATGACTCTGAACACATCTGGAATCACTGAAGTTTTATGATTGATGTAAGTTAGATTGTATAATGATTTCTAATCTTACTACAAAATTATGACACCTTATTTTGCCTTAGGAGAGGCTGCTTGGCATGGTGGTAGAAGACAGAACTTGCGACCACAAGACCTGGGTTAACTCCTACCTCTGACATTCTCGCTGTGAGACTCTAAGCAAGTCACTTAATATCTCTGTTCCTGAGTTTCCTCATCAGTAAAGTGAGGGGCTACATTAGGTGGCTTCTAAGTCCCCTTTCAACTCTCATCCTATGATCCAATGGTAGAGAGAGTTTCCATACCAGGAATTCTCAACACAGATGGAATCACAGTCATAATCCTACCATCTATCTTGCTGGAGTATGGAAAAAACAAAACCAAACCCAAGCAATTGTATATGATCTCATTGTTTGTTTAACTCTATCAATATGGACATGCTTCAGACTGATGTGTCCAATTTTACTCTTTGCTTCCTTTAGATCATTAAGAAAATCAAGCTCTATGGGGCTGGAAAGTTTGTTCAACAAAAGGTTGTGGTGCTTACTGTATGCATAAAAATGCACTAATGACTTGCATGTACATAGTGCATTAAGTTTGCAAAGCACTTTATATATATCATATCATTTGGTCATTACAATAGCCCTGTGAGTTATGTACTATTATTGGTCTCATTATGCAGATTAGAAGACTGAGTGTCAGAGAGGTTAGATTATTGGCCCAAATCACATAGTTAGCAAAATTTGAAACAGAATTTGCCACTTTCTGTCCTACAGGCTGGCTTCTGATCTCACTTTTCAACTGAAACTGCATTCTCCAAAGTTATCAGTGATCTCTTAATTGTCAAATTGAATGTTATTTTTTAATGCTTAGTCTTCTTGACCTCTCTTTAATCTTTGACACTGTCAAACTCTGTATTTTTAAATCTTTCTTCTTCTTAGGTTTTCATGACACTGCTATTTCTTGTTTCTCCTCCCTTCCATCTGATCAATTCTTTCCAATCTCCTTTTTTTGATCTTTCTTCAGATCACACTCAATAATTTTTGGTGGTAACCAAGGTTCTGCCCTGCATGAGGGGGAGTAGGTCAACTAGATCCTCTTCTCTATTATCTCTATACTATTTCCTGATTATTTAATCAGCTCCCATGGTTCAGTTATTATATCTATGTAGATAATTCTGAGATCTACATATACAGCCCTAATCTTTCTTCTGAGCTCTGCTCCCACATTACCAACTTCCTTTTGGACATCTCAAATGGATTATTCTGTAGGTATGTCAAAGGCAACATGCCAAAAACAAAACTCATTTTCTTTTACCTCAAATGTTCCTTTCTTCTCTATCTTCCTATTACTGTCAAGAGTACCACCAAGGCATGAAACCTCTATGCCATCTTTTACTTCTCCTCTCAGGTACTTGGCATAGAAATCTACTGTCAAATCTTATCTTATATCTTCATACTATCTCTTGGAAATATTCTCTCTTCTCATATAACCACTATTTTAGGACAAGACCTGTCTGGCCTGTTGCAACAGTCTTCTCATTGATCATCCTGCCCTTAAGTCTTTTCCCCTTCCAATCTATCTTCCTGTCAGCTGTCAAAATGATTTTTCTAAAACACATAATAATCACAGTGCTCTCCAATTCATTATCCTTCAGTGTCTCCCTACTACCTCCAGGAAACTGATTTATCTAGCATTCAAAACCTGACCCCTCCTCCTTTTCTAATCTTCTTGCACTTTACTCCCTTCCAAACCCTCTGCAATTATGCTTCTCACTGTTCTTCACATACAGCAATCCATCTCTGGACTCTGAATTTTCACTGGTTGTACTCATGCCTGGAATGCTCTCCCTCTTCACCTTTTTCTCCTGGCTTCCCTAAAAGATTCAAACTGAAAGATTCAGCTCAAGTTGCTCTTTCAGCAAGAGTCCTTCCCAGTCACTAATCCTTTCTCTTTGAGATCGCCTTCCATTTATCTTGTATGTGTCTTGTATGCATCAAATTATTTGTATGTTGTTTCCCCCATTGTAATGTAAGCATCTTGAGATGTTCACCTTTCTTTTATCTCCCTTGCTCAAAAGGTACTTGACATATAGAGAGCATGTAATAAATACTTATTGACTGGTTGATTCTGTCCTAGCCTAACGTTCTGTCTAGTATGTCATACCACTTCTACAAATGGGCTTCATGAGAATCTTGGGATGTTGTTGTTCATCTTTATTCTCAAAGAGGACAAATGACATCGTGAGGGTGATGTTTTGACTTGTGAGTGATTTGGATATAAGTGAGGCAGAGCTGTCCAAAGTCCTCAGCCTCACTTTCTCTAGTAGAGTCAGTTGAAATCTAGTGGCAGGACATAAGACAGCCGGTGACAGCCACCCTGGGATGTAAATAAGTAGTATAATATCATCAACCTCATTTTGCAGATAAAGAATTTAAGATGCTGAGAGGTTAAGCGATTTGATGACGCTCTCAACATTAGTAAGTGGAAGACCCTATTCTGATAACTAGGTCCTTAGATACTAAATTCTGTACTCATAACCATATGTCCTACTGTATCCCAAGATCCTATACTGTGCAATGCAGCTAAGTCCTGGTAGAGTCACAAAGATCAAGTTGTAGTAGTAATGACGGTGTCCTCTTTGAAGCGCTTAGAAAGTACGCAATTTGAGAATCAATGGAAGGAACTGGGGACATTTAGCCAATAGAAGAGATTTGTGAAGGTGAGTGAGGGGAGAAGAAAGGACCAGATAATTATCTTCAAGAATTTGAAAGGGCATCACAAAGGAGAGGGATTAGATTTGTTCTGCTCAGTTCCAGGCAATAGTAAAAGGGCAAAAATATATGAAATTTGAAGAGTGAAATTTAGGCTTTAAGCCAGGAAAAATTTTCTGATAATTAAAGTCATCCTAAAGAGCAATGGCTTTTCTCTGTCTATTGGCCTTCAACTGAAAATGCCATGGTCACTTGTTGGGGGTTGGTAGAAAAAGGATGTTTATTTAGTCATGATTCGAGCTAGGTATCCTCCAAGTTCTCCTTGAACTCTGAGATAATGTGATTCTCAATTTGCTATGGTCTTTGCTGTCCTAACACTTTAAATCTAGTAGCCTAAATGTTTTGGTTCAGGAGCATGTAATAAAAAGGTGCCATGAGGACCAGTTTTGGGTGTTACGGTCCGTTTTATATGACCTGATAGCATTTTAGTCATGTAGATTTGCCAAGAATGTATTATTTCTCACATGGTGCAAGCAAAGAAAGTACACAATCACAGAAAGAGCTAGAGGAGACCTTAGACTTCCTCTAGTTTAAGCCTTCATTTTATAGAGGAACAAACTGAGGTTCAGTGACATGAATGAATAAATATGCAAAGCATTTATTAAAGATATACTATGTGTAAAGCACTGGGTATATAAAAAAAGTAAGGTAGTCTCAAGGAACTCACAGTCTAATGGGGGAAATAGTATATATGAAAGGTTTTAGATATAAATTAGATGGAAAAATTCTATCATATTTAAGGTACAATGGGCAGAGCAGACATTTATGTCTTTTTTAATGTCTTGATTTAATGTTACGCTTCCTATGGCTTTTGGATTCAAGGTCCTTTGTGGTCTCCATCAAGTTGGAGGGGAAATGGTGGTTAAGGTACTAATAGTGATTTGACTTGCCTGGCATGTGCTGCATTCTGTTTTTCTGATAGGGTGCCTTTCTGCTTTAGTTAGAATGAGTTGCCTATCCTATGTATCATAGTTGGTTGGCAGTTCATGAGGATGGCTGACCCTTTTCCTACAGTAGTTACTTCCATAGATGACGGCTATGTGAGCTGACCCAGAAGCAGAAATGGTGATCTTGGTAGTATCGTCACTTCCAGGATTCCTGTGCCAATCTATCTGTTGGTGAAGGTTGGTCAACAGTTGTTGCTGGTAGGATGAAGGGACTTGTCCAAGGTCACATAGTAAGCAGTAGGATTGAGACATAAAAAGAGGTCTGATTCCAAGGCTAGTGTCCTCTCTAGGAAACCATGCCCCCATACTCTTATGGTGATATTGACCAGACTGAAATTGACCAAATTGAATTGGCATGTCTTCACCAAAACAAAATATGTATACAATCTACAAGGATGAAGAAACAAGATGAAGAATTAATTTTAAGAGCTTCTAAGAGCATTTTTGTATGGATATACAGGAACTTTGATGATATATGTTGTCTTCAATAAATGCCTATGGATTTTCACTTCACCTGGTACTTCAGATTGTACTAACTCATGCTCTAATAAGTGATTCTCCTCATCTTTGCTCTAAACTGAAATTCAGTCTCACCACCATATATGAATCTAGACATGCTTAGAAAAAGTCAAGGAGCCAAGGGCAAGAAATTGTCCTTATCTTTGCTTTGCATCTTGGACATTCAAACTATTTTACTTTTTTTTTTTTTTAACTACAGTGGGCTTTTCATGGAAGAGGGAGAATGACAAGTAGCAGGTCTTTCAGAGGCCCCTTGTCCTCAAATGAGGATAGCTTAGATGAGTTTGAATGTTTGGGAAAGGGCTTGGGTTAATAGTTTTGGAGGCATGAAGTTCCCTAGATTTCTTTGCATCACTCCATTCTATATACATCAGCTTGAATCACCTTTCTGGTTGACAGCATAGCTGGAGGTTTTTAATTATTCCAATCAGGACCTCCCTTGTGTTAAGTAACAAGGGTGCCAATTAATGCCAGTTGTGATGAGGGACAGCAGGAAATCACCAGTCATTTTCCCATATGGCATGCATGAACAATTAGATACACAGGATGACATTTCATCCTTGATATTTGCATAACACATTCCATATCTGAATGACATCCCAGAGATACATAGATGCTACAGTGTGACAGATTATAAGGGCATAATGTCTTCTGTCTTTCCCATTCTGATGACTATGTTTATAATATATCAGAGCCAATTAACTTGTCCTTCCTTTCTCCACTATCATGTGAGCATCAAAACATCTGGAGAAGAACCCTAGGGGGTTGGCTTGTTGAACCTGGCCTAGGGGTTATTTGGCTGGTAATATAGAAGACAACAGATGATTCCTTAGGGGAGTAGAAGATGAAGAATTCTGAGATCTTCCACACAAGGAAACCTTGTTATACTAGCTCAGAGGACCATAACTTCTAAGACATTTGTACCATCAGGACAGAGTAGTGTCAAGAGATTTTTAATATCTTTTGAATTCCTTCAGAATCCTTCTCCTCAACATCAGGTCTCTTTTTACTTCCCAGACTGTTCTTCTAAATCAATGAATAATCTTGTATAAGTGACAACCTCTCTGTCTCCTGTTCTTTCATCTGTGAAATGAAGATTCCTCTACCTGCCTATTTCTTTTACCCAATGGGATATATTTTTCTGAAAAGTGTTTGGTCTCCTTAGGAGTTGAATATGTATAGTCATTACAGAGTAGTATTTTATTCTACATTACTCATCAGTTCAATTTGCTCAGGGCCAGCATGACAGTATTAACAATTTAAATGTCTCACTTTATGGGGTAAGAGAAGGGTGGAGGGAGGATAACATATAGAGATAATCACTGGGAATGTGAAGTAGAGGCATTTAGCATCATTTGTAGGGTACCTGTCTTTCCACCTACTTGTTATTCCTTTCACCTGCTATGACTGTCATGCTAAGAAATTAAAATCAGAATTTCTGATTGCCCTGGAGATGAATTGAGGCCAGTAAAGATCTATGTGCTATCTTGTAGCAAATCCAAGAAAACAGACAAGTGTTGAGTGGACTAGAAATTAAGAGATTGATTCTGAGTCTTGGTGCTAAATAGTTATTTGACCTTGGGTAAGTCATCTCCTTTTTTTGGTGGGGGAGGCTTCAGTTTTCTCAACTGTAAAATGAAAATTTAAAAGGTAACATGATACAGTAGAAAAACTCCTGAAATTCTGCCTCTGTATGACCTAGGGCAAATCTCTTGACATCTCTGGCTCTCAGTTTATTCATATGTAAATAAGTGAGTTGGAGGGGATAACTTTCTGGTTCTAAATCTATGATCTGAAAGGGGCTGGATTAGTAGTTCTTTTAAAGATATAATATTCTGTCATAATTGTGCTTATCCTATTTTAGTTTACCTTGCCTTATTTCTTCTCTCTTCCTTTTCCTAGAAGATTGCTAATACCTTTAACAGTAATGAGAACAAACCAGTGAAGCTTGTCTACGGAGTCTAAGATTTTAAAATGACTATAATCCTTGGACTGAAAAATACAAATCCATTTTTTTTTTTGTTTGCAGCAGTCTCTTTAATAGACGTTGGAATCTCTTTTCTGAGGAAGCGAACACTACTGCAGCCTGCTAAATGAGGACCCACATCATGAAGACCAAGTGTCCTTGAAGGCAAAGGAAGTGAGTTTGAGTTTTGCCTCTGCCTCTTAGTAGCTATGGAACATCTGGTAAGTCACCTGTCCTCTCTGGCTTTGTTTCCTCATCTGTAAAATCAGTGCATCAGGTAGCTGAACTTAATGCTCCCTAAGAGTTCTACCATATTCTGAATTATAAATCTAGCAAATCCAACTGAATCCTCTTATGTATATATGTTATTTAAAATATTTCCTTGTACCAGGCTGGGCATATTGTTATTTTTTGTTTTGTTTCTAAAGACTGGTTGTGTGCATTGTTCTAAGGCTTCTAATGGGCCCAATCTCATTTTGTTTGACACAGAAGCTTTGACCTGCTCTGCCTCTGATTTGGCAATCTTTAGGCAATATAGTGGCCTCTAAATCCTAGGGGCTTACTGTGTTAATGTCAAAAAATACAGTACCTTTTAGCATAGTCTACTGTAGCATCTCTGAAGAGATCAACCAACTTTGGCCTTCTCAATACCCCAGATTAGAAGTATGCACCACCATGCCAGGCAGTCTACCACATTCTATTAACATTTCATACAATTGTAACTAAAGCATAAAACAGTAGGGAAAAGTCTTGGTTGAAATCACTGAGAGATAAAATATTATATCTATCAGCAGGTGACCAAAGACAATGACACTGTTGTTAACCAGACTGTAAACTCTTGGATACTAAGGACAAATTCCAGGTGTATTTCTTATGAAAATAAGAGCTGCTGGTTTTTATAGAGTGCTTGATAGTTTGCAAATCACTTTATAGATCTATTAGGGCTTTTGGGATAGCCTGAGATATAGGCAGTACAGTTGAGGAAACTGAACACAGAAAGGTTAGTTAACTAACTCATATAAAACCATTCAGTTCAGACACTATAGGTGCATTCAAGATTTGAACCCAGCACTTCTGACTCTAGGTTCAACACTCTTTATACTATGTGCAGCTTTCTTCTTTCTTGAAAAGACAAACAAAAGAGGCAGCACTGGTGATGGGCCACTTATCTGAAAGAAATCTCCTTGCCTATCAGTTATCAGTGAGTAAGCATTGATTAAACATCTACTATGTGCTTAGTATTAGAGATAAAAAGACAGAAAATAATCTAGTGGAGGGGGACAATATATACATACATACAAATATATATGCAAATACACAAATATTTGTTTTTGTTATTCAGTGGTTTCAGTCATGTCCAACTCTTCATGATCCCATTTCGGGGTTTACTTGGCAAAGATACTGGAGTGGTTTGCCATTTCCTTCCCCAGACATACAAACATAGGTATATTCAAAATAAACAAAATATAATTTTTGGGGAAAAGTGCTGGAGACTGGGGTGGTGAGGGTGGGGGGTTGGAGGGGTGGGGATCAAGAAAGGCTTCATATACAAGTTAATACTTGACCTGAACATTAAGAGAAACTAGGAATATTAATGTGAATGAATGAATTAAAAAGTATTTAATATGTACTTTCCGTATGTAACATACTGTACTGAGCTCTGGGGATATTAAAAAAAAGTAGAAATAGTCCTTGTTCTCAAGGAGCTCATATTCTAGTGGTATGCATGGGAGGGAGGAGCAGGGCGGAGACAATGCATAGAAGAGGTTTCCCAGCAGCAAGTCAGATGCAAAGTCCCCAGGATCCTTAAGTTATAGTGGCAAATCAGTACCCTATGTATTTTGTATTTCCTGCTGTGTCCTATGTATTTTCTTTACCCCTAATGCATTTTTTAATATGCTATCCACAGATAAAATCACATCAGTTTCTGCTGTGGAACCAGTAGACAGTGAGAAGAATTTTGGTGACAAGAACTTTTTTTTCCTCTGCGTTTCCGATAGATGTGTCTGAAGCAGCTATTAAGCAGTTTCCAGGACACATCTTTATAGGATCGTCCTATGATTTTGGCCACAAGGACTGAGATAGAAACAGGTTCAGTGATTCAGGTTTTTTGGATGAGCTGTCCACTGGTGGTAGTTAGTTAGCATCTGGTATTGGTGGTGATGAGGAAGTTTGGAACCTTCTTCACAGTGATTTCTTCCCTCATTGATGGCCTGGGCTGGAAGTAGGGCCTGTGGTTTGGAGAGTCACCAAGGCTGTTGGGTTTAGGGTCCTGAGCTATCTCCATTGTGATCTCAGGGGAATTGGTGGCTATGGTTTCACTTACCTAGCACAAACTGCCTTGTGTTTCTGCTTCAGAGTGCCAGATGGCTTTTGGTTGGGATGGCTGGTCTTTTCTCTGAAAGAATTGCTTTCCTGGAGGATGAGTATGGGGACTGGGCTGGAAGCAGAACTGGTGATCTGGAGTGAATTGCCTTTTTGGAGGCTTCTGGAAAGAGTAGTGGGTCTTGAGTCTTGGTCTATACCCCATGAGAGTAGAGAGAAGTGATAGTGGTGGTGGTTTGACTTGTTTGGCACATACTAGACATGCCTTCTGTCCCTCCCTTTGGGTATCTTGTGTGGTGGTAGAGGGGGAAGTAAAGAGGAATTGCATAAGTTATAGAAGATAGCCAATGCAAAAATATGTGAATGTGAGTTGGAGTGCTGTATTTGAGGAATAGTAAGCAGCTTAATTGGCTAGACTGTTGCATAAAAGAAAAGGAGTAATAGGTAATAAAAATGAAAAATAAAATGTAGGTTGGAACCAGGTTGTAAACATCTTTAAATGCCAGTTTTTATTTGATCTTAGGCAGAATGGGGAACCACTGGAGTTCACTGAATACAGGAGTCATGTGGTCAGATCTGCATGTAAGGAAAATCACATTGACAGTTGATAGATTGAAGTGGGAAGACACTTTAGGCAGGGTGACCAAGTAGAAGGATATTGCAATCATCTGGGCAGGAGGCTGGAATTAGGGTAGTGGCTATGTGTGCAGAGAGAAAGGAAATGGATATGAGAAATATTATAGAGGTAGAAAAAATTAGATTTAGCAATTGACTAGATGGATAGATATCCTTTGAGTAGGAAAGAATAGTTGAGGATACCAATGATTTGTAAATCAAGGTGACTAGGATGGAAGAGTCCTCAACAGAAATAGGAAAATTTGGGACAAAGGAAGATTTTTTGGAGAAAGGTAATGTATTTTGTTTTGGTCACATTGAATTTGAGGTACTTATGGGGCATCAAATTTGCAATTTCTAGTAGTCAGTTGATGTGGGATTGGAACTCAGAAGAGAGCCTAAGACTGGATATATAGATTTGGGATTCAAAAGCATACAGTCAATGAAGAAAGGAATGAGACAGAGCCAGAGAGACAGAGAGAGAATCAGATAGACATATAGAGAGAGTAGGAGCAAGAGACAGAGTCAGGGAGACAGAGGGAGAATCAGATAGACATATAGAGAGAGTAGGAGCAAGAGACAGAGTCAGGGAGACAAATACGATCCCACAGAGAGAAACCAAGGCACACAAGAGAGGTAGACAAGAGAAACAGAGATAGAAATACAATCAGTGAGAGAGAAGGCAGCCAAGGACAGAGCCTGAGGAGTGAATATTCTTTCTAATACATGGGAAAAAAAAGTTAAGCTAACCTGTATTCAGTCAATTTTATTTTATTTTTTGCTATGTATTGCTCTGTAATTCAACTTCTTGAGATGTTTTACTTTAAAATGTCCACTCCAAACTGCCTATATCTATGAAGAATGGAACTGTCATGACTGGAAAAGTTAAACAATCACATGCAGATAATGTTGATTTTTGTCTTGATACCCAGCGGATCTGCAATGCTTGTCTTCCATTGACGACATTTTGTCACCTCTGTGACACTTAGGTGGCATGGTGGATAGAGTGCTTCACTTGGAGAAAGACCCAAATTCAAATGCTGTCTCAGACACTTAGCCTGCATTAGACCCTTAACTTATTACAACTTTAGTTTCCCTATGTGCAAAAAAAGTATGAGGTTAATGGTAAAACTTACTTCAAAAAAGTTTTGAGGATCAAATGATATAACCTATGTAAAACAATCCGCAAACTTAAAGTGCTGTATAAATGTTAGCTATTATTATTATATTTGGTGGATCTCAATCATCCCTGCACCCACAGGATGCTAATAAGATTGAAGTATCATGCATGGGGCTTGAGTGAGCTAATTTAAATCACTCAGGTCCACAGTCACCAATTACCATGCGTCTGACCAGTTGTTTCATAAATGCTTGCCACTGGCTCCATGGAGACCAGATAAGAGGATGTGAATAGACCAGCAAAAAACCATAACCTCCCAACATTAGATACAAATTTATGAAGTACCTATTATATGCCAGGAACTGTTAGGCAATTGGGGATAACAAGCTGGAAAGTCCCTATCCTCTAACAGCAGGGTGTAGCATGTACTCAGATAGTAAATACAAGATAATCTGAAGAGGAAAAGAGTGTTCATGACTAGATACTCCAACCTCAGGTGCCATCAATGGTGGGTAGTATTGAAAAGACAAACCATTTTTTTCCGGAAGGGTAGACACAATCATTATTGTTCGTTTTTAGGATTATAGATTTAGAGCTGGAAGGACCATTGAAGATCATATAATCTACAGTTTTATAGGTAAGGAGATAGCTGGTAGAACATGACCCCAAAGAGGTAAGTAATGCCTAAGGTAACACAGATGTAACTCTTAAAAGCCCAGATATGAACCTAGGTGATAAGTTCAAAGATTTAGAATGAGAAGGAACTTCAGAGGCCATCTAATCTAATCACCATCTGAGGAGCTTAAGTCAGTTGCCCAAATTATATAGCCTTTAAATGTCAGAAAAGAGATTAAATCCCTCAATCCACTGCTCTTTTCACCACATTTGGCATGATATTCAATGACATACTCCTCACCATGAGCCTACTGGCTTCTATGATTTTGATCTATTTAAGGGTTCATGAATGATTGATCATATTTCTCTCAGTGATTTGCTCTGAGTATCATCTTTGAAGACTGTGGTAAGGTCATCAGCCACCTCATACAATCAGATGATGAACCAGCATTTGAAACTTTAAAAGATATGTGCTAACATTTTAAAGATTTTTTTTCTTACTCAGCTTTGAGTCACTGAGCTCTATGTGAATCCTACTGTCGGAGTGCCTATGGTGCTTATTGATTTGATAAATTAGAATGACAAATTAGGCTTGTTCATTACTTCCGAGTGCCGGCAACACTACCCATATGCCTTGAAATAGCAAGATGCTATAGCATGAATCACCCCAGTTTATTTTGAGTCTTCGGTTTCCACTGGGTGATTTTCACCAGCCTGTGAGTCTAGTCTGGGAAAAACCAACCGGAAGAGCTGTGATGAATCAGTGGAAGAAACTTCACAATGAAAAAGGAGAATTTGGAAGCAGAACTGCTAAAGACAAGGAAGAAAAATTATTTTAGGAATAGTGACAATTTCTTTGCAGAGCTGACATTGACCCAAGCCACAACAATAATGGAAGTCCAGTGACCCTTTACATTGTTCTGGTTTTTTTTCTCCTAGCTCAACTCAAGAGGATTTGAGTAGTGGTTCATCAAGATAACAAGTTTAATTTTCCCTTTAGAAGGCTAATTGTATAACAGCATGATGCAGTGGAAATGATTGAATGTTTATTAATTTTCTTCTGAAGCAATGTGAAACATTTTGTTTCTTTGAAGAGGGAAAAAAACTGCCTTCTTTTTTTTTCTATTCTTGAACCTACCCCCTTTAGGTCTGACACCTTCCTTCACCCCATACACACGTAGTTTAGACATCATTCCTCCCGGGGCGGGTAAGAGAAAGGCAAACTTTTCTCCCTCTGTCAAAAACATGCCACTCACATTCATTGGTGATGTGTTAGTGACTCAGCTGCTGGAAATCATCCCACACTGGCTTGTTCTGTCCATCAAATGCCTGAGTGGGAGCACTGCATTCATTCATGCAAATGGATGAGAAATATAGTCAGTTATGAGATCAAGGCCAAACATTTTTGAGTGGCTCAATTTTCTGGGCCACTGACTGAATGAGCACTCCCAGTAGTATCCCTTAAAGAACAAGATGTTTCCAACTCCCATCTCAGGATGTGAAAGTGATTTGGCTCTGACATCTGTCACACAGTTTATTGGTAAGGCTCATTTTACTGTCTTGGTTCAGTAGGTAGGAGACCCCCTTATCCCTCACCACTCCATGTGCTCCTGTCTGTGAGCTACATACTGGCTGAAAAAGATGACCTTCCCTGATAGAAAAGGGCAGAAGAATAGTGATGATGTTCTCTTATAACATGCAAATAAGTCCTTGTGCCATGTGGTAGGGCTCTGATCCTTGGAAATGTGACTGATCATGGAGAAACCTATGAAAAGGGTCACATGATTTTTTTAGCGTATCCTCATTTATATATACTCATCAGATACCCAGTGCATCACATTAGTCTACTCCTTCCTCTTTCAGAATCTTTTTTTTTTATCTCTATCTTTCTTTTTCTCCACTACCTTCCTCCCCAGTCTGCCCCTATTTTATTTTGAATTTGGAGATGTGTTGTATGATTCTTTGTTGTCTGTTCTTTCTGGGTATTTGCAGTTAATGACATCAGATAATCCTTGATTTGGAAGAAGCTGGTTAGTATTGGCCCCATGAATAATTAAGAAATAGGTGAAATTTGCTTTCAACTCTTTATTTCCCTACCTCTTCTCTCCTCCATTTCCCTTCCTAACTCTCCTTCCCCCAACCCACCAATGGAACCACCATAGATAGCCCTTTGGGTTAAAAAGATTCCTGTCTCTAGAAGATGTCCATTAAAGTAGACATACCCTCATAGAGTAATAAGCTAACATTATCTGTCATCGCTGTTTACTTTTCTTTATGTAAGTAGGTCTGCCTTTTTTTACTCTTCAGCTTTTTAACTATCCCTGTCCATATATAAATATATATATATATATATATATATATATATATACATGTAAATTTATGTATACATTTATATCCCTATAACCCACTGGATCTATGGGAAGCCGGGTAGTACAGTGGATAGAGAGCTAGACTTGGAGTCAGGAAAATTGAAGTTCAGATATTGCCTCTGACATTGGCTAAGTGACTTTGAACAAATCACTTAACCTTTGTATGCCTCATTTTTTCATCTTTAAAATTTAGATAATGGCACTTAACTCTCATGGGTTGTTTTGAGGATAAAAATGAGATATTTGTAAACTGATTTGTAAACTTTAAAGTGCTGTATAAATATAATAGATATATAAATGTATCTATTGACTATGCTAATTTTGGTCTAGTAATTAACACAGGTCCTCCATCAGTCACCACCACACCATCCATATGTGGAACCATTGGTTACCACAAATGAAGAAGTTTTGAATGCTGTGGATAAGTTCACTTACCTTGGTAGCGTACTTTTCAGGGATGTACACATTGACAACAGGGTTGACGCATGCATTGCCAGAGCTAGCTTAGTGTTTGGGAGACTCTGAAGAAAAGTATGGGAGGGAAGAGGTATTAGACTGACTACCAAATGGAAGGTCTATAGAGCCATTGTGCTGACCTCATTGTTGTGTGCTTGTGAAACATGGACGGTCTACCAGGGCCATGACAGGAAACTGAATCGCTTCCATTTGAACTGGCTTAGGAAGATTCTGAGAATCACTTGGCAGGATAAGGTACCATACACTGAAGTCTTTGCTTGAGCTGAACTGCCAAGCATTCAAACTATGCTTCACAGAGTGGAACTCTGATGGTCTGGTCACATTGCTCGAATGTAAAATGTACGCTTGCCTAAAAGACTATTTTATGGAGAACTCGCATGGGGCAGGCAATCACATGGTGGTCAGAAGAAGTGATACAAGGACACTCTCAAGGTCTCTCTTAAGAACTGACACTGGCATAGGACCGCTGAGCATGGAGTGCCCGTATCAGAAAAGGTGCTGTGCTCTACTAGCAAAGCAGAAGGGAGACAGCACAAAGTAAATGTAGGGTGCACAAATTTTGGGTATCCACCCCAAATATTCACAAGGACTCTTTGTGCCCAACTTGTGGTAGAGCATTCTGAGCTCATATTGGTCTGATCAGTTACAGTTGGACACACTGAAATTTCACTTTATCATGGTGATGTCATTTTGATCCTCTTCGAGAATGAAGGACAACAACCATTATTGTCCTGTTTCCCATTCCCTCTGAAACTAGGGCCCTGCTTCCCAATGTGACAACTAGTATTGTATGAACTCATGGTACGATGGGCATAGCTAAGTTATAAGGAAGAATGACACTGTACTGACCCCACTGGCATATCAGAGAAGGGCATAATAACAGCTACCATTAAAAGACAATATCTTTGGAGAAAAAGGTTGAGTCAAATGAATATTTGGTCAGCTTCTTGGTGCTCCTTGCATTTTTCCTCTTGATGTCATACTAACCTCCTAGACTAGAATTTTGTAATGTTAATCTGATCCATTCTTATACATGGATGACTGGTAATAGGTTAGCTTATTACCCGTTTCCAAGGGTATTTCTATGTCAATGGGCATCTTCTAGAGAAAGATATCTTCTAGAGATAGGAATCTTCTTAACCCAAAGAAGTCTCTAATGACAAGAATTTTAATCACTATGGTGAACCCATGCAAGTGACCTTTTGGCGTGAAGAAGTGTTTTTGGAGGTCCTTAGGTCATTTATTTTGTGAAGTTGGCTGCATCCTTTACCTAAACATTCTTTCTTGGAATAGAGCACTAACACAGAAATTGTGAGAACTGGATCACATACTATTTATAGAATCATGGAATTTTGGAGTTAAAATAAACATCACATTAGCCTACTTCTTCCTATTTCAGAATCTTTTTTTTTAAACCTCCAGCCACTTTAGATTCCTTCCTTACCCTTCTCCCTAGGCTGTCTCCATTTTATGTTGTCTTTGAATATGTCTGTTTTATGATTCTTTGTTACCTATCCTATGTGTCTGGAATTAGTGACATCAAATAATTATTGAGTTGGAAGAAGTTGGTCAGTATTGGGCTCAGGTATAATTATTGTATAGGTGAAATTTCTCTCCCATCCTTTATTTCCCTAACTCATTCTCTCCTTCATTTCCCTTTCTAACTCCTCATCACACCCTACCAACACATATACTGTGGTGTCCTTATAAAGACAACATATATTTCTGAACCTTTCTCTCCCTTCAGAATTTATCTGTCCCCTGCTTTGACAGTATGGTGGGCCAATGCCACTTGATATCTCCAAGCCTTTTTATTAATTATTCATTAAATGCATAAATCAAATACATAGACTTACAAAGGAAGTCAATTATATTGAAATCAACACTTATAGATCTTACTTGAAATACAGCACTAACAGAATCCATGAGACGTGGGACACACCATAGAATCATAGCATTTTGAAGCTGAAATAAGCATCACATTAGTATACTCTTTCCTCTTTCAGAATATTTTTACCCCCAAGCACTCAGCTTCCTCCACTCCTTTCCTCCATAGTTAGCCACCATTTTATGTTGACTTTGGATGTGTGTGTTGTGATTTCCTGTTGCCTATCTTTAGTAGTTGTTTGGAATTAGTGACATCATATAATTCTTGAGTTGGAAAAATTTGGTTAGTATAGTGTATGATTATGAAATAAGTGAAATTTTCATTTAGCCTTTTATTTCCCTGACTCCTTTTCTCCTTCATTTACCTTTCTAATTCCCCTGACCTCCACCAAAACACATGCTATGGTCTCCTCACAAAGAAAACACACCATAGCTTTTCTCCATCCAAGTCTGTGGACCCCCTGAAATCCATTCATGTACCCCTTTGGGACTGTGTAGATCCTAGGCTAAGAACTGCTATTCCAGAACAAGAGAGGTGATTGTATTGCTATAGTCAGACATCATTCAGATTACTATGTGTAATTCCGGTGTAGTGGATTAGTGAATAAAATACTGGGTCTGTAGTAATGATGACTGGGGTTTGAATCTCACAACAGGTACCTACTACTATGTGACTATAGAAAAATCACTTGATGTCTCAAGTTTTAATTTCTTCATCTGTAAAATGGAAATAGCAAAAGCACCTGTGTCATAAGGTTGTTGCACTTCCACTAAGATATTTTAGGTGAACTGCTTTGCAAACCTATATAAATGCAAACTATTTTTACTCTTCTGGACACCACATTTTAGGGGGGACAAAGAGGGAGGACATTAAGAAGAGAGTGACAAAGATAAGAGGACTGGAGAACATAGCTTCTGTTGTCTGATAACTATTTGCAGAAAAGTTAGTTCTACCATTTGAGAATGGAACTGGAAATTTTTTGCCTGGAGAAAACTTAGGGGTGACATAATAGCAATCTTCAAGTATTGTTATCTCGTGATTTAGCCTGTGTTTGACCTTGGGGTGAAGAATCAGAGCAATGTGTGACAATTGCAACCTTACCGTAATGTAAGGAAAAACTTCCTCCCAATAAGAGTTATCCCAAAGTGAAATGGATGATGTTTATCTGAAAATCTGAAAAGATAAATCTTTCTATCAAGCTAAACTGGCCAATTCACTCTCTTCTAACTCACACCAAGTTTAGTTCTACCTCTTTCTGTGATGTTCCTCATTCTTATAATCTCTTCCTTTGTCTTCCCATTAGATTCCTATCCACTCCTTCATTTACTCCAGGGGAGAACTCTCTTATTTCTATGTCAGTTTTTATTCTTCTCTGGCACTATAGTCTAGAGGGAAGGAATCTCTGCTTCCAGATCTTCCTGCTCAGTATTTTGGTAAAGTTTTAGAATTTTACTCAGTTTTCTGGCAGCAAAAAGACTTAGCTTTTCTGCTTTATTTCCTCTCCTTCTGTCACATAGGCAGCTGGTTATACCTCTTAGGTCATGGAAAGGAAGGAGAGCTGGTCAATGATTAGGCAGACTACAGGATAGGAAGAATCAGCTATTTACATGGAAAAGATGTCATGTATTTCTGAAATTTTTCTCATTATGGGGAAACACTGACTATAATTAATTCCAAGATAATGATAACCACTGGCAAGTGTTTGAAAAATCCTCTACTCCCTTCATTTCCTGACTTCCTCTGCAATTTTGATCATGCTTTTCTCCTTGTGTTCAACCTTTTGGGTGAAAATTTTTCCATTCTTAGATGTAGCTCAGATGCCATTTCCTTTATGATGTCTCACCTGGTCCTTCAAAAAAGAAATGATTGTTCCTTCCTTTAAGCTTTCATAGCTCTTTATTTGTACCTCTCCTATGATAACTCAATACATTTTAACTTGTACATTTGTATTACCACAACTTAGTTGTACATTTATATTACCTCTCTTATTAGATTGTCAACTCAGAGAGGAAGGGCAGAGAATGTGCCTAAAATAGTAAGGGAGAATTGATTTTCTTTGGCAAAATTAAATTAATTCTTTTCAACCAATAAACATCCATTTTCTATCCCTCCTCTCTCTATCATTGATATAGAAAAAGCATAAATTTTATAATAAATAAAGCATAATCATTCAAAACAAATTATTTCATTGTTCCTATCCAATGAATTTATATCTCAGTCAATACTCTGATCCCATTACCTCTCTGCCAGGAAGTGAGCATGATAGCATGTTTCATTATAACTCCTTTGGAATCACAGTTGTTCATTGAACTGATTAGTTTTTTAAGTCTTTGAAAGCTGTTTTTCTTTACAGTCTTATTGTTGTATAAATTGTTTCCCTGGTTCTATTCACTTGTTTCTGCATCAGTCAATACAAGTCTTCACAGTTTTCTCTGAAACTGTTCCCATACATGATTTCTTGAAACATCATAGTATCCTAAATATATTCATATGACTTAATTTGTTTAGCCCTTCCCCAAATGATGGATGTCACCTTAGTTTCCAGTTCTTTGCCACAACAAAAAGAACTACTATAAATATTTTTGTACACATGGGTTTTTTCCCCTGTTTTTTTTTTTTTGAGGTATAGATCTCATAGTTGTATTGCTGGGTCAAAGGACATACATATTTTAACTTTTGGAACATAGTTCTCATAGTTGATAGCTCTTCCACCAGTACATTAATGTACTTTATTCTGATGGCCTCTCCAACATCTGTTATTTTCCTTTTGCATCACCTTTGCTACTCTTATGGGTATGATGTTCAGAATTGTTTTAATTTGTATTCATCTAACTATTGATTTGGACCATTTTTAATGATTATTGGCAACTTTGGCAACTGAAAAATTTCATGTTCATATCCTTTGACAATTTATTAGTGGGAAGTAAGGTTGAGAAATTCCTGTGGAAATGAGTCATTAGTACAGTTTGGAGAAGGATGAAGATATCTTTGACCTGGGCTTCCTCTTTAAATTAGAGATAATGGGAGGAACCAACTAATCAGAAGGTGAGGCATCATGGGTAGAGAGCACTTCTGATTTGAGAAGCTGTGTAGGGGTGCAATGAGTTTTCAGAGTGAAGTGGTTTCTGTAACATGGTCAAGAATGTCCCCTGGGGAAGCATCAGCAGTGCAGCCTGAAGAATGAAATCCCATGTTCCATCAGATGAATTTCATTATTATTTTTTCTAGCTCTATAAAGTAATCTTTTGATTGGTATGACACCAAATACCTAAATTAATTTAGGTAATATTGTCATATTTATTTTATTAACTTGACCTACCTGTGATCACTTAATATTTTTCCAGTTATTTCAATATGTCTTTATTTGTATAAAGGAAAGTTTTATAGTTGTAATCATTTAATTTCTGTATGTGTCTTGAAAATAAATATAGAATGAAAGACTTAGAAGAGAAATGATAGTATGGTAAAAGATGCTGTCTTGAAAATCACTAATAAAAGTGTTATATTTGATATATATAGAGAAATGACACACATATGTAACACTGAGACCATTTCCCCAAAATCCAGGGTCAAAGGATAAGGAAGTTTAATTCTATAGTTATTTTAAACTGAATTTCTGTTTCTGTCTCTTCCTTCTGGCTGTTGTTGGTAATGTAAAGAAATGTTGCTAATTTCATGTCCTGTCTTAGATTGGCTCCTCTTTGCACACTCTATGACCTAACTACACAGACACACTTACTGTTACCCCATTTCCATACTACTTGACTTTGTAGTGACCATCTCCCCAGGCCTAGAATGTTCTGTTCTGTTCACCTCTGCTTCTTAGTTTATCTGGTTTCCTTTAAAACTCAGCTTAAAACCTACTTCAGGCAGGAGAACTTTTCCCAGTTCCCTTGTTGCTAATGTGTCTCAGAAATTTATTTCTTTTGCTCTGTAAATATATCATATGTACCTAGTTCACATGCTGTCTACTAGATTAGAATGTATTCTTCTTGAGGACAGGAACCGTTCTTTGTATTCTCAGTACTTAGAACATTGCTTTGTGCACAGTAAAGGTTTAATAAATGCTTGTTAGCTCACTAACTTACTAACTGACCTACAAATCTCAAGTTTCTCCAAATTCCTCGTTTTTCCTTTCTTACTGCACAACAATATTTCATTACATTATCATACTACGTTATTTTGTTTTTTAAACGATTTCCCAATCAATAGACATTCACTTTTCCCACCGTGATTTGCTGCTAACAAGAATGGTGCTATGAATATTTCATTAGGTATTTTATCTTTGTTTCTGTCTTTGATTTCCTTGGGATATATACTCCAAAGTAGAATTTCTGGGATGCTAGAATATGAAAAATTATTTGTTTTTTTGAATAATTCCAGAGAGAAATCCAAAACAATTGGATCACTTCATAGCTTTGCCAACATTATATCAGTGTGCCTATGTTATCCCAGTCCTTGAAGTATTACAATTTGTATATAATGAGATCAAACATCAAAGTTTAAAAAATATAGGAAATATTTTTACACAGTTGTTTTAATTTTCGTTATTCTTATTATTAGAAACCTAGAGCACATATTCATGTGTTTAGTAAAAGTTTACAAGTTTTAATTTGTTAACTTCTTATCTTTTGATCTTGATCTACTGGGAAATGGTCTTGGTATTATATATTTTTGTGATTTACCTGTATTTTTCAAATATCCTGCTTTTATCAGTGATTTTCAAGGCAATGTGTTTTCTCATTCTGCCATTTCTTTTCTAATTCTTTCATATATTTTATTCATATAGTTAAAAAAATTAAGTAAAAGAGTCTATTTTATCTTTTGTAATCTCTTCCCTATCCCTTATTTGGTTAAGAATTTTCCTGCAACCATAGTTTTGAAAATTTGATACTTGATCTCATTTTCTTCCATTAAAAAATCATGGAATAATATTTTATATTTATTTTATGTAAACATTTTGAAGTTAATGTGGAAAATAGATGGAGCATGACATACTGAAAAGAATGTAGGACTTGACAAATTTCAATTCCATTGTTAACTAGTTGAAATTTAAGCAAATCTGTTTATTTCTCTGAGGCTCAGTTTTCTGGTCTATAAAATGAGGAGAATAATACTTTTAATACAATAAAATGCAATATTTCACAATGTAATATGTCAGATAAAATGAGATGAAATATTTTAAAAAGACTAATAAGCATATAACAGTATAAAAGTAAATATGTAAAATATGACACATAAAAGCAAAAATATGATTATAAGTTGTCATTGTTATAACTTCGTCTATAGAGATCCACCTTCCCCACAAACCTACTTGAATATCAAAGTAGCTGTATTAATGTTACTCAAAGTTTTCTTTGTTGTGAAAGTATTACTAAAACATGCCGTAAATAGAAAGGAATAAATGATAGGGCAAGATCTCTCAGTGAATATCAAATGAAATTGGTCTCACTTCCCTCATCTGCTAAATGAAAGGACAGGACTGGGTTTTTAAAAATGAAGTTTCACTTCCCTTCATAGTTCCTGCTACACTTTTCACATTATTTAGAGAAAGTATCTCAAAGTTCTAAGATGAATGGCCTGCAACTCTGAACTTTCTCAGTACATAAGAATATGGGTTCTTCACATTTTTTGGTGTCATGAATTCTTGGGAAGTCTGGTGAAGCCTGCAGACCTCTTCTTAGAAAAAGATATTTAAATATATGAAATAAAATACATAGGACTAAAAAGGAATGGGGCAGTTAGGCATCACAGTAGTTAGAATGCTGAGCCTAGACTAAGAGAGACTCGTCTTCCTAATATCAAATCTGGTTTTAGACATTTACTAGCTGTGTGACCCTTGACAGGTTACGTAATCCTTTTTGCCTCAGTTTCCTCATCTGTAAAATGAGCTGGAGAAGGAAATGGCAAACCACTCCAGTATCTTTGCCAAGAAAACCCCAATTGGGTTCATAAAGCATCAGATACAATTGAAACTACTCTAGTATCTCTCTGCTTAAGAAAATGCCAAATGGGGTCATGAAGAGTTGCATGACTGAAATGAATAAACAACAGGAAACTAATTAAATTGAAATATGTTTATCAGAATACTTAAAAAGCTCATGGACCTCAAATTAAAAGAAAAGAATTATGTCTTATATGAGGAGGTGATGGAATAATACTAATAACCAAATTTTATCTGAAGATATGAATGAGCCTTCTAATACTTTGGAGTTTCCAACAACAGAATAAGCTTCTTTTGAAATAGTGGATTCTACACCAGTCTAGTTGTTGAAAAGATGTTAGAAGGCCCTTTGTTGGAGATGCTCAGACAAGGTAGACTATAAGTCCTTTTAAGGACAAGATTGTTTTTCATTTGCCTTTATGTTCCCACCACCTCATGCATGGTAAGAAGTCCATAAATGCTTGTCAGTTTAGATTGGTCTAGTCAAGCATCAGACATGGTGCTGGCCTTGATGACCTATAAAGCCCTTTCAGGTCTCAGAGTCTAAGTTATTATCTAGCCCAGTGCCTATGGAATTAGATGCTCAGTAACAATGTAGGTGCTCAGAGCATACCAAGTTCTTTGACTGGGGGACATTATTTTCTTTGCCTTGTAAAATCATCTATTTTCTCTTCTACCATCCTCCACTCACACCTTTGCTTCCTGGAATGGCTTTTTCTTCCTTTCAGTTAGGGATGAAATCCAGTGTCAGTGACAGATCAAGTGAAAGGCAACATTTTCTGACACATGCTGCCAGGAACACCAGACAAGGGTAGGCCTAACTGTGTTTATTCCCTGTGCTATAAGGGAGCTGATTGACAGCCCCCTGTCCTGCTTCCTGCTTCTGCCCAGTTAATAAATGACATGTACAGTCTTTGACATACATCTTCCACCCCCAAGAGGCAGTGATGCCTGGAGTCCACACCCTCTCTACCTCTGAAGAGTTTGCTTTCAAGTGATCTAATAGTTTACTCTTAAAAGCATTTCTTCCTGCTCTCATTCTCTTCCAGTCTCTCCTGGGTCTGCTCCCCTATTAACTATAATTAAATAAAATCAAGTAATTTCAGTCTGATAAACACAGAAGGAAGTTTTAAATTCCTAAAGAATAATAATTGATACTTTCTAGTGGAAGGAAACTAGAAAACAGGAATCTTACTTTCAATATCCTTCTAGAATTGTAAACAATTTCCTTTTTCTGGGATAAGCATTAAATGGAACATGTGACAATGCCTCAGAGGATTGTAATAAGCTAATTGAGTTATATGTCTTGCACCAGTAACACTTGGTCTCAATATAGTGAGACAGAGTGAAAATTCTGAAATCTCTGACCTTAGGCTTTTGGGTAGACATTAAAGCCCCAAGGCTCTGCCTACTCTTGCTCTTAATTAGTTTAGTCTCATGTCTTCTGACAATGTGCCCTCTACCTTAAGGGATAGAAGTAGTTTTTCTTAAAGGCACATCACAGACATCTCAGCCAACACACAGGCTAAGAAAGATGAAGGCAGCAGATGGAAAGTGAACATCATCCTGTGGACTGATAATAGATATGTTTTCTCTAATGCAATGTCAAGCTATAGAAAACAGTCTGGCCCTGTGGAAAGGGTGCTGAACTTGGTTTCATAGGGTCTGAACTCAAATCCTTATAGAAATCTTATGCAACTTAATCATAATGCACTGGCAAGGGTACTAGATTAAAATAATTTAGGTTTGTCTGTCAGTACATCTGTATTCAAATTCTGGCTGTGTCCTTACAATCTGTGAGACCTTGGGCAAATTTCTTGACCTCTCTGAGTCTCAATTTTCACATCTCTGAAATAAGGGGTTTGTACTAGAATAACCCTTTAGACCTTTTCAAATTCCAGATATATGATACCATGAGCTCATTTTAGAGGGATGGATCCCTCAGGATGATTGCCATCAGAGACCTTGACAGAGAAATAACCAATTATCCAGGGAATCTAATCAACCTAGATGGCCAGTTGGCTTAATTCAGACCCTCAGTCTCTCTCTCTTTTTTTGGTAATAGCATTAGTTCCCTGCCTCTTCATTAATATCATAAGGAAGAATTTAGCCTGAATTATCTAGATAAGTATTTCCATTACCACTTGCTTTTCCTGGGTGAACAAATAATAATTTCCATTTATGTCTCTGAAAATAATAGCTATTGTTTGTATAATGCCTACTACGTGTCAGGTACTGTCCTAAGTGTTTACAAATATTATCTCATTTTATCCTTGCAACAAACCTGGGAGGTAGGTGCCTTTTTATCTTCATTTTACAGTTGAGGAAACAGAGGCAAACAGAAGGTAAATGACTTGCCCATGGTCTCCTAGTTGGCAAGTGTCTGAGGTTGGATTTGAATTCCCGTCTTTCTGACTTCAGGTCTGATATTATATCTACTCTGTCACTTGTATGTGTACACTTGTGTTAGCAAAGGAAATTGGGTAATAAAATTTGGAAAATACATTCCAAAGCACAGCTCCCTGTATATAAGTACTTAATGCACATTTGTTGATTTAGATTCTAAATGTTAGTAATACTAAACTTTGTACTCAATTTAGGGTCATAATTAATTTTTTTAAAAAAAATGTGGATTGTCAAAGACTGTGCTGTGTGAGAATTTTGATTCATAGAGAATTCATTCTCTATTCATAGAGAAGGTTATCTCTAAAAAGTATGCTATATATTGTTTATTCTAGAGAATCCTATTTCATATTTACATTAAGGCTCTGAAGAGACAGTATGGTATACAGGTAGAGAACTGGTCATGGAGTCAGGATGACCAACGTTCAAGTTCTGTGTCTGAGGCAACCCAATATAGGGGAAAGAGCCATGTCTCTGAAGTAAGAGGACCTGAGTTCAAAATTTGTCTTTGTGACTTAGTATCTGTTTGTGGGAAAGTCACTTAGTCTCCTGGGGACTCAGCTTCCTCAATTTTAAAAGAAAGGTATTTGACTAGCTGCCCCTCTCTGTCCTTCTAACTCTATGTCCATGATCCTGTAATCCTATATCCCATAGTGTCTCTGTGACCTTCAACAGATCACTTAAACTTTCAGGACCCCAGGGATCTCTCTAATGCTGTAATATGCAAAGCAGCTGCAGATTTACATGGTAGAGGGAGTTTCCTTATCTGTACCCAAGATATCACAGGTGCAACTCCCCAAAATTCATAAATAAGGTTCTAAACTCTTACACCTTCATAGAAATTATCACAGAGAATCCTAGAATTTCATCATTGGCAGGGTCCTCAGAGGCCATCTAGTTCAACCTGTCCCTCTACAATCATCCCCTCTGAAGTATGTCTGATAAATAGTCCTTGCAGCATGTGCTTGATGACCTGTAGGGAAAGAAGAACCTACTTCTCCTCACAGTCAGTCAGCTCCACTGTTATATAGGAGCTACCTGGGCAGCTAGGTGAAGGCCTGGAGTCAGGAAGACATGAGTTCAAATTTGACCTCAGACACTAGCTGTGTGACCCTGAACAAGTTATTTAACCCTGTTTGCCTCAGTTTCATCACCTGTAAAATGGAGAAGAAAATGGTAGGTCACTCTAGTATCTCTGCCAAGAAAACCCCAAACAGGGTCACAGAAAGTTGGATATGACCAAAAAAAAGAGATTGAATAACAACTGCAACAAATTGGTAGGAAGTTTTCCTTATGTGAAGGAAAAATCTGCCTTTCAGCAATTTCCACTCACTGCTCCTAGCCTTAATTCATCTTCTACATAACAGCTGCTTAATAAATTTATGACTAACTGACTCATGCCCTTCCTAAAATGTAGTGTCCAGTACTGAACATAATATTTTAGGTTTTTTCTGACCATGGCAGAAGACCCTTGCCTCTTTCACTTTATTCATTTAATTCTTTTTAACAAAGTCAGTACACTCCAAAAGCAACAAGTCTTCCAAGGACAACAAACATTTCTTAAACGCTTGCTATATTCCAGAGTCTTGGTTAAGTACAGAGGATACTGGCTAAGTGCTGAGGATAGGAAAAGAAACAGGAAGAAAGAGAGTCCCTGCACTCAAGGAATTTAGATTCTCACAATGGCAGATGACCCATGAAAGAGAAGTGAAAAAATGGAATATGTTATGGATGTCCAGGTAGAAGCATAGTCAAGAGGGGAACGAAGGTTGGCTGGTCTTAGCCCCTTTACAAAATGAAAGCCACTGAAAGATGGGGCTCAGCAGGAAGAGAGTTGTTTCAGGATGAGAACAAGTTGTAGAGATCAAAGGAATTTCCTGGGTAAAGAGGCTGTAGGTATTGAAGGAATTTCGAGGAAAGATGGAAGCTAAGGCTTGGTGGAAAAGTCTGGAAGCACAACTGAGACTGTTGTTTAGTCAAGTTTCCTGATGTTCTGTTCTTATATAGCTGGTTTTTTATAACTCAGGTGTTGGAATATACATTTATTTGATCCTATCATGATTTTCTTAGATTCTGATTTTTGTCATTGAACATTTTAGCTATCCTTCAAGACTTCATGTCATTTTAAAAATTGATAATTGGGCCATCAATGCCCTTTTATCATGGATAAAAAATATTGAATAGGATAGGACTCAAGAGAGCCTAGTGGCCTTTCGTAACAGTTAATACTTTTTTTTTTATCATGTTAAGAACTGCAAAGCCCTTTACATATATTATCACACTTGATATAACAGTCCTGGGAGTTAAGTGCTATTATTGCCATTTTACAGATATGGAAACCGAAGGAAAGAAAGGTTAAACACTTTGCACAGTGTCACATAGCTCTTAAATGTCAGGATTTGAACTCAGATTTTCCTGACTTTAGGTCTACCATCCTACCATACTGTACCACCTAGTCATCCTAAAAAATAGCTCACCACACACTTTCTTCCAGCTTGACACTGATTCTTTTAACACCCTTTTTTGGTTCCATGTAGATTTTCTTTTGTTTGTCAAAACAAATTAAACTTGATTTAGTTAAATCTAAGCTTCAGTGAAAACCAAATCCTTATTTGATTTGAGGAATTAGAAAGCAGAGTTGTTTTTTTAAATCTGGGTAAACTTTTCTTCATTTTAAGAACTGATATTATTGTTTAATTTGAGGAACAGCTCTTATTGATTTTTAAAATTAGTAATGATAATTGCTAATATTTAAAGCACTATGTGATAGGTAGTGTCCTAAGCACTTTACAATTATTATCTCTTTTGGTCACTCTCATTCTTTCAGGTTCTGATTGTAACTGGAATCAGAAAGATGATAGGATTTTTCAGGAAAGAGACTGCTCTCATGAAGTTTCAAATGTTTTCTGATTACCTTGAAAGTACAGGTGAAGTCAAACAAGTTTCTCAACTTTGGAGAGCTTATCTCATTGCCCCAGACACTGGCATTATTTGAAGTCCACCTGTGTGAGGCTTCTGAAAGCCTCTTTTTCCAAGAAAGAAAAAAAGAGAGAAAAAGGAGAGAACAAAATAATGATTTGGTGATAGAAACATATTTTTTTTGTCTTCTGTTAGACTTTCTTCTCCAAACCTTCTCTGACATTCACATCCCACCTTGAGACAGCTACCAACATATACTGCCTCCGATAGAGTGTTAAACTCATGCTGACCATGGAAATCTGGAAGTGCTGACTGCATCACCTATTTTCCCCTTTCGTGAAATGATTTTAGCATATTCCAGAATGCAGTTCAAAGCTCACAGATGATAAATCACCAGATTCAAAGCTCTGATGGTTTATTGAGAGTTAAAGAAATCAATTTCTCTCTACTGGCACTTAATTCTTTATAGTGTGCTTTCCTGGGTGCTGGTGACATGAACATCAGCTGGGTGAAACTGTGAGATGAGAGGGAAAAAAAACAACTCTTCAATCATGATTGCATGGTGTGGATTCCAAATTAGAGATGCAGAGGGGCAGCTCTACTAAAGTGAACAAATGAATGCTGAAAAGCATTTATTATTATGTGCATAACACTGTGTTAAATGTTGGAAATACAAAAAGAAAATAAAGACATTCCTGCTCTCAAGTAGCATACATTCTCATAGGGGCAGACAATACGTTCCAGGGTTTCAGCTCAAAAAAGGCCCTATGATCCTTGGTATGTAGTGGCAAAACATCTTCTCAATTAACTCGTTTTGGAATGAAATAACATATTCTAAATATAGAAGCAGATGATCTCAGAAAGTATTGTTATTGTTGAGTCATTGAGCTGTGTCTGACTCTTTGTGACTCCCTGGACTGAGCATTCCAGGCTCTTTTATCCTCTGCTATCTCTCAAAGACTCTCCAAGGTGATGTTTGTTGTTTCCATGATACCATCTATCCATCTCATCCTCTTCTGTCCCCCTCTGTTTTTGCCTTCAATCTTTCCTAACATCAGAGTCTTTTCCAATGAGTCCTGTCTTCTCATTATGTATTATGTATATTCATTTCAAGACCTAATATTATTGCTTAATTTGGGGAAGAGTTCTTCTCAATTTTTAAAATTAATAATAATTGCTAACATTTATAAAGTAATTAAGCTTCAGCTTCAGTATTTGACCTTCCAGTGAATAGCCTGAATTAATTTAAATATTGACTTGTTTGCTCTCTCTGCTGTCCAAGGGACTCTCCAAAGTCTGCTCCAGCACCATAGTTCAAAAATGTCAATTCTGTGGTGCTTCTTATATCCTAAATGAATAGACACATTAAACCTGTTTATTAATTATATTAGCATTGGTGGAGTATTTAATAGGACAATATACACACTGTACAAGGCCTCCTGTATCCACATGTAATTCATGAATAGCTTTAGAAGAGGTCATGGAATCTAACAAAGCTAAATTCTATTGCTTCGTATAGAATCAAATTGACTGATTTAAAAGCTTCCAGGAAATGAAAATGGAGTCCTTGTTACTCAGAGGTCTTTGTATGGAATACCCTACACAGGCTCTCTATAGTTAATAGGGACTTATTTTCCTATGTACTTCTTTTCTCCCCTTAGCCCTACTCACAAAATAAAACATGGATAAAACAAATGAATTAGTGCTATTATCTTTTTTAACTTAAAAATTGATATTTGCATTTCTAGGCTGAGATTTAAAATGGTAGAAATACTAAGCTTAATGAATAATATTTTTTGATATTAATACTAAGAAATTTCAACTATGCTTGTTCTTGAACCAGATTTGAGGGAAAAAAGAAACAGAACTGTCTCATCTGCTGATTATATACAAGAGTCCTTGATGTTGGTCGTTATGAAATGCAGTCTTTGCTCATTGTCTTCCTGGCTAATCTCTCCCCTCCAACCCCAACCCCAACCCCAACCCCAACCCCAACTGATATAATTGGAATCTTGTATTCAGAAAGAATGTTGATTGAAGGTTTGATTTTTGTGGGTGTTTTCTTTTGTTATGCATTGGTAACCTTTGCGAGAATATTCTCTTGCCAGCAACAACATTAAATCTCTAGCTGTGTGCGAAGCAATTTATGTCAACAGCCTCACTCTAGACGCTTGGCTAAGACAACAGTGCCCTAAGTGCTTTGAGCAATCATCCTTAACTTGAAAGGCTATGTTAACCACACTGTGAAATGAGTTGGTTCAAAATGAGCAGTGTGGAATACAAGATGATTTAGTTGCATGATCCAACCTGAGTCCGAGAGGCTAGCAGAATGTTCCAGAATGCTAAGTATTATTGGAAGCATTTTGTCCCCACTTGGTTAAATTCTCAGTCACTTTCTTAACAAATAATCCTGTTAGGAATAGGTAGCCACTGGTAGCCTAGGTTTGTCACAAAATGGTTTCTCAGTATTAAGTCCCTTCCCATGCTGTTTTCTCAGACACAGTTAAAAGGTAAAAATAGGAGAGAGAGAGAGAGAGAGAGAGAGAGAGAGAGAGAGAGAGAGAGAGAGAGAGAGAGAGAGAGAGAGAGAGAGAACTTTTATCCTCCTTTAAAAATGTTATTACCTTGTAAAATGGAGTTATTGGATTTTGCTTTTAAGAACCTCCTAGGGAACAAGTTCCTTTTTTTGCTCATCATAGCTGCAAACAGGGCCTTCCTTAGTGATTCTCTGCATGAAACTCTCCTGTGATAGAAATGACCCTCAGTTCTTACATTTTTGCTACCCTTTGAACTGCTACTTTGTCAGGTAACATTTATTCAGTGCCTCCTGTGGGTCAGGTGTTCATAGGTACATATACCAGATGTGCCCTGGCATACACTATATCTTAAAAAAAAAAACCCAAATTTTACATTTCATTTAAAATTTTCATTTCAAAGGTAAAATTTTCTCTTTAATTAAAACAAGTTTAACTACCTTTTATATTCTTTAGCTTGATAATCAAAAAAATGTTCTTTCAAGTTGAATTTTCAGTATATGTTTATCTTAAAAAATTCCTTGGATATATACTCTAATGACATGCTGACCCTATACTTATAGTGTTATCAAATTCCAATAGAAATCGAGGCCACTAATCTCCACATAAAGATCCCTGTGCTGCATATTTAATTAAAAAATAACAAATGTATAGATTTCTTTTTAAATTAATACATCAACATATTAACATTAGATTGGAATTACATGTTGATCCGGTTTGGGCTGGGATTTGGGAGTTTTGTGGGTTGCATGGGACCAATGCGCCACACATTTAACTCCTCTGCTGAACTGGATGCTGCAAAGCAATACACAGAAAAGAAAAGATGTGATTGCTTCCCAGTATACGTTTACACTCTCATTTTCCTAGTCAAGTGATATTGAGACAATTCTACACAAGGCCAGTGTTGCCAAACTGGGAAGTATTGTGTGTCAAACCACCCTCTGTATTGTCTACCCAGAGCTAGGGACACTAGTGAGATTAGCAGAGTCAAGAGGGCAAAGAACCTATATTTTATCTAAATTTTTGTATCTTTTATGTTTTTGTTTTATCTAAATTTTTGTATCTCCCAAACAGTGACCACAGTAAGTGGTCAATACTTACCAAAGGATCATAGGAGCTGGAAGGGACTTTGGAGGTCACTGAATCAATCTCCCACATTTTACAAATGAGGAAACTGAGGCTTATCGAGATTAAGCAACTTGTCTAAGGTTATGCATATAATACATATCTGTGGCAGGGTTTGAACCCAGTTTGATCTGTCTCTAAGTCCAGTAGTCTATCCATTGTGAGCAGGCACCTAACTGATTGATTACCCATATAGAAAATTACCCATACAAAAATTACTGAAATAAGCATTTTGAGAACAAAAAATGAAATAGAGAGCAGGACTTGTCCCTATGGTATGACTGTTAGCAACAACCCTTTCTCTAATTAGTTGTATTTGTGTAGATAACACCACATCTTTTTTCTTTATTTCCCATATGCAGTCAGACACTAAGTCCTTTTGATTTTCTTTTAACTTTTAAATGTCTCTCAAATCTATTTATTTCTTTTCATTCCCACTATTCCCACCATGGTCCATATTCTCATCACCTTACAACTAAATTATGCTTCCCTGCCTCCGCTGTCTCCTCATTATATTCCATCTTGCATACTACTTACTGTCATATTAATCTTCCCTAATCATTGGTTTTTGTTATATTGGAAGTGAGGGTAATAAGTATTTATGTAACACCTCCTATGTGTCAGGCATAATGTTAAGTGTTCTACAAATATCTCATTTGATCCTCACAACAACCTTGTATGTAAGGTTATTATTCCCCTTTTAAAAATGAGGAAACTGAGGCAAACAGAGATTAAGTGACTTGGCCAGCATTCCAGAACCAGTAAGTGTTTGAGGTCAGATTTGAACTCAGATCTTCCTGACTCCAGGCCTGGTACTCAATCCACTGTACCACCTGGTTGGCTCTCACTCCCTTTTTCAAAAACCTTTAAGTAGCTCCCTAATCTCTCAGTAGTTTTACCAGGTTTCATGGAATTCAGATGACTTCCAGATCTCCACATCTTTCCTTCATTTCTCTCCTAAACTCTAGCCCTGCATCATAACCTCCTGGGCATCACCTGAATGTTCCACAGGAACCTCAAATTTAGTATGTTCAAAATGGAGCTCATTATCTCTCTCTCCCCCTCCTAACCCTGTGGGCTCATAATTTCCCTGTCTATGTAATGTACCAGCATCCTTTCTATCAACCACCTCAGTTTCCCAAGTCAACAGACACTGAACCTGCTCTATGTAAATATTTCCAATGGACAGTTTCATTTGACAAAAACCCTCCCCTTCATCTCCAACTCATTGCTAGATTATTCTTCCCTCACAGTCCCACGTTCAATTCTTCATTCACTTTCATTATTTATATCCAATTAATTTCCAAGTTTTGTTGACTTTTTTCCCTGCTTTCAATTCCCAATGCCTCCCCAAAGAGCTGTTAACATCATCTACCTAAAGAACAATTTTGTCCACATCACTTTGCTACCAAAGAAGTAGCTCCCTTCATCCATTAGAATAAAATACAGATTCTTCTTTTTGACTTTTAAGAACCCCTCATAATATAGTTCCAGACTTATTTCACATTATTTCCTTTCATCAACTCTCCATTCTAGCCACAATGTCCCATTTGGTATTCTCTGTTCTCAGTATTCCCCATTCCTTCTCTGGGGCTTTGAACTGACATGCTGTCACTTCTGGAATTCTGATCGACTTTTCTGTGGAAGATTTCTTATTATAGGGTATGTATAAGAATAGCACAGGCTAAGAGGGCAGGGATGAGTTTTGACCTGCATCATTGAAGGGAGTAGCCACAGCAATGAAGACCTGACACAGCTCTCTGCATTTTTCAGTTTAGCTAAGACAATTTTTATTACTTGTGGACACAGAGGAGGGACTTGTTCAGTACAGAAAGAAATGCTATATAGAAGCTTTTCCTCTAACTGTAAGGGGGACAAGGGACAAAAGTATTGAGATATCTATAGATCTTTTAGAAAGACCTATACACACACCATTTAACATACTCTGGGTGCTTAGTACATATTAATATATATATATGTGGATATATATATGTGCTTATTTTCACGTTAATCATGAAAACTACCATCAACCTTCTTTTCTGTCTTCTAGTTTAATAGTACTATTGATATTTCCTACTTTTTCCTTTTTCTCTTACAGATGTTATTATCTGTACAATACATCTGAAAACTATACAGTTTCTTCTTCCTAGAGAATTCCTTAGATTATAGCTAATCTCATAGAAATGACTGTGAATTAGAACCCTTAATGGATCCTCAGAGTTCCATAATTATTTTTACACTGATGATTCTCATATTTGTTTCCATTTTCCATTCCAATGAGATCAACTGAGTTAAAAATGCAAATTACCTTTCATCAGTAAGGAAGAAAAATCCTGGACAACAGCCAACCTTGCCTTGACAGTCATCATGTCAATTGCAGTGGATGGCATTCCAATGAAAAAATGATTATGACAAAAATTATACCCAAATGTCTTCATAACCAGAAACCTGTTCCTCTTTATGGAGTAAAATAAAGAGTCCATTTGGAGTTAGTTATCTCCAGTCCAAAGAGGCCTCATCAGAAGAGCTGTCTTCACACGATGCTTGCCAAGCCAGGACATCAGATCTAATGAAGCGTTCAGGTTATTATCTTTCTTAGTCACTGCAGAATTTTGAAAAGATCCTGTCAAGTTGATAACTTTCTTCTCTTCTGCTTTCAGTTTCAGGAAAGCTCAGTTTAAAGTTTGTTAATGAATTCTTCCACCTCCTTGGTAAAGTCTGGTGGGATTTTGCACCTCTAGTTAAAAAAAAAATAAAGGTAACCTCAGTTATAGGCTTTGCCAAAAAAACCTCAACTAAGATCACAAAGAGTCAGATATGACTGACATAATTGAACAAAAACAATATGCATAGAATGAGATGAAACCTTGTGAATAATCTTATAAGGCTGGGAAAAAAAAATTCCTTGCTTGACAGATTTAAGAAATGTTCACTTGGAGACCAGGAGGTGATTTTCCAGCAGCTCCTCAGATTCTAGATTTAGAGCTAGAGCAGACCTCACAGGCCCATCCAATCCAGATTCTTCCATTTTACAGATAAGCACACTGAAGCCCAGAGATTTTAAGTGACTTGCCCGAGGTCACACAGGCAATAAGTAGTCTCAGAAGGAGAAGATGAACTGAGATTTCCTAACTCTATCCCATATCTTTTTCACTCACCATGCTGGCATAATGCCTTTGCACAATAGCAAGTGTTCTGTGAGTATTTGTTGAACAGAATTGTAACTTCAAAGTCTCTCTTCTATTGCTACAATAGTTTTGACATCTTTTTAAAGTAACTGGGTCAAGTAATATATCATTGTGACTTGGGTAGCTTTCACTTTGCCTTGAAATCATGTAGCCTTATGGAATTTATTATCAGCTTTATTCAAGTGATCAGTATACAAGAAGTATGAGTAAAAGTGTTAAAATTAGGCCTTTAAACCACTATACTACAGTTTAACATCCAAATGAATGTTCTTCACAGAAATAATAACAGCAATGACTCATATTTATAGAGTGTTTAATAGCTTTCAAAGTGCTTGCCTCACAATTGTTCTTTGAGGTAGGTCACCAAAGTAGCATTATCTTCATTGTACAGATGAGAAAGAGAAGTTAAATGATAATCCTAAAGTCAAACCTGGATAATAAGCATTTATTAATTATTTACTATGTATCAACAGTATGCTAAGTGCTGGAGATACTAAGAAAAAAGCAAAAACATAGTACCCAATCTTAAAGAACTTACATTCCAGTGATGGAGACTGCATGCAAACAGTTATGTTTGGACAAGATACATGCAAGATAAATTGGAGATAATCTCAGAAGAGGAGACACTAGCATGGCAGTGGAGGAGAGAGGATGAATGATGGGGCAGCATGGTCCAGGAAAGACTTCTTGAAGAAGGAAGGATTTAAGTTGGGTCTTGAAGGAAGCCAGGGAATCTAGGAGGCAGAGATGAGGAGGGAGAATATTTTAGGCATGTTGTTATTGTTGTTTTGTGACCTTGTGAGGGGTTTTCTTGGCAAAGATATTGGAGTAGTTTGCCATTTCCTTCTTGGGTGGATTAAGGCCAATAGAAATTAAGTGACTTGTCCAGGGTCACATAGCTAGTGGGTGGCTGAGTCTGGTTTTGAACTCAGCCCTTCCTGACTTCTGGCCTAGTGCTCTATTCAATGAGCCACCTAATTGCCTCATTTTAGGTATGGGGGACACCCAATCTAAAGGTAAAAGTATCTTGTTTGAAGAACAGCAATGAGGCCAGTGTCACTAGATCCGAGATTATACAGAGAGGAGTAAAGTGTAAGTTGACTGGAAAGGTAGGAAGAAGTTATGTTTTGATCAGCTTCATTGGCTAAACTGAGGATTCAATATTTAATTGTTGAAGTAATAGAGAGTCACAGTGCTCCATCAGTCACCACCACACCATCCATACGTGGAACCATCGGTTACAACAAATGGAGAAGTTTTGAAAGCTATGGATAGCTTCACTTACCTTGGTAGTGTACTTTCCAGGCATGTACACATTGACAATGAGGTTGATGCATGCATTGCCAAAGCAAGCTTAATGTTTGGGAGGCTCTGAAGAAAATGTGGAATGGAAGAGGTATTAACTGACTACCAAACTGAGGTCTACAGAGCCGTTGGGCTGACCTCATTGTTGCATACCTGTCAAACATGGACAGTCTACCAGAGCCATGCCAGAACACTGAATCATTTCCATTTGAACTGTCTTATGAAGATTCTGAAGATTGCCTGGCAGAATAAGGTAGCAGACACTGAGGTCCTTACTCGAACTAAACTGCCAAGCATTCAAACTATGCTTCAGAGAGCATAGCTCTAATAGACTGGCTACACTGTTCAAATGCAAAATGCATGCTTGCCAAAAAGACTATTTTATGGAGAACTTGCATGGGACAGGCGATCACATGGTAGTCAGAAGCAATACAAAGACACTCTCAATGTCTCTCTCAAGAACTTTGAATTTGATTGTGTGACATGGGAGACGCTGGCACAAGAACACTCAGCATGGTGTGCCCACATCAGAAAGGGTGCTGTACTTTATGAGCAAAGCAAGATTGAGACAGCACAAAGTAAACGCAGGATGCACAAATTTAGAGTATCCACCCCAAATGTTTACACAGACTATCTGTGCCCAATCTGTGGTAGAGAATTCTGAGCTCATATTGGTCTGATCAGCCACAGTCACATCAGCCACATTGAAACTTGAATTTTTCATGGTGATGTCATTTTGATCCTGTTTGAGAATGAAGGACCACAACCAACTGAGGAGGGGAGTGACAGAGCAATACCTGTGCTTTTGGATGATCACTTTAGCAATGGAGTCTCACAAGATAGACTGGAGTGGGGAAAGACCAACCAGAATTTGTAATAGTCTAGATGTAAGGTGATAAGATGATGTCATTACACTGTACCAGGGTAGAGCGCATGGGTGATGACAATGTCTAAAGAGAAAAGGGGATGTTTATGACAGAAGGAAGAAAAGAAAAAAATATTAATTACCTACTATGTGGTAAGCATTTAATAGGTATTATTTCATTTGGTCCTTGTAACAACCCTGAGAGTTGAGGAAACTCAGACAAACAGAGTTTAAATGTTGTACCCTGAGTCACATAGCTAGTAAGTACCAGAGCCTGGATTTGAACTCTGGTCTTCCTGACTCCAGGCCTAGTACTCTAACTTCTGTACTATGTAACTGCTTAGTTGTGAAGATAAAGGACTTTGCAATAGATTTAATGTATTGAGTGAGTGAGATAAAGAATTGGCGAGGGTGCTTGAAATTGAGTGTGGGTAATTGGGAGGGTGGTGATACCTTTGACAGTAATAGGAAAGTTTCAAAGAAAGGACAGTTTTGGAGAAAATATAATGAGTTCTGCTTTGGACAGGTTGAGTTTATGATACCTACAGGATGTTCAGTTTAATGTATCCAATAGGCATTTAGTGATTTGAGACTATAGAAGTCAGGAGAAAGGTGAGGGCTGGAAAAAAAAAAAACAGATCTAAGAATCATTTTCATACGGATGATAGTTGAATCCATGAGAGGTAATGAGATCACCAAATGATATAGAATAGAAAAAAAGAAGGGGTCCCAGGATAGTTCCTTGGAGAACACCCCTGGGTAGTAGACATGTCACATATGAAGATCAGGTAAAGGAACGGAAACAGAGCAATGACACAAGTTGGAGGAGAACCAGCAGAACCAGTGGCAACAAACTATAGAGGAGAGAGTATCAAGTAAGAAAAGGTGATTAACAATGGTAAAGGTTTCTTTAAGATCAAGAAGGGTGAGACATGAGAAAAGGCCATTATATTTGGCAGTTAAGAGATTATTGGTAATGGCAAAAAGCAGTTTCTGTTGAGTAATAATGTTCGAAGCCAGATTGTAAAGCATCTAGGAGCATGAGAGGAAAGGTATCAGAGGCATGTGCACAGCATGGGCCTGGCCTGATTCCAGTGTCAGCACTTTTCACATCATAAAATCCAATTTGATCAGTTACCATATCCATAAGACTGAATCCTTAATGTCTGGTGTTCAATAGTGTCTGACTCTTTGTGATCCCATATAGGCTTTTCTTGGCAAAGATGCTAGAGTAGTTTGCCATTTCCCTCTTCAGAATCCTTAATTAGGATGGGCTATTTCTATCACAAGAGCAAATTTGCGATCACTGAGGAAGTTCACAAGGATTTGTGTTGGCTTTTTGAAGATGATTTTCAGAGAAATGAGTTCCAGAAGCAAGGAAAATACCATGATTAGTGTATTCTTTCCAAGGGGATGACTTTTAAGGTTAAGAGCCCTCACCAAACTGTATACATTTGGTAATGGTGGCTAAAAATTTGATCTTTTACCTTATAGTTATATCTTACAGTTATTGAGTAGCTCCTTTATACAGGAGCCTATGGTAGGCATTTTGAAGGCATAATTATAGAAAGTCTAAGATAGGTTACTTAAGAGAGGGAGACAAGATACATCAATGTGTTCAATAATTACCACAGCACATTACATTTTTTTGGTTTAGCTAAGCCAACTTTTATTACTTGTGGCCACAAGGAAGAGTACCTATCAGTGCAAAAAAAAAAAAAAAAAAGAATACTGTGGGAATGCTTCTCTTCTAGCTATGCAAGATTAGAGCTTTTTTAAAAACAACATTTTGAAGGAAAAAGTCAAATGAAGGTCTTAGACAAGATAAATGGAGATGTACAGAGTTGTTAGATTAATGAAGGCATACAAAGTAGACAAAATAACGGAGAGGAGCAAGGTGGAGAGCAGGGCTCCCTTTAGGCTTAGAACAGATGTTTTTCTAAGCTCAGAAGAGAGATGATCTACTTTGTATTTAGCCTTAAAAGTTTCTTTCCCAGTCTGACATGCCTAGATTAAGTAGATGAAACTTAATTCTTTGTATCTGTCTACAACTACTCTAGGGGTGGGTTGGTACTCAATTTTTCAAAGTTCACAAGCTTTATCTCTCTGTAGTTGTTTGCAGTTATAAAGACTGAGTGGTGGAAACATGTTGAGTGTAGTATGGTACCTCTGCTGTCGCATTCCATGTATCTAGCACCTCTCTCTGTCTGTGTGGTGGTACAAGAATTCAGGGACTTCCATGTCTACAATTGAGAGTAAGGTACAGTGATGCTTCTCCCTCCCTCTTACCAGCTTCTCACTTGGCATCTCTTCTTTGTGTAGCAAAGGTCTTTGGAGGAAGCTGTGTAGCTTTAGACTGAAAAAAATTTTTTGAAGAGTAGTTATGAAGAAGAAAGGTTAGACTTTCATGTACTCTAGAGAGAAGAGTATTTCAGACGTATAGTACACAATATCATTATAGTCTTTAAATTTCTTTTTCTTTTCCCTCTTTTCCTGCTACCAAAAAATAAAACAAAACAAAACAAATGTGAACAGTAATAGCACCTACCTTCTAGGGTAGTTATGGGGATAATATGAGATCTTTGTGTATCAAAGTATTATATAATGCTACCAATTATTATTATTATAAAAAAAATTCTGTTGCTTTTTATCCTTCATTTTTGAAGAGGACCAGTGACATCATGAGTAATGTCTTAACTTGTATGTGAATTAGATTTAAGTGAGGCAGAGTTGCATGAAGTCGTCAGCTTCTTTCTTCTAGAGTCATCAAAATCCAGTGGCAAGATGAAAGTCAGGATGACTGATGATGGTCCCAAATGTAGTGGCTGACTTTGCCATCTTCAATGTCCCAAACACTCCACAGTGCCTGCTTCAACTGCTTTTGTAGCCATTGAAACAATTTGTTCTAATAGCCCACTTCACTGGAGGAGGTCTTCACCACAGGCCACGTGTTTAGGTTAGACATCCCCCAACCCGCTGATAGATTTGAGGCCTGTCAGTTACCCTCAACATGGTGTAGTCCATCTGCTGAGATAGTTTAGTGGGATGTGGCCACTGCAGATGGTATAGCTTCTTGGAGCCACAGGTGAGAGTTGAGTGTCAGGTAGATACCAAAGGTGGATGAGCAAACCTGAAAAGTTCTCAAAAAGCCCTCACCCCAGAGGTACTAGTACTTCTGAACACTGCATAAATCTTCTAAAGATTAGGGCTATCACAGTTTACCTCAATCACTCTCCCTCACAGGAACTGTATTTTTGAGGATATTGTAGATTGAATTTTTGCTTTGCAGATGAGTTCTACTCAATGACCTCCAAAGTCCCTTCCAATCCTAGGGATTCCATAATAAAAAAGTATCCTCTGTGGGTTCACCAAGGGGCAGCTAGGTAGTGCAATGGGTAGAGTACTGGACCTGGAGTCAGGAAGATACGTCTTATAAGTTTGAATCTGTCCTTAGACACTCACTAGGTCTGTGATTTTGGTAAGTCACTTAATTCTGATGGTCTCAGTTTCCTCATCTGTAAAATTAGCAGGAGAAGGAAATGGCAAACCAGTATCTTTGCCAAGGAAATCCCCATGGGATCATGAAGAGTTGGACACGACTGAAAAGCACTGAACAAAAACAACAAATGCATTCATCAAAGTTAGTGTCCTACTGCATTCATCAAGACCAGGGCTGAATAAAAATGTTTTCTCTCCATCTGCTGAAGTGGAATTGCTTTGTGACTCTTATTGCACACTTGATCCCATGACCCCCTGCAGAATCTACAGAGTATTTCACTGTGCTTAAAGAACATCTTGAATTCTGAGCAAATGTTAAATCCCTGGCTGAGTAATTTTTATGCTTCTCCCAACTAGGCAAGAAGAGAGGAAGAACATTTATTTCTCTATCAGTTTAGCAGTATAGCTAGGCTACCACTAGTAAATGCTAGGATATGGAGAGAGGGAGCAGATCTAAGTTCTGGAGAACTCTAAATTAGTCTCTAGATCCATTTGAAATGGTGAGTGGGGGAAGTATGAACAAGAAGTTATAAGAGAAAACAAATCAGATAGAATATGCACCAAGTCTAGGTCAGGTTTTCCAAAGATAATCTATGTTTTCTCTCTCAGAAAGGGAAAACAGGTATTATTTTTCTAAGCAGGTCAGCCAAGGATGATCAATTAATTTGACAAATATGGAAGCACCAGAAATTCAAGGGGACTTAAAGGGATTCTGTGGACTTTATAAGCTAGAGAGCAAAGGCTGCTGGGAGCTCTTCACAAGTGCTAACACTATCTTTCCCCACTGGGGCCCATTTGACATCTTGGGACCAAATTTATTCAAGTAGTGCTTCTGGAAGGTGTAACCTAGCTATGAATCGGGGAGCTTCTGGCTAGGAACATATGTACATTCCTTGGGCCTGTAGTCTACACTAGTAAGCTGTATCTTTTAGTACAGAATTATTGGATCTCCCGTATTTCTTAGACCACAAATTCATCTCTTGTTTAGCTCTTGTCACTAAATTTAGTCATGGGATGTTTGAGTACAGTTCATGATGATGAGCTGTTTGGAGCAATGCTCAGGGAATTATGTTACAACTTGCACCATTGTAAGAAATACTGACATGGATGATATGGCAGACCTAACTCTCTCTGAGGCTACACTTCATCCTAACATGATGAAAGGTGCACCATTCTCCCCAGGGCAGAATTTTGTTTCAATAACTGTGTTCATACTTCTTGAAGACACTTGTTCTAACCAACTATATATTCTATGTCCATTCTACCCTAGCATCATGCCCCATACTTTCATGTCTGTAATAAACTTACCACCACCACCATCATTATCCTTCTCCTCCTCATCCTCACAGCAGCTAACATTTGTAAGGCACCTACTATGTACCCTACATGTAAGTCATAGACTTTCTCTGGGAAACCCATCTGTACTGCATGGGAAGGGACACTGGAGAGTGAAGCGCTGGGAGGATCAGACCAGGAATGTTAACTGATTTGCTACACCTACTTTTAAGGAAAAAGAAAAGAATCCAGAACCAGAAGAGAATTGACAGCATATACAAATAGCTGAAAAAGATAGGCTCACTGGATGAGGTCATTTATTCCAATATAAGAGGAGGAAACTGAGGCCTACAACAGTAACTTTCTTAAGATAACACAACAAATATTTTTCAAAAGTGTATCCTTTCCAGTATTCTTCAACTCTCCACTAAGCAAATTAAAAATTACCAGCAGTTAAAAATACTGCAATATATAGCTAGATAGTAAGGTAAAACAGATTCATACACAAGTCATATCTGAAAATGTGCTTGTTTCTTAATTTTTTATGACCTCTCTGTCAGGGGGTGAATGGCATGTTTTATCTCAAATATTTTGGATTCATGTCAACTCATAACATAAGAAATTTAAGAAACTTTCACGATAATTCAGTCCAACCTTCTTGTTTTACAAAGAAGTGAATTGTGGCACACGATGGTAAAACAGACTTGCCCATGTTTATATTATTAGTTGTAGAACTGCATCTGGGAGGCAGGAATCTAGCACATGGTTCATTATAAAACATTGCATTCCTAATGGGCCACTGTCTCTCTTTCATTTTGGCTGTCATTTACTTTTTAAAAAAAATTGTAATTGCTACTACATTTATGTATGAGTTGATCCAAACCCAGGACAGGATCGAGTGACTGGTACACATGGCCATACTGGGAGTAAATTAGTATGGTCAGGTTTCTGAGCTAATGGATATAATCTTTCCATATTCTCATCTCCACCTATGTCAAATAAATGTAAATGGAATGCTCCTGAGCCCCACTGATGTCAGATTGGTGGAAGTTTTGCTCCCATGAATAGATGAGGAAACGGCAAAGTGAAGGAAGAAATGAGAAGTTGTGTTGGTAGTCAGTAGGAAGAAGAACATGACTAGGTTCAAAGTGTTGACCTAATTGTGATGCCCCTCCATACCTGTCTTCTTCTTTAGACCCTATCAGTTCCTTAGTAGCCAATTTCTTCTTCTCACCTGAGCAATATGCCCTATCATGACACTCTTCCAAGATCTATCCTGCTGATCCTTTGGCACCTTCCTGACATTCTCATCCCTTCTAGAATTTATTTGTCCTGTATGTAATCATTTTCTTTAAGGATAATTAACCTAACAAACCATTTTGCAGTAAGTTTTTTTTTTTAAAATGGCGGATGACATAATGTGACAATAATAATGTAAGGACATACCATGGGCTTACAGCTTAAAACATCCTGGAGTACAATTGAAAAGACAGAAGACTGTAAATCTGATTTGATTAAATAGGATTAAGATGAAATAGGAAGATTATTTTGCTTCATATATCAATACTTTTTTGCAGTTTTAGATTTCATTAGTAAGTGAGTGGTGGTGGAAAGTGTACCAGATGAAGGATCAGAAGATCTACATTCTATTTCTGATTCTGCCACTGATGAGCTATGGGCTGTTGGGAGAGTTATTTAACCCCTCTAACCTCAGTTTCCTCATCTATAAAATTTAGGAATTGGATGAGGTGATTCAAATTTCCTTTCAGTTGTAGATCTCCTTGATTCCTATGAGAGTTCTCTTTCAAGGTGATGTTTTGTTAGGTTCAATATCTTATTCCAAGGGATGAATCTCAAATAGTAGAATTTTAGTTAATATAGTAGGTCTGATAGGAAATATTTTTGTGGGTATGAACTCTTGGTATTTGTCAGATCATTCCTTGTAAGTGTCTTCTTTTTTTTGGCCCCACATAAAACCGACTCTGGTTAGAGGAGAAAGTGGAGGACAGGACTCTTGATCATCAATCAGCTAAGAGGCAATGAGGCAGCAGATGAGAGAGTAAGAGGAATTGCCAAGCCATTTCCTCATTTTGAAAAAACACTAACGCAGTGGTTTGCTTGATACCTCCCTAGAAAGTATGGAATGATTCTTGGAATGGTTTTTCTAAGACAGTTTCCAGAAACGCTTGTTGGGACAAAAATGTTTCATTCTTTAGACACACTGCCAGGATTTATTTTGTCTGAAAACATTTTTCTCGTTTTATGAAGACACTGGCTTAAATGTCATGCCCCTAACCTGGTTTGTCAAGCAGCAAATGACAGAAATGAACAGAGATCAACTGTAGTGTATTTGACAATTTACTTTAAAATAATGATCTCAGATTCTAAAAGGAAATGACCTCTGATATAAACATTTTTGCTTAGTGATGACCAAGGACAAGATAATGTTTATGCAGTTATTTTCAGTACTCCTGAGTACTGTAAAAATAGATGATCACATAAAAGGAAAGAGACACTGAGATGGGTCAGCATTTCTGAGGTCAAGGCTAGCATAGTAGGTTTGTTCCTACATTCAACCCATACTTAATTCATAAGTATTCAGGCTACCTTCATTACTAGGATGTTACATCCACAGAGACACTGCATGAAAAATTAATTTTGTCATATTAATGGATATCTTGTAGTGGCAAGTTTGGTGGAAATATTCAAGGCTGTTGACTATATATGTGCATGCATTTATGTAGTCAGCCCAATGGAGTGTTGTTATTTTTCAAAGGGAAGCAGCCGTATGTATGTGGGAGTGGAAGGGAAAACACATTTTTATACATGGGTTTTGTTTTTCTTCCTTCTTAACAGGAGTACTTAACAAACAAATTCTGTGCTGTATAGCTGAGAAGCAACATTGTAAAAATGGGAAGCAGGCTTTCCAAGGATTTACTCATTGTATATTTTAAGCAGAACACCGAGAATTTCACTCTTCTCTAGGGTGAGTCCAAGACAGTCATCTAGTATTCAGTATTTCTGGTATTCTCATTGGGTCAAGTGACCATGAAGTCAGATGGAATGGAATTTCGAATGTATACAGTGGACCTCTGCTATAGATAATGAGTTTAATAATATTTCTGTCTATCACAGCATTACTTTTTAATGTCTCCCATTAATTCTATTTTCTAAAAACTAAATTTTTCTAAAGCTGTGCTTTATAAGGCCTAGGATGGGGTAGTAGAAAGAACTTGGAACTCAGTGGCAGGAAAGGTTTGGAAAAGTCAAATATGTCAGACTCCAGGAATATAAAGCAAAATTGAAACAGTCTCTGACCTAAAGGAGTTAGTTTTTTTCAGGAGGATATACATATGCTTGGATAAGGAAATAAATAGAATAGAGAAGAGGAACGAGAGGGGAAGGAAATAAACATTTGCTAAATGCCTACATACCAGACACTATGTTAAGTACCCTTTATAAACATCTTAATTGTCCCTCTCCATTTTATTGATGAGGAAACTGAGACAGAGTGAGGTTAAGTGACTTGTTCAGGGTTATATAGTAAATGTTTGAAGTTAAAATTTTAACTCAGGGCTTTTCATTCCAGGGTCAGTCCTCTATTCACTATGATACCATACTGTTTCTACATAAACAATATTTTATAATGTAATATAATTGTAATATACAAAGTTACACAAAGTAATTTCAAGAGTAGGGGAAACTAACAACTAAGTGAAGTAAGAAGGGCTTCATGAAGAGAGTATTGTCTGAGTTATGCTTTGAAGGGAGCAAGGAATTCTAAGAGGCTAAATGAGAAATGAGGGAAACACGGAGGACACCTAGGCAAACTCACAGAGATAGGAGGTGAATATAGGAAACAGCAAAATAGCATGTGACAAGAGGCACTAAAATAAACTGGAGAGAAAGATAGCATTCTGATGATGGTGGGTCATGTCAAATCGAAGATTTTATATTTTGCTTTAGAGACAACGGGGAACTATTGAAGGTTTTTAAGTAAAGAAGTTATGTGGTTATACCTGTGTCTTAGAAACTATAATTCAGTAGTATGGAGGATGGGTCAGAGAAAAAAGGAAATGGAGGCAAGGGTTAGGAGACTATTGAGACTTCTGAGGGCCAGAAGCTAAGCGGTGTCAATGGGAACCCAGAGAAGTGGATAGATATGAAAGAAGTCATCAGGTTAGAAATAACATGCATTATCAATTGATTGGATGAGTGTGATGGTACCAGGAGAGAAGGGAAGTGTTTAGGACTTGTTTTGTGAATCTTAGTGAATTGCAGGATTGTGGTGTTTTCTACATCAACAGAAAATTAGAAGGAGGAATGATTTAGGGGGAAAGATAATGACTTTCATTTTGGGCATGCTGAATTTTAGATGCCTATGAGACACCCAGGTGGAGATGTCTGGCACACAGTTAGTGATGCATAACCAGAGTTCAGACAAGACCTTTGAGCTTGTTATATGAAGATGAGAGTTACCAGATTACCAAGATCACAGAGTATATAGATCTCCAAAGGTAAGAATATATATAGAGAAGAGGGTTCTTGATAGAATTCTTCCTCTGATATGAACTGTTTTGTGATTAGGAGCATATCATGTAATCCCCCTGTTTTACTTTTCTCATTTGTGGAGTGAAGGCAAGAATATCTATGGTAACTCCATCATACGGTTGTTGTAAGAATCAAATGAGATATTATATTTGAAGCCCTTTATCAATGTAAGCTCTTATTAAAGTGGTTTGCTTTCCTTGAATACCTGAATACTATATAGAGTTGATATCAAAGTAACAACTTGAAGGTACTTTTATAATTTATGTAGTTTTTGGTGGAACAATTTTCTCATTTCCTTAAAATTTTTTTTGGAAGAAGTCTCCTGGTTGATTTTGATAGTTACTATAACTTTCTAGATTTGGGTTTGCAAGGCTAACATTCCAAAGATGATTATTCCTGGGTATTTTATCTGCATATTTGGCAAGCTGCCATCACTTGGTGTTGACTTTATGGTCCTAGTAGTCTACCACAATTAAATGGTGAAGAGTTACATATTCTGTCACTCAATTATTCTACTATCAGACATAAGTATGAATATCAGCAAGGGAGCTAGGTGGTACAATGGATAAAGAGCTGGGCCTGAAGTCAGGAAGACAAATCTTCCTGAGTTCTAATCTGACTTCAGACACTTCCTAGCTTTATGGTCCTGGGCAAGTCACTTACTCCTGTTTGCCTCAGTTACCTTATTTGTAAAATGAGCTGGAGAAGGAAATGACAAACCACTGCAGTATCTTTGCGAAGAAAATCCCAAATGGGCTCACAAAAAGTTGGAAATTACTGAACAACATGCATATTAGCTAGTATTATAGCTTATTTAAAATAGATAATACACAAATTGTTGCAAGACAGAAATGAAGACAACCAGGGATAATCATTGTTTCCCATTACTTCATAATGAATAACCAATGTTGTAACCCCAGACTTGACTATCCCCAAACCTGTCTTAGAATTAGACCTTAATGCAACTTGTCATCTGCTTTAGGATCTTGAATCAGCTTTGTATTAAAAACTCTTACATGTGCTTTTAGTGGTTTCTCTACAATGCAACCACAAGTCAGTCACCTTTTATTGCACTTGAGCTGTAAGCTAATAAGAATGGTTTGTTCATCTATAAGGTCACTCCCATAGTGTTCACTTTTACTCATTTTATCTTCTTTCAATTCAAAGTGAAGCAGAAAGAGAAAGAAACACTTATTCATGTAACCATGCTATTATCTAGGCCCACCTGAGGCTCTCTCCACCTCAGGCTCAGTTTCTAGTCATGCTGCTGTGCTGTTTTTGTTTTTCAGTCCCATCAGTCATGTCCAACTCTCCATGACCCCATTTGGGGTTTTCTTGGCCAAGGTACTGGAGTGGTTTGCCATTTCCTTCTCCAGCTCATTTTTACAGATGAGAAAACTGAGGCAAACAAGGTTAAGCGACTTGCCAGGGTCACACAGCTACTAAGGGTCTGAGGTCTGATTGGAGCTCACGTCTTCCTGATTTCAGGTCTGGCTCTCTACCCATTGCACCACTGGCTATCCCATCATACTTTTCCCTAATAGCAAACTTCTACATTTTCTGAAGCTAGATCTGAGTAGTGCTACTACTTTAGAAACAATGGTAAATTTCCTCATCTGTAAAATTCTAGGTTTGCCCTGGACGACCTCTAACAAAGAGGATGACCTCTTTGGCTCTTAGTCTACTATTCTGCATACAGCTCTCACTCTAACAGACTTCCATCCTTTTTGTGAGCCTAATTCTAATTGAGTGTGCTATTGCTTATATTCGAAGTCTATATATATAATTTAAAAACACATTTAAATAGAATGTGAGAATGTCTGAAAAACAGAAATATGATTTCTTAACAGTGACATATCTCAAAGTATCTGTAAGAGCATTCCTATATCTACTATCCCTATATTGTCACTGAGGTGTTATAGGCAGAGTGCTGGACTCTGAGACAGGGAAGACCTGAGTTCAAATCTTACTTCTGACACCAACTGTGTGACTTTGGGAAAATCACTCAATCTCTCTGTGCTTATTTGATAAAATGGAAATAATCATAAACACAACTCCCTCACAGGCTTATTGCAAGGACCATACATTAGTATGGTCCTTGCAATACAAGGATCATAAATCAATATGATCCTTGCGACACAAGGATATATACTGCAGTATAATTGGATACAACATGAGTAGGATCCTTACAATGCATTAAATGCAAATAAAGCATTTTGCTAATGTCTAAGACTATATAAATTTGAGCTGTTATTCCTTTAGGTGGCCATTAACAAAACTGATACATACTTCCTGGGTGTGTATATGTCAGGGGTGTGAATAAGTAAGAAATTTAAAGATTTCAGAATGTAATACTCCAAATTTCCTGTGATACTCAAAGGACATTCTTTATCAGACTATAAAAAATATTCTCCAGTCCAGCAGGGGAGGAGGGTGCTTTTCACTATGCAGGAGAAGAAAAATAGACCAGAATTATTATTTTTTCTTCTTGGTCATAATTCACTTAGAAAAGGAGAAGCATTTCCTCCCATTTCCCCAGGGTACAGCAATGTGGCCTTTAGAAATAGAGAGAAAAGAAATCTCTTCCCCTACTGATCACTGGAATTCTCCCAAATCATAGTAAAATGACGTGGGCTTCCCTCGGTCATTTGTGTCCTGATTTCTGACCTGTGGATGACAGAAATGATTGGCAGAATAGCACAGTTCTTGCTTCTCTCCAAAGCTATAAATTATCTCATTTGCTACGTCTTGAGATGTGATTACTGCTGCAGTAAAAACAATATAAAGAATCGTTTTCTAGAATACTGGACAGAAAAAAGAAGTGGGAAAGGACTTCAGAATCCATTTGATTCAATAGGCACCTACAACCTGGCTTCATAGAGCAGAGGTCAGAAAGGCATGGCCTTTTCGTAAATATCTCTCTCTGAGGAGCCCCTTTAAGAGTGTCCATACCCTACCATGGCATAGAAATGGGTAAAAGTCTGACAAAACACCATAAAAATGCTAAGCACTGTCAAGGGAAGTTTCAGTTCTCACTGTCCCCCTACCCCCTATTTCATACTCCCTGTAATGTTTTATAAATGAGGCAGTCAATCCCAATTCAAGCTCCAAAAGGAACAGAGCACCATGGGATGGTTGCCTCAGCTAGAATCCCAGAATCCGGCTGATGAGTTTTTTACTTACACTTTGTTTTTGCTGATATTTTGGTACAGTGAAACTGAGCATTTTGTATTGGGTGAAGATGTCCAGGTCTGGACCCCTGAGGCTCTGGAGGCACCATCTGTTCACTGCCTTTCTGAAAAAAAAACAGAAAAGTTCCTTGCCTTGTTTCAGCAAGCTCAAGAGAATGAGTTTCTCCAGTGATCAGTTGCTGAAAAACCAAGGCACACAGAAAAATACACATGCATAACCATTTAAAATTGCTCTAGCGGAAAGCAACATTAAATATGGAAAACATTCCACTCTAATAAGGCTTTGCCTATTTAGATTCTTCCACTCCTATGTAGGCCAGCTGTCTATCTGTGCTTTCGTCCTTTTATGAGAGGTTGAAAAACATAACAAAGGGAGGAGTCATGAACTCCACTCTATTTCAACTTTTGTGAATTTCATTCATATCCTTATTGGTATTTAGAGAGATTATTTTATGATTTAATTTCCTTGCATTTTTATTGAGAAAGATAAGGCACATAAAGATGTGTATTAGTGCAACAGAATCTTTTTATTTTAAAAGAAGCATTTCAAAAGCCATTATATAGGAGATGAGGGGAAATGTGTAGGTGGTTTCTATCCAGCTCCTAGTGAGAGGTATTAAGAAGACGTGGGCTTCATGCCAACTGGAATAGAAGGAAGTTCAAAATTTTGTGGCTCGTGGAGAGTGACCTGAATTCCAGTCTCTATAAACACTCTCCCACCTTGTCAATGAAAGAGAGAGCTCTCAGCTGGCTCCACTTTATTTCTATTTATACAACAATGATTTTTTTTTTTGATCTCTCCTTTGCCTTTACTTCATAAGAATATCCTACTAGCTTGAAGAGGCTGGCAGGAGGATTCTATAGTATAGTGGAATGAATGATAAATATAGAGCTAAAGAATCTAGGTGTGACTCATGCCTCAGTAACATACTTGATGTGTGACACGAAGCAAGTCTCATCTCCTTTGGGTCTCAATTTTCTGATGCTTGGATTGAATGAGCTTCAGTGTCCCTTCTGGGTCTATTATATGATGCTTTACAGATCAGCATAAAAGGCTGAGATGGGGCGGGGTTTCCCTACTCTTCTTTGAAAGGATATCAGATAGACAATGGATTAGAATTCTAGTGCCTGGAGGTTCTACAAACTTCATTCTTCAGAGAAAACCTTCCAAAGGTCCAGTCTCAGATAAGACCAAAAAGTCGAGATGGATTTTTTTGGGCTCCTTATTACTCCCCTATTCATAAATACTTAAAAATTATTTTTAATTTATGGAATGAAACAAGCATTTCTATAACATAATACAATAAAAAGATGATTGCACGTGAAACTATAAATCTGCTATGAACAACTTGTTTTTCCTTTCAAATATACAACAGAATTATCAAGCACATTCTTTTTTCCCCTACCCCCCCACTCCACCCTAGAGATAGTTACCATTACACTCAAATAGACATATAAATGTAAAATTATTCTATACATATTTGTATTTATCAGTTCTTTTTACTGTGATGCCCACAGTGTCTTTCTTCATATGTCCTTTATAGTTAATTTGGGTGTTTATAATAGTCAAAATAACATATTCAGTCAAAGTCATTCTTAAAAGAATATTGCTATTACTGTAAACAAAGTTATCTTGGTTGTGTTCTTTAATTATTTTGTGCAGGTCTTTTCAATTTTTTTCATGTTTCATGCTCATTGTTTCTTATAGCACAGTAATATTCCATCACAATAAGATACCACAACTCATTCAGCTGTTCCCCAATTCATGGACATCCTGCAATTTCCAGTTCTTTATTACCACTAAGAGAGCTGCTGTAAGCATTTTAGACCATATAGGTTCTTTTCCTTTTTCCCTAATCATCATTGGAAATAGACCAAATTGATAAATGGTCAAAGGATTTGAATATCCAGTTTTACAATGAAGAAATCAAAATAATTTATAGTCATATGAAAGAATATTCTAATAATTATTGATTAGAGAAATGCAAATGAAAACAACCCTGAGATATCATTTTCTACCTTCCAGATTATTTAAAATGATTGAAGGGGAAAGTGACAAAAGTTGGAGGGGTTATGGAAAAATTTGGGATGCTAATTCATTGTTGGTGGAATTGTGAACTGATCCAACCATTTTGGACAGTAGTCTGGGATTATGCACAAAGAGTTATTAAAATACCTGTACTCTTTGACCCAGCAATAACGAACTTTTTAGTATTCTTTTTTTATACTATGTGTCAGTGGTCATATTATTATTTTTAAATTAAATTAATTTATTTACTTTTAATTTTCAACATTCACTTTTATAAGATTTTGAGTTCTAAATTTCCCCCTCTCTTTTCCCTTTGCCTTCCTAAAGATGGCACGCAATCTGATGTAGGCTATCCATGTGCAATCGTATTAAACACATTTCCACATTAGTCATGTTGTAAAAGAAGAATCAGAACAAAAGAGAAAAACCATGAAAAAGAAAAAAAGAGAAAATAGTCTGCTTCGATCTGCATCCACTCTCCATAGTTCTTTCTCTGGATGTGGATAGCATTTTCCATCATGAGTCTGAGATCATTGCACTGCTCAGAAGATTTAAGTCTATCAAAGTTGGTCTTTGCACAGTGTGGTTGTTACTATGTATAGTGCTCTCCTGGTTCTGCTCACTTCACTCAGCATCAGTTCATATAAGCCTTTCCAGGTTTTTCTGAAATCTGTCTACTCATCATTTCTTATAGAACAATAGTATTCCATCACATTTACATACCACAACTTCTTTAGTCATTTCCCAATGGATGGGCATCCTCTCAGGTTCTAGTTTTTTGCTACCATATAAAGGGATGCTATAAATATTTTTGCACATGTCAGTCCTTTTCCTTTTTTTATGATCTCTTTGGGCTACAGACCTAGTAGTGGTGTGTGTGTGTATGTGTGTGTGTGTGTATGTGTGTGTGTGTATGTGTGTGTGTGTTTGTCCTTTATTGCCAAAGAAGACTATGCCATCATAGAAATAATGACATGACTTGCACTTGACTTTGTTTTGAGTGAGTGAGGGCTGTGCAGGTTACCAGCCTCCCTTCTCCTCCAGAGTCATCTGAATCCAGTGGCCAGATATTCATCAGGATGACTGTAGATGACCCAGGATGAGGCAGTTGGGGTTAAGTGACTTGCCCAAGGTCACACAGCTAGTGAGTGTCAAGTGTCTGAGGTGAGATTTGAACTCAGTTCCTCCTGACTCCTGAACTGGTGCTCTATCCACTGCACCACTTAGCTGCCCCCCTAGTAGTGGTATTACTGGGTGAAAGGATATTCACAGTTTTATAGCCCGTTGGAGATAGTTCCAAATTTTTCTCCAGAATGGTTGGATCAGTTCACAATTCCATAATGGTCATGTTATTATCTTGATTACTTCTATCATAAAAGAAAATGTTTCCATGAATTAATTCATACACATAAACACACATTAAAGGTATTATTGACTTGAACTGTTTATCTTGGAGTCAGGAAGATTTGAGTTCAAATCCTGCCTGTGTGTCCCTAGTGGGTAGGACACTTTGTCTCTCTATACCTCATTTTTAAAATTGTAAATTAAAGGTGTTAGACTAGATAGAGCATTTATGAAGCACTTACTATGTGCTAAGCACTGTACTGAGTGCTGTGTGAGGGTATGCAAATATACACATGTGACAGTTCTTGCTTTTGAGGAAATGATATTGTAATGAGGAATACAACACATTAAAATTTTGTGGTACTTGGAAAGAGGCAAGGAAGGGCATTTCAGCAAGAGAAGAGAGTGGATAGTGTCCAAAAAGTTAAGGGAAGAGTGATGTGATGCATGGTTGAACTGACATATTTCCAAAATGGTGCTCCTGAGGAGGTGTCCCAATGAGAGGAGGGCCCTGGGGCAGTGGATTCCCAGTGTGCCAATGTGGAGGAGAAGGAATCCAGAGAGAGTCAAGGAGAGATGTTCTCTCAATTCTAATTCTATAATCCGATGGTCCCAGATTATTTGTAGAGTTCACTAGAGAAGACAACATTTAAGTTGAAAGAAAGATTAAATGGAATTTCAGGCCATATGACAACATAACAGATCAGATCATTAGAGAGTTGAGGATCTTCCAAGAGTCTCCCAGTTGACATGGGATGAGGACATATATCAGGCTGCTTGACTCTACCACCTTCTTTTTTTAAAACCACATTTCTTATTTAGGGATCTAGCCACTCAATTATTATTATTTATTAGCCCCATTTTACAGGTGATAAAATTGAGCCAAATGGAAATTAAATGATTTGCCCAGGGTCACAATGCATGTAAATGTCTGAGGTTGGATTTGTACTCAGGTCTTCCTGACTCTAGGCCCAGCACTGTATCTACTGTGCCACCTAGATGCCCTAAAAATATTCCAATGGAGTATGTATGTGTGTGTGTGGTGTTTTAGGAAATTTTGAAACATAAATTCACATAACAAGAATTCTAGCATTTCATATTTTGGAAAGGAAAATAATCCCTAAAATTATAATTCTCACACAGAATCTTTGTTGTCATCAGGATACCAGGCTTTCATAAAACCAGAATTGTTCTGGCCCATGTTTAATAACTAACTCTTGAAAAAAAGGTATATGATGTCACTTTTAAGTTTAATTGCATTATTATCATTTTTTCATCACTTTTTTTTAACTCTGGGAAATCAATGAAGGAATAAATCAAGGTCTGATTTATAGCATCTGCTGATTTGCAAGGTATAAATTCTTACTGTAAAAATTTAACCATCAGCTCTCACAAACCAGTACAAGCTAGCTTTATTATATTACTGTGGAGAACATAGTCTGTAAAATGTTGGTTTAAATAGAAGCTTATAATGCACTGTATTGATGTATTAAAGGTACATTCTGTAAGGCATAAGGTAGATCAACATTTTATTAGTGAAAGGAGAACAAAGAAAAATAAATTTAGACCAGTGTGATTTATTTGCTACAGGCAGACCTGTAACTTGGGAAGTTCTACCACACGAAACCTTGGACACAAAGGGATCTTTGGCTCAGAACTATAACAGTTCAAAAGAATATTTACTGGAGACAACTCTTGAGAGTGGAGAAGTTTTAATTTTTTCAAAGTTATGATAATGAGTCAAAGTCTCACCTTATTGTATATGGTATATGAGTAGCCAATATAGGAAAGAAAAAGTGAGGAAACTGTGCCTTGGAGCTTTATTTTATTTAGCAGAGTGCTGCCTATAAAATCCAAATGGAGGTTTTTGAGTTAGTCTCATCTATGATATGTTGCCTTAGGCCAGTCTGGATTTGACAAGCATATCATTTGTTTTATTTTTTATTTTTTTTGCTACTACAAAGACTTCATCTTGAACAAAAGAAGTTTCAAGCTCCCAGATGTTTCCATATTTTGGGGGATATTAAAGTGTCCAGCTAAAATGATGACTCCAATGGTACTGTAAAGAGCATTTGCCTGTTTGATATCTTTTCCATCTCTGTTGCTTTTGAAGGTCTAGTCTGATTTCTATAATCTTTCCTTCCACCTGGAACAGCATCTCCTAATTCTTTCCCTCCTATTACTATCATTTCTGCCTTAATCCAGGCTTCCTAATTAGGACCCTATGGGTCCAATTTTGTTATCCACATGAGTTTTCTGCCTTTCCCCATTAACATTTATTTCCTTAGGTTGGATGCTCCCAGAGGGTTATTGCCATATTACTTAACTCACTTTGTAAGCAGTATGGCCAAGCTCAGGCCCATTAGCATTAGCTTTTTGATGACAGGGAAGATGAGGAGGATATCCTATAAAAGCTGGTTTCTGTCAGATGTGACAGTGAATAGTCCACCATGGTATTGATGCCAATTGGTGTATCTGCTGTGGAAACAAGGTGTGACAATCTGGCCCTCCCCCCCCAGTGTTGGAAGAGATCCCTACTAAGTAGCCGTCAGAACCATGAAGTTTTAGGACTTGATATGCATACCTGTTATAATCAAAACCAGGGAGGGCAAAAGCCTTTAGGAATCAGTATAACCTCAAACAGTATGGCATAGCTATGAGTAACAGAGACATAGCTCAAGTCCCAGCAAGCAGCCCAACTTTTTTGTACCTCTCATTTATATGTTGTAGAATCACAGAATTGCAGAGATGGAAGGGACCTAAGATGCCATACACTCTAACCTATACCTGAACATAACATGAACCCATTCTTGAACAGACTCTTTAAAATATTCCTGACAAGTTATTACCTACTCTTTGTCTGAAAATTTCTAATGAGGGGAACCTATCCCCTCCAAGATAGCATGTTCTCTCTTGGAATAGCTCTACTCATTAGTAATTTCAGCTGAAATCTCTCTCTCTCTCTCTCTCTCTCTCTCTCTCTCTCTCTCTCTCTCTCTCTCTCTCTCTCTCTCTCTCTCTCTCTCTCTCTCTCTCTCTCTCTCTCTTTTTCTCTCCAACCCTCAGATCATTCATTCTCCTTTTCTCAAGGATCTCAGCACCTGCATCTTATCATCTTGTCCTCCTCTACTCACAACTTTCACTAAGTTACTTTAATATTCACATAGATGGTCCCTCCAGCTTGCTAACTTTCCCATTCTTCAGTCTCATTAAATTCCATGACCTTGTTTACTTCACCTCAGTCACAGAGGGATGGTTACACACTAGAATTACTCATTACCTAAAAGTAATGATTCTCTGAATAGAAACTCTGACATTTCCCAGATCATAACCTTATATCATTCCATTTCTCTTTTTGGTTCATCCCTCCTAAATCTATTCTTTGCCTTCATCTATATTAACAACCCCCCATCACTTAGTGTTTTCTTAGGCCATTACTCATATGCTGACACCATTTTCCTTCTCAACACCAACCCAAATACTTAGCCATTTCAATTCTATATAGTCATTCCTTTCCTAATATCTTTGAACATGCCCAAGTCTCCCCCCATCCTTAAAAAAATAATTTTTACTAGAATCCAATATCTCTTTGAGCTGCACATATCTCTTTTTCTTTCCTCAGGTGACTTCCTTGAGAAAACTGTCTACATTTTCTCTCTCTACTTCTTATCCTTCACAATCAATTTCTGACCTCATACTACTCTCTCCAACATTCCTAGTTATCTCTTAATGAACAAATTCGATGGTCTTTTCCTCAGTCTTCATAATTTTTGCTCTCTCTATTGCATTTGGCACTGTTGACAACCTTCTCTTCCTTCAGTGTAGACCTGACCATGTGTTTTCTTTACTCAGTCAACCCCAGTGGCTTCCTATTGCTTTTAAGATAAAACATGAGCTCGTCCAATTAGTTCTTAAAGTTCTACTCAACATGGCCTCAACGTATCTTTCTAGACTCTATAGACATTATCCCCACTCCTATTCCCAGTGATCCAGCCAAAGAGACTTTGCCTCTTTTCCTCACACAAGATTCTCTGTCTCTTGTCTCTTTGCCTTTCTACAATTCTAGAATGGACTCCCTCCACTCCTCTGCTTCATAGAAGCTTCTTTAAGATGCATATCAAATAGTATCCTTGCATGAAACCTCTCCTGATTTTCCCAACTGCTAGTTCCCTTCCAAATTCCCTTGTATTTAACTGCTCTTTAAGTGTAACCTTGGCTTTAAGCCTGAGACTTTTGCATAAGACTCTGCTCTCAACTTTGTGTGCTTGTAGGAGAGGTGGAATTGACTCTGGAGATGAGAAACATTCTTCCTTCCTGCTCTGAGAGAGAACAGTTGGAGGGACAGGTGGAAAGCACAGACCCTGGAAATCAGGGATATAGTGTGGAGTTAACTTTTTCCTCCACATCTGTCTTCCAACATTTCTTTTTATTCTCTCCGAGTATTTCTCTGTAGAGAAACTGGAAACCCATATGTCCTCTGTGAAACCAAGAAGGAAGAAAATATATTATTTTTTCTTCTGTACCTCTTGAACCTATTCCACCTCTCCTACGAGCAAGCAGAGTTAGTTCTTCATTCTGTACATCAATGAGGAGGCTCTTATGCAAATGTGCAGGGATTTAAGTCAGAGTTACACATCTATTTGTGTTTATTCACTTTATATTTATGATGCTTTTATTTATAGATGTACTTTTCTCCCTGATTACAATGTAAGTTCCTCTTCAATAATGCTTGTTTTGCTCTCTACCTGTACCCCCAGTATATAGCACAGCTTTTTGGCACATAGTAGACACTCAATAAAAGTTTGTTGATTAATACCAACAAATCCTTCTTGAACACCATCCTTTATAACTTCATATAAAACCAAACCTTAAACTCTTTGGCCCTGTGGTGGGTCATAAGATAATTATTTATAGCCTTCTTTTGACTGTTTTTGAGCTTACAATAAATATTAATAGATTAATCTTGGGAACCATTACAGTTTGTCATGAAATGCCCTATCTTTAGTATGTCATAGAATATTGACCTCATGTATTCTGTGAGGAAGGCAAAATCATGAACAGTCTGATCTCAGCATCAATAACCTCTCTGGCTGATATTTTAATTTTTAGTCCTATGGAAATTTTCAGACACGATTAATGACAGAATCATGTTCCTAAAACCGTTATATAAGGCAATTCTAGCAACTGTTAGTAGAAGTGGAGGGCAGAATGCAAAGTGCTCTTATTAGATTTGACTTCATCTTAAGGCTTACTACTAAATGGAATGGGTGAAATTCAAAGCTCAGTTTATGATTATTGTTGAAAGAGAGGAACAGTTGATCTACAGTTTATTATAGATGTATTTAATAGAATTTCTGTCCCTTAGGTCACACAACTAGTAGGCTTCCTTGGCCTACAGTCCACATGAGATTGTAAAATCACAGTTGAAAATTACCTTAAATACCATCTTTTCCAATATCCTCATTTTTACAGATGAATAAATAGAGACCCAGGAAAGTTGTCACTTGATCAAATTCACTTGATTTTTAGTTAAGAGAGGCCTGGGTTTGAATCTGGTCTTTCACATTTGCTAGATCTTTGACCTTGGATAAGTTACTTAGCCCTACTATGCTTCAGTTACTCATTTGTGAAATGGGTATAATATTTGAACTGCTTCATATGATTGTTGCAAGAAATGTGTTTGTAAATCTTAAAATGCTATATAAATATGAATTATTAACTGTTGAGTTCAGTCTTTTCCCACTATAGTATATGCTTTTCTGGTTTTCCTTTCCCTAATTAGCCAAAATGATTTCATCTTTTGGTTTCTACTCCTCCTTATGGGAGGAATTTTGTGTCTATAATTGGTATATCATTTTGGAAAAGGAGAAGGAGAATCCTAATATGCCTGTGGTAATGTCACTATTCAGTATTTTCCTGTTATTCTACAGCAGGTTATGAATTATTTTTCCCTACCCTTCATTCCCTTCTCTCTTTCCAAAAAAATCAAACCAAACTAAATCAAACCACCTACCATTACCACTACCAACAAAACCCCATAACCATTGCCACATTGGAAGCCTGCATAACAGGCTTTCTTAGTAATGCTCTACTGACAACTTTGGGGAAAATCTCATCTACCACCCAGGTCTCAACAATGACTATAAATTAGGACAGCTCTGATAACCACATTCTCTTACTGAAAAGCCTTCTAAATAATCCAGTAGTCAACCAAATTCAATCCAAAGCTCTCCATGACTTGGCCCTGATCTCTCTTTCTAGACTTCTCTGCCACTATTCCCCTCCATATGCCTTATACTCCAGACAAACTGGACAACTTGATATTCCCTAAACATATTCCTTTGATCATGCTGATCTCTTTACATGGAATATCTTCCTTCCCGAATTTCACTTGTGAAATTACTACCCATTAAAACGATAGTCAAGTGCCCCTCCAGCATGAATTTCACTCTGATGATTCTTCTCCAGGAAGTTATTTCAAAATCTTCTGAACATCTACTTTGTTTTAATATAAGGGATTGGTTTATACAGATCTGATTATGTCATTTCCGTGATGAAAAGTCTTCATTGGCTTTAGCTCCCAGTTGCTTTTAGGGTAAAATATAAACTCACCTTTACTTTTTAAATGCTCTACAATCTGGTTCAAGCCTACCTTTCCATTTCTAGACATTCCATCTTGCTCCCCTTCCCATAATCAGTCAAACTGGCTCCATTACCTGTGTTCTGAGCTCAGCTTTTCATCTGCCATCTCCTGACCATGGGATCCTTTTTCATTCATGGAATGTGCTTTCTCCTTACCTTTACATTCAGAATCTCTGGCTTCCTTTTAGACTCAGCATATGTACCATTTTTTGGAGAAATCGTTTTCTGATTCTCCCGTTTAGTCATCTGTCTCTGTCTCTCTCTCTTTCTTCCTCTCCTTCCTTCCTTCCCTCCCTCCTTTCCTCTCTCTCATTATTGTTATTTCATTATTTGTTTATGAGAAATTCTCTGGTAGAACGGAAGCTCTTTGGTGGGAGGGACTATTGTCTGTTTTTCTTTTATGTATACATTGGAGGTAGTTAATAGTCTTTGAATTTAATTGTTTTTGCAATAACTTTATATTTGCTTGTGTTCATGCTTTATTTCCCCTTGCTAAACTGCAAGATCTTTGAGGGTGGAGTCCATAAAATACTCAGTTATATTTCCTTTCAGTGTTATTTTGTAAATATTCAGTTGAGTTCAGTAATGAATGAATGAAAATGGTGGCAATGTGAGCTGGAGTGAACAGGGTTTCCTGGAAAAAGTAGTAACTTTTCTCCTTGTGCATTGTTATCTTATTTTTACTTAAAATCAACTTGTTTTTAGAAGAAGTATTTATTTTCTTTCCCCACCACACTTCTCCAGAATTGAGAATAGATTGACAATGGAGAATAAATAAAGAAATGAAATGTTGAAGCAAAAATTATGTAGTCAAGCTAACTAAGTTCTTCCCCTGGCCACATCTGATAATAAATGTATCATTTTACATTTTGAGTTCATCAACATTCTATCAGGAGGTGGGTAGCACCCTTCCTCATCAGAAGTCTGTAATAATAGCTAATCCAATTGCATTGATCAAAGTTCTTGATAAAATTCCTAATATTGAATTAAGTCTGTTCTTGACATAAATCTAACCTGGTTATGATATATAATCTTTTTAATATATTGCTATAGTCTCTTTGTTAATAACTAACTTTTAAAATTCTATTTATTTTACTTTTTAATTTATGGAATAAAACATGCATTTCCATATCATAGTTTAATAAAAAAAGATGATTGCACAGAAACTGTAAATCTATTATGTATAACTTACTTTTTATTTTAAATATATAATAGTCATCATGTCAATTTCTTTCCCCCTTTTTTTTCTTCCCTCCATCCCTTCTCCATCTTAGAGATGGCTACAAATGTGTGTGTGTGTGTATGTGTGTGTGTATGTATGTGTGCATGTATATATGTATACATGTGGAAATCATTCTATACATACTTTGATTTATCATTTCTTTCTCTGGATGCAGAGTGCCTTCCTTCATATGTCCTTTGTAGTTTAACTGGGTATTTATATTAGTCAATTTAAAATTTTAGAGATATTGGCTATAGGTTTCTTTCCCTATTTTGACTCTCTCTGATTTAGGTATCGAAACCATATTTGTGTCATAGAAAGATTTTTCATACTTATCACCAATATAAGATAGAAACAAAGGGCATTGCTAATTTATTATGTATCTAGAACGGTGTTCTGCAAATGGTAGCAGTTATTCAATTGAATTGATTTTTGGGGGTTGTCTTACCCCTCTATCTTGATGGACTGCCAACTCCTAGTGGATAGAGTACTGGGTCTGGCATTAAGAAGGCCTGAGTTCAAATCCAGCCTAAGATACTAACTAGATGTAAAACACTGGGCAAGTCACTTATTATTTATTAGCCTCAGTTTCCTCAACTATAGAATATAGATAATGATCACCACTTCCTCCCAGGGCTGTAATGAATGATGATCAAATGAGATAATTATAAAGCACAGTGTTTGGCACATAGTAGGTATTTAAGAAATGTTTGTTCTCTCTCTCATCCTCTGCTCTGAGGGTGGAGGTATGTGTAGAAACTCTTCTCTACTTCTTTGCATCCTATTAGCATGTAGCACAATGCCTTGCACATAGTAGGGATTTAGTATCTATTAGTTTGATTGATGGAGTAGGCGCTCAATAGGATGCTTTACATCTAGTAAGAACCTAGTAAATACTTGTTGTATTGTGTTGTATTGTATTGTAATGTTTAGTGTGAAGAAGGTGCTCCTCATTGAGGATAACATACTTACTCGAAGTAGTAATATCCTTACTCTTAAGAATTCTTCAGATTTTTTACTAAGGAACTTCTATCTGATTTTTTTCCCATTGTATCTATGCCTACATGCTTAAAATGTGTTTTGTGATGTCTGGAATTTCTTCCTTTGGCATTAAATAACTTTCCTTATACTATATCTTGTATTGCAGATATATCCTGTATCCTATCATTATAATAGGATATGGCTCCATCCTCTCCCTTATTCCCTCAACATAATTATCTCAATCCTGGTGAAGGCTTTAGTGTATGATATTGAATTAGTACTGATCTGTGACTCAGTCCTAAGGGGAAAATATGGCTGTTAGTATTGGTGAAGGAAACATTCCAAAGAAAAGAATTATTTCATTGATTCATTGTTGGTGTAGCTGTGAGCTTATCCAACCATCCTGGAAAGCAATTTGGAACTATGCCCAAAGGGCTACAAAAATGCACATACCCTTTGATCCAGCAAAACCACTTCTATGGCTGTATTCCAAAGAGATCACAAAAATGAAAAAAGGACTCACATACACAAAAATATTTATAGCATCTCTTTTTTGTGGCCGTCAATACCTGGAAATTGAGGGGATACGCATCAATTGGGGAATGGCTGAACAAGTTGTGGTATATGAAAGTAATGGATTATTATTGTGCTATAAGAAATGGTGAGCAGGAGGACTTTGGGAAAACCTGGAAAGACTTATATGAACTAATGCTGAGTGAAGTGAGCAGAACCAGAAGAACATTGTACACAGCAAGAGCCACAGTATGTGAGGACTGAGTTTGATAGACATAGCCCTTCTCAGAAATGCAAGGACCTAAAACTTTTCCGAAGGACTCATGATGGAAAATACCATCCATATCCAGAGAAAGAACTGTGGATTTGGATTGCAGAATGAAGCAGACTCTTTTCTCTTTTGTTTTGTTTTAATATCTTTCTCATGGTTTCTCCCATTCATTATAATTCTATGCAACATAATTAATGTGAAAATGTGTTTAATAGGAACATATATGTAGAACCCATACTGAATTGCATATCATCTTGGGGAGAGAGGGGGAACAGATTTAAAGCTTATGGAAGTGAATGTTGAAAACTGAAAATAAATAAATATTTAAAAAACAAAACAAAAAGAAAAGAATTATTTCCCTCAGATCAATTCACCTTTGCCTCTTAGGATCCTTAGCTTCCCTGAAAGCACAATTCAAGGTCTAATTTCTTTTCTAGTCCTCCCTACTGCCAGTGCATACCCCCTTCCATGAAATGACCTTGCATTGACTATAGGTGTACCTTGTATATACTTAATGTGTATGCACAGTTTCCCCAGATAGAATGCAAGCCCTTTGATATAAGGGGCTATTTTATTTTTGCCTTTGTATACTTCAGTGCCCAGCACAGTACTTATCACATGATAAGCATTTAATAAATCCTTCATGACTGATTGCTATTATGATCTCATGAGAAGGGACTTTACAGGCCATTTTAATTTTGCAAGTGAAGAGACTGAGACCCAAAGGAGTTAAATGACTTGCCTAAGGAGACATAGTAAAGTAGAATTAGTGCCTAGGTATCCTAACTTCTAAACAACTATCTTTCATACTTCTACATTGCCATAGTTGTTTTCTTCCATTTAAAAAATATTTATAAAGCATTTTACTCAAATAGCCCTATGAAAGTGGTAACTCAAGCATCATGATCCCCATTTTATTTATTTGTTTCTATTAATTAATTTATTTTTAGTTTTCAACATTCACATCCATAAGATTTGGGGCTCCAAATTTTCTCCCCATTTCTCCCAGCCCCCACCCCAACACAGTGTGAATTCTGATTACTCTTTCAGCTAATTTGTGGTCTCTTCTATTACCTCCCCACCCTCACCATCCTCTTCCTTTCTGTTTTCATGTAGGGCAAGATAGATTTCTATACCCCATTGTATTTATATATTATTTCCCAGTTGCATGTAAAAATAATTTTTAGCATTTGTTTTTTAAAACTTTTGAGTTCCACATTCTCTCCCTCCCTCCTGTGCCCACCTACCCTTATTGAGAAGGCAAGCAATTCAGTATAGGTTATTCCTATGTGTAGTGATGCAACACATGTCCATAGCAGTCATGTTATGAAAAACTATATTTCCCTCCATTCTATCCCACCTTCCATTTATTCTATTCTCTCCTTTGACCCTGTCCCTCCTCAAAGGTGTTAATTTTTGATTATCCCCTCCTCCCATTTCCCCTCCCTTCTATCATCCCTCCTTATCTCCTTTCCCCATACTTTCTTGTGGAATAAGATAGATTTTCATACCCAGTTGAATTTGTATGTTATTCCCTCATTAAGCCAAATCCAATGAGAGTAAGATTCAGTCATTCCCTCTCACCTCTTCCCCTCTATTGTAAAAGCTTTTTCTTGTCTCTTTTATTTGAGATAATTTACCCCATTCTACCTCTCCCTCTCTTCTTCTCCCACTACATTCCTCTCTTACCACTTAATTTTATTTTTTAGACGTCATTTCTTCATATTCAACTCACCCTATGCCTTCTGTCTATACATACATATGTGTGTGTCCACACACACAAACACACACACATTTTCCTTCTAACTAATACTAAAAAGGTCTCATGAGTTACAAATATTATCTTTCCATGTAGAAATGTAAACCGTTGAACTTTAATAAGTCTCTTATGATTTGTCTTTCCTGGTTACCTTTTCATGCTTCTCTTGAGTCTTTTATTTGAAAGTCAAATTTTCTTGGCTCTGGTCTTTTCATCAAGAAATCTTCAAAGTCCTCAATCTCATCAAATATTCGTTTTTCCCTCAGAAGCATTGTACTCAGTTTTGCTGGATAGGTAATTCTTGGTTTTAATCCTAGCTCCTTTAACCTCCAGAGTATCATAACCTAGGCCCTCATGTCCCTTGAAGTAGAAGGTGCTAAATCCTGTGTTATCCTGATTGTTTTTCCACATACTTGAATTGTTTCTTTATGGCTGATTGCAATATTTTCTCCTTGACCTGGGAACTCTGGAATTTGGCTGCAATATTCCTAAGAGTTTTGTTTTGGGAGTCTCTTTCAGGAGGTGATTGGTGGATTATTCCCATTTCTATTTTACCCTCTAGTTCTAGAATATCAAGGCAGTTTTCCTTGATAATCTCTTGAAAGCTAATATAGGCTCTTTTTTTTTGATCATGACTTTCAGGTAGTCCAATAATTTTAAAATTATCTCTCCTGGATCTATTTTCTGGGTCAGTTATTTTTCCAATGAGATATTATACAATGTCTTCTATTTTTTCAATCGCTTAGTTTTGTTTTATAATTTCTTGATTTCTCATAATGCCATTTGCTTCCATCTGTTCCATTCTAATTTTTAAAGAATTATTTTCTTCATTGAGCTTTTGGACCTTCTTTTACATTTGGTCAAGTCTGCTTTTTAGGACATTCTTTTCTTTATTGGCTTTTTAGACTTCTTTTGCCATTTGGGTTAGTCTATTTTTTAAGGTATTATTTTCTTTTTTGAGTTTCTTTTAGTAAGTTGTTGACTTGCTCTTCATAATTTTCTTACATCAGTCTAATTTCTTTTCCCAATTTTTCTTCTATTTTTCTTACTTGATTTTAAAAATTCTTTTTGAGTTCTTCCATGGCCTGAAACCAATTCACATTTTTCTTGGAGGCTTTGGATGTAGGAGCTTTGACTTTGTTGTCTTCTTCTAGTTGTATGTTTTGATCTTCCTTGTAGAGTCTCAGTTTTTCCTCACTGTTTGCTCATTTTCCCAGTCAGTTTCTTGGTTTTTTAGCTCTTTGTTAAGGAAGGATTCTGCTTCTGGTTTGAAGGGTGTATTGTCTCAAGCCTCAGTGGTTTTGTGCAGCTTTTTAAAGAGATATTTCTAGATACCTGCAAATTTTCAGTTCTTCCAAGGTTGTATGATCAAAGGAGAGGTGTTTATGTCCCTTCTGGCCTGTGCTCTGGTCTGTGAGTTACCACAATCACTCTTATATGCCTTGTAACTGTGAGGAGGATTCCCTCTCCATTGTTGCCATAAGCTCTGCCACACCAGCAGTCCTTCTCACCCCAGTACCATTACCCAGATCCAAACATGGGTGAAGCAAGAAAATCCTGCCTCAGTGCCAGCAAAAGATCCCTGCAACACCCCTCTGATCAGCCTCTCTTGATCCTCTCATTCCATCCAATAATGGAAGTATCCATTATTGCTGATGCCACTGCCCTGGGGCTGGGACTGGACTATAGTCCTCTGTTACCCAGGTCTGACAGACTTTTCCTACTAACCTTCTAAGTTGTCTTTGGCATTTGTGAGTTGAGAAGTCCATAAACTGCCACAGCTGCAGTAATTCAGTGCCCTGAGGCCTTCTCTAGGTTTACTCTGTCCTAGCCTATGCTGGTGTGACTCTTGTTGGATTGTGTTCTTCTCTCAGACTGGGGCAATAGACTTTCCCTGTAGATCTTCCAGGTTGTTTTGGCTGTTATTTTGTGGGTTCTGCTGTTCTAGAACTTGTTTAGAGTAATTTTTAACCAGTATTTGGAGCTCAAGCAAGTCCCTGCTTTGACTCTGCCATTTTGACTCCACCCCATCCATTTTGTTTTAGTTTTTTCTTTAGAAAGAAAATGACAGCAGCATGGTACAGTGGAGAGACCTGGCCTTCAGGCCAGAGAGAACTGAGATAAATAACATGCCTCTAATACATGCTGGCTAAATGATCCTAGACAAGTTACAACCTCTCAGTGCTCTAGGTAATTCCCTAATACTTTTAAGTTGCTGGGTCATGCCGACATGCATTGGAAGAGGGAATTTACTAAAAGGAGTTTCCTTACCTGAGGGTTTCCTATATCAATGTAATCACAAGTCTGGTTCCTTTTCTTAGACAAGAGATTTAAATGCCCTCTTTTTTATTTATGATTTGAAGTTTTTTTGAGGTTCCCATTCATTGAAGATATTCTTGTGGGGTTTTAGATTCCGCAAGTACAAACAATGACAACAGACACGTGGCTTCACATTTATTTATTTCATATCATTCCAGAGGTGCTTAGAACACTATTCTTTCCTAATTTCAATTGTCACAAGATCAAAGTCTGTCTTGATAAGAAAATTCTCTCATACTCACAGTTAGAGGTTATTTGCTAGTGGTCTGAATGCAAAAGGAATTTATTGTAACTGAAGAAGATTTGTTATGGCAATACTAAATAAAATAACTCTAAGATTGGATCGCCATTGTAAAGTGCAAATGAACTATGGGGTGGAGCGTGATGCAACAGGATAAAATAGAATTATCCATCTCCATTGCCAGATTTAATTCATACCTTCACATTTTACAAACACAAAAGGACAGAATACCATTAAAATGTGAGTTGGTCATTAATGAAATCATTAGGTTCTCTCTACTAGGATTGTTTTGGCTGACCTGAAAGGCCAATACTCTGAAGAATATTTTTATCTGAGAGACAGAGGTGAATAAAATTGCTTGTATTCTTCCTTTTGCATATAGGGGTTTTAAAGACTAGAGGCCTCCAACCTAACCCGGTCTAACATAGCATAAGTTTTCTGTTTAACTCGTACCCTACCTGCTGTGGATGGAAAACTTTAAATTTAGAGAGCCTTTTTCAGTTGACCTTGAGTTGTCACTCTACCCAAAGTGATTGTTTACTTTTAGAAGGTTCTGAAAATTATTAACAATGGTACCCCTGAGAGGAAGAAACTTAAGGATTTCTTCATAAAAATAAAACAATATAGTGACTTTTAGCGCTTTATACACTTGGGTTGAAACCTCCAATTTGGAAATTTTGACAAACTTTCTTTATTGGCTAATCCTTACATTGTTATTTCTATTACCATTTCCATTTGGGTCTTGCTATTTAGAGAATATGATTTCTTTTTTAAAAAAACTTTTTTACTTTTGGTATTTTTAACAAGGAGAACAGCTTAGTTTCCAAAGAAAGCCTTTTGGTTGGGAACTCAAATGTCATGCTAATAAGATTGGGCATCATTGTTTGATCATTACTCAGTCTGGTGCTCTTCCTTGATCTTGAGGATGAGGTCAGTGAATTTGTATCCAGGGAAAGTCATTTTAAAACTTAATAAATAGTTTTATCTGGAAAATGAAAATTGATTACTAAGTTAGAATAGGGATCATATCTCTGTCACATTTTGGGAAGAATTTCTGGGAATCCTTCCAGATTCTGAATTGGTGGAAATTGCATAAAATTTTCAGGCAACACACGCACACACACATACCCACACATGCACACACACATGCATGCACACATGCACAAACATAGGACCACCAATCTTCAGAATCCACCCCCCTCCCCAAGAACAAGGAACTAGGAAAAAAAGACTCAGATGATGCCATTGTAAATCAATAAGAACTTAGATTTGTGTAGCATTTTCCTCCTAACAAACCCATGAGGTTGGTGCTATCATTATCCCTGTTTAACAGATGATGAAATAGACACTCAGAGAAGTTAAGTGATACGCCCCTTATGCCCCATCAAAGGATGGAACCAAGATTTGAGCTCAGGTCTCTTGATTTCAGGTCTAGTTGTATTTTCTACTGTGCCCCAAGGGGATGAGGATGAGGAAGATGAAGAGGAGGAGACTTAGGGGAGGAAGAGAGGGAGGAAAGAATGAAGAAAGTAAGAAAGAAGGAAAAGAGGAAGAAAAGGAAAGGCTTTCTCTTCCTGTTTGCTTTTAATAAACCCATAAAGAGCCATCATGATGTAACGGAAAGAGCACTGGATTTAGAAATAGAGGACTTCAGTCTAAGTCTTACCTGTGCCACTTACTGGCTCTGTGACCTTCAGCAAGTCTCTTAACTTCTCAGGCCTTTTCCACTCTAAGCCTCAGTTTCCCCATATGTAAAATTAGAAAATTTATATTGGATCCTCATAAAGATACAAGTGTGACGAAGTATGACACTGCAAATCAGGAAGAGACTCTGTAACTACCATATTACCTAAATGCCAATACAATCGTAAAAGCATATATGCTTTTTCATTCTTATATTGCCCAGTTGTCTCACAGATTAAATACTGACATTATTAGCCTTAGCTTTCTTTTAAAAAAATTGTGCCTATGAAAGAAGGAAGTGGGTGAGTAAAGACTGGAGCCAAATGCATCTGATCAAGGCTTGAAAAAAATTCCAGTTATAGCCCAATTGAGTTTCTGTCTTTCATCTTGTTCTCATATGTGTTTTGTTTCTTGAAATGCAAGGAACATAGTGACTCAGCATGCATTGGTATTGTATATATAGCAGAAAAGATAGAAGAATAATTCAGGAGACCTGGGGAGTTTAGTATTGTAGGCTAAGAATACAAGGGCATTCATCCTCAAACAATGCAAACAAAAACACCAGGGAATAAAAATACTGAGCCTAGTAGTCTAGTTGGAGGGAGGGAACTCGACCTCAGTTGTACTAGAAATTGTCCCTAGTGAGCAGTATTTCATAAACATTCTAAGCTACTACACAAAGTGATCTATATTCAGTGGCTTAAGTCTGAGGAAACCACAGACTGAGAGGCTTTAGCAGACAAAAACAAGATCAGGGCACGGTACTATAAGGAAAATGAACTTGATGCATGACGTGATCAGTGTCATCAGTGGGAAAACGATTTGTTTTCATCTTTCTTCTTGTTCTGATTCATCCTTGCTCCCCCTTTCCCCCATTACTTTACTCCCTGATTTTACTAGTTTCACCAGCTCTTCCTCTATGGATGCATTGAAGTGTTAGGTGTCCTTGGATTTCCTCGTAAATGCAGAATTTGTCCCGTTTGTCACTAGTGGATGATTGGCAACAATGCTATAATTCAGATGGAGAAAATATCCAATTATATTTCAGGGCATTTCAGGTCTGTAATAGACAGACAAAGGCAGGCTGTTATCATGCTGTAATGAAGCTATCTCCTGCCATTGACAGCTTGGCTTGGGGAACCTCATCAGATAACCCTAGCAGGTCAAGTTCCTCAACTGCACCCTTAAAGACAAGGAGCCTACAGGGCTCAGGAAAAGGCTTTGAACAATTGAATGTAATCTCTCTCTCTCTCTCTCTCTCTCTCTCTCTCTTTCTCTCTCTCTCTCTTTCTCTCTTTCTTTCTCTCTCACACTTTCCCCAGGATAACACCTAATTGCTTTGTAAATGGCCTGGGCTGCCTGGACAGTCTTGTATTGGGAGGCAGTTACAGATTTTTTTTTTTTCTTGTGAAAAATCTTTTCTTAGGTCTGGTTTTATTGAATTTTACTTATGCTGCCCTGGTTGTGAAGCCTATACAGCCTCAGTTACTTTTGAATCTATGACCTTCAAGTTTTAAGGTTTCATTTTTTTTCTGATGAGGCAGGAGCTAACCTGATAACAACTAGAGAAGTCCATGGCATCTTCGGTTTTCTATGGAATTATACTCGAGTAGCTCCTGATCCATGAGGGGGAAGAAAGAGTCTTATACCCTTCTAATCTAAGTGCCAGCTAATGCATTATTCCAGGGTGTCCAGTGCACTTACTAGTTCTGATCAGAGCGTCAGTCCATCAGAGTGGGTAAGAGCTTGGAGGTGGTAACAGATTCCACTCCAGGGCAGGAGTCAAATCTAAGAGATGCAAGACTATTCCAGAAATTGAGATCTCATTTACTCTTTAAACCCCGGACTCACTGGAGCTGGCTTTTCAAAACAAAAACAAAAAATGGTCCTGACAAATGGTAGTATTATGCCTGTAGGAACCCACAGACCTAGAACTGCTCAAGGTCTTTCTGAATTCTTCTGTTGTCATATAGGAAGGAAACTAAAGCCTAACAAGAACCTTAGTTCATTTGGCCTTTTACATAGCGTATGTGCTAGGCATTTCAGATTTATGAGTAAATGGCTTTCCTCTTCAGAATCTGAGCAGAGCTTTCTTTTTCTCCTCTTAGGACTCATCCTTTTTACTTTCCATGCAGGGATTCTTTCCTCATTTTCTAATAATTATTGCATCAGTCCTCTCCTTTAGAAACCAATTTACTTTGTCCCCCCTCTACCCTTCCTTACATTCATGAATCCTAATTATTCTGCTTGAGTTAGATCATCTATCTGCCTCTTATCCTGCCTTTTATTATTTGAATAGTTCATGAGAAGTGGTTTTTCTGGGCCCTGCCTTTGTAATTTAAAAAGCACCTGGGAAATTATATGCAAGCCATCCTTGCCTGCTCTTCAATAAAAAAATAATCACTGTGAAAAATAATATTTCTTCTATTTTCTGTATTGTTGTTTAATGGCAGCAGTAGAAGTTATTTTTTTTTCATAATTTGGATGATGAGCTTCAGAGAAAAAATGCTTTCTTACCTTAAGAACTACTACTTTATAATTTCTATTCTTTCAGATAACAAGATAAAGCAGCCTCTATGACTTCTAGGGAAGCTATTTTAGTTTTAAGTCTCCCTACTTTAGGGTGCCCTTGCTAAACTAATATAGGATATTATTTCGATATAATAGTGAAACGATTGTTTCTGCTGGGTGAGCACATCAATCAAGCAATGGATTCACAAACATTTTTAGCCACTCACTACGTGCCTTGTAGGTGCTGTTTGTTAGGTGCCATACAAAGTAAAAAAATAACAACACATTTTCTACCCTCAAGGAACTTGCATTATATTGGATGAGAAAACATATACATAAGGAAATATGGATAAAATATATACCAAATAAATAGAAGGTAATTTTTAAGGTGGGGGAGGGAGTCAGTAAGGGGCAGTAACCATCACTAACATTTAAATAGTATTTTATATTTTGCAAAAACACTTTTACATATATTATTTCACTTGATCCTAAAAACAAATCTGTGAGGTAAATACTACTGGCATTATTCCCATTTAATACATAAGTAAACTGAGGGTCAAAGAGGTTAAATGACTTGCCCACGGTCATAGTGTCAGAGGTAGGATTTGGGCCCAGGTCTTATTGACTATGAGTCCAGTGCTTGAGAACAGAGCTGGACATTAATCTGAGTGACTGGTGTTAGACCTTAACTATACCTGTAAGTTACATCAATGCCTCTGCAAGCCTCTCCACATCTTGGGGCCATAGACTTCTCTTTTTGTAAAATGAGGGAGATCAGATAATGTTTAAGATCTTTCCCAATTCTGCCAGTGTAGTATAGGAAAAAAACTAAAATGAAACTGGATTTTGAATCATAGATATTAAGTTTAGTTCTCAGCTTTACTATTTGTTACCTAGATGACCTTGGGCAAATCACGTTATGTCTCAGTACCAATTTTCTTATCTTTGAAATAAAGGGGATGGATTTGCTGACCTTCTAGCACTAAATTTTATGATTATATGTGTTGCAGCTCCTCTAGACTCATATGTCCAACTTGAACTGCCACTGGCAGGTTGGGACCCCAGAGAAGGTGCTCCGGAGTTATAATAAAAGTCCCAATAGGTTTTGATCTCAGGCTTTCTCGATCACAGAACAGCAGGGAACTGTTCTCTTATAGAGGAAGGTTTATCTTGCAAGGGGTGGGGATTCCTATTCCTTTAACTCTTTCACTTATGAAAAGAATATTTGTTTGAATGTTAAACTTAAACTCCTTCCTCCAAGATAATTTCCATATCCAGAGTATAACAGAAAAATGGGTTTAGATATGAAACCATGCATTTCTATTTCAAATGGAAAATGTATACAATATATTCAATGTGTTATTTTCAAAACTATCCTTGTCTGTGTTTCTTTCTCAAATGCCTTTTATTCTTTGCTCTTAAAATACATTAATGACACTCATTATTATCATTTTTTTGCATTACTATTGCTGAATCTATCCCTTGCTTTCCCTTCTGTTTAACTGAGAGAAAGAAAGTAGGAAATAAAACTTTGTGACAATAAGGCATAATTAAACAAAATGAATCCACACTGTGGCGCTGTCCATGCATGTCTCTAGACTCTGTGTCTCTACAAAGAGGCGAGTAACCTGCTTCGTTATAGGACCTCTAAAGATATGATTGCTCATTGCTTTGATTGATGTGCTTACGTCTTTCAAAGTTGTTTTTCTTTGCATTGTTGCTGTCCTTGTATAAGTCGTTTTCATGGTTCTGCTCACTTCACTCTACATTAATTCCTACTGTCCAGAATTCTCTGAAATATTCTCTTGTCGATTCTTATGTCTCAATAACACTCTACTACATTTATATACCACAATTTGTTTAGCCATCCCCCAATTGTACAAGATGCAATCACAATATAGAGTGATAATGAGTAGAACACGACCAGAAAAATCAGGATTATGGCACAGACACGTCTGGCACTGTCATTGATTCTTATGCATCACGGGTCAAGGTTGTCTCAAGTAAGATAGAGAAGAAGCGATACTTCCTTGCATGCACTGAGATTCTCTCTGTGTCACCGCATATTCAGTGTTTCCTGGCTCTCCTGCCTACATTTCTTTTTTTCCTTACATTCCCATTGGGGAGATGCCAATGTTTGTCCCTTCAGAGGGAAAAGGGGCTATCCCTGTCTTTGTCAGGGGTTCAGTAAGGGCTCTCACTCACTATCATCTTATGATTCAGGATTGTCATTAAGTTAGCCAAATACTCCCTTTCTCCCAGGTAAATTCACATTTCCCACACTGATGAAGAGACAGCACTTTTTAATGTTAACTCCCTTGTGCTATTAGAAACCAAGGAGGACTTCAGTCATTTCCCTAGCAAGAAAGAAGTCCTCTGAGGGGCTAGGGACCTTGGGACCTTGGAGGGAACATGGGAATAGAATAAGGAAGGGTCACAAAGGGTCAACAAAACCTCTGCTTAAAATCAGTTTGTCCTTGTGTCCTCCTTCCTGGAGACTAGAGCCAAAGGGTCCCTAGATCAGAGAAACCTCTGTCTTCCTGATCCATTACACACATGGCTTGTGGGATATGAGTTACCCATCCTTGGTAGTCAAAAGAGAATGATTACAAAGCTGTTGTTTCAAGTTGATCCTGATGTTTGTGAGGTTGGCAGTCTGATTGTCATGAAGAACTTCAATAGGCAGAACTTGCCACTTGCTCTTTAGTAATGTTTCTGGGGCTGCCATCACATGGATTCATATCCCTCACATACAGTTGGACAATTTACTCACTTTCTAATCCATTCTCATAGGGTCATCAAGTTGGTTACGTATAAAGTTTAACAGAGGGCCTATGACATCCTTAATGGGTACTGATATGAGCTTCAAACCACTGCATATCAGGTAAAACATTGGCAAAATTCCTCAATTGCTACTGACCCCAAAGTAGAGGGCCTTTAATTATCTACTTCTGTTTCCTTCAGATCTTAGATAAAGATCTTGCCCACCGTAGTGTGCAAGGCTCTTTAATTTGCCAGTCTTACAGTATTCATCCCAACTTATTGTAAAATCTTGTCAAGACTTCTATCCCTCAGGGTATCCTATTACTGTATTGATAGCCATGTAGGTCCAGTTGTATATGCCTCACTTGTAGCATTAGGAACCACTGGTGGCTGATGCTAAAGAGCAATTTTCAGGAGCCAGGTTTTCATAGGCAGGAGTCCAATGGCATAGTAGAGTAAGGAGGGCATTGGAACTGGGACTAGATGACATAGCTTCTGGCAGTTGTAAACTATTAATGAACATTGCTAGCAATTTCAGCAGGGATACAATGTCAAGGCAGTTGGACACACTTCTCCTCCTTCATTTACCAGGGTTGAATACCCAGTCAGCAGATTGTACCAAACCTGAAAAATCTCAGCCAGTTCATATACTGGACATTTGTACTCTAGAATTTATACCTTACCTTGGATCAGTTTAGTCATGAGAATGTTTTCTATACCTTTAAACAAAACAAAAACAAATAACTTTTCCTATACTATATGGCAGAACCATTTGTAGATGTCAATCCTACCACACCTATTATGGATATATTGAGTGTGAGGTATGACTAAAGACCCCTTGACATCATCTAAGGTGCCCTCCTTCAAGGCAGGTTCTGTGATTCTGATTGGATCCAACCTGATAATTTTCTTGATGAAAAAACTCAAGGAAAGAAAACAGAAGTGGCTTCTCCAAGAGCACATAGTCAATCACTCTGCTTAGAGAGAAAGATAACTCAAACCCATGTCCCCAGACTTCTAGTCTACTGATAGGCCTTTTGCTGAAGATAGCATTGTCCTCAACCTTGAAGTCACCATGCACTTCAAATGAGTGAACCATTTTCTGAATTTTTTCTTCATTGGGATATGAAATTTACAGTCATCCCAATATACTTGGGAATTTCTACAGGTTCTGATCCATCTGACTTGTTTTGAAGCAGATAACATCTATGTTCCTCCTGATCATTATGCTGCCACTCTGTTCTACCAAATCTCATATTCACTTTCTATATTTCTTGGCCCTGGGGCATATTATTTGACATTTATTTATACTTATCTGCATTTTCCATCTTCTAAGCTCATGTATAGCACATAATGATATAAATCCTTTGCGGCTGGGTGGCATTTTGGTTTCTTATTATTTACTGTGCATTGCCTCCTAATTTTAATGTAATCTGCAAATCTTGCTTTCAGTAGTACCAAGTCATTTGTATGCATAATTAGAATGTGCAGACCCTCTCAACCCTGATAGCTGTCATATGACTCACTAACATTCTCCCTCCTAGGCTATAAAGTCTTTGCTTTTATATTTGGTTCCTTTTAAAGTAGTTGAAGCTAGGCAGACCAAACTATGTTCCTGAAGATTCCTGAATTCTTTAAAGTCTGAAACCTCATAAAGTCTTTAGGAAATACTTACTTGGTTTCTCCTTGCTGACAGATTTTCTTTTTAATGAAAAGAAGTTGGGGCCAGTAATTATAGTGAAAATATGTTTATGACTCATATGTGATGGGTAATCATACCTTTTGTCTAGAGGCCTTGGAACTGGGAAGATGATTCAGCTTTGTATAAATGGGCTCTGTACACTAGAGGGACCCATTTTCCTTCTGTGAAATGTCAAACATGAGCCACTTCTGGTTGAATGATGAGGCACACAAAGAACCAATAACTTAATTGTATGGGGAAACTGAAGCTGGGAACTAAAGGTCTTTTTGTGTAGATAGGCACTCTTAATAGCTGATTGAGAAGTTCATTGCTATAAGCCAATAAACAGATGCAAGTCTGTACAACCCATTTTCCTACTTCAAAGTTCTAGGTTTTGAATAAGGCATATTATCAGTGTTAATAGTAAGGCCAGGCTTGATTGAAACGTGGCTTCTTATGGCTGAAAAAACTCTCCAGATTCCTGGAGCTAAAGTGTAAACACCCACTAGAAATTAAAAAAGGCAGAAAATCTCAACCAGTATAGAGTATAGGGAAAATCGTGAAGTGGATTTTATTGTTTGTATAATGTTCATATTCTTGATAGAGCCAAACAATTATTTGTATTCCAAGTACAGGCTAACCTCCCTCCTGGAGAAGGTAAAGAAACTTAAGGAATGCTTCTTCACAAATTGAGGCTTCAATGGGAAATAGAAGGATACGAAGGGAATAGACGACCATTTTCATATTATTAGAGAGTAGAAGAGTTTTATACAGAGAGAAAAGGAAAAACAAAGGACCACTGTACCATTGGAGCTTTAAGACAGATTTAAGATTCTTTCTGAGGATAAGGAAGCTGGGTGCTCTGAGAAGGATACTTCTTGCCCTCCTAAGAATGGTATAGAGTTAGCATCCAGTAATAGTGAGAATAAGAAGAGGAGAGTACTGTTGGTAGTTGGTGAGTTCCTATTCACAGGTATTGAAGCATCCATTTGTCACTCTGATAGCAACATTAGAAATGTCCACTGTCTTCCTGGAGTATGTATCCTAGACATAAATGAAAATCTCAGACATTAAAATAGGTGCTGACTACTTACTTCTGGTGATTCATATAGATGTAAATAATACCATTATAAGAGGGAGATAGAGAGAAGATGCATTTGCATAGTGTCTACTATGTGCCAGTCACTGTGCTAAGTGCTTTTTTTAAAAAAACAAACAAATCAATATTACCTTATTTGGTCCTGCCAATAATCCTACAAGGAGGGTGCTATTATCATTATTATTCCCATTTTACAGTTGAATAAATTGAGGCAAACACATTAAATGAATTGTCCAAGGCAATAAAGTTAGCAATTCAAATATGAAGATAGGTTTTAACTTAGGTCTAGATTAGGACTCTAGATTGAGCATCTTATTCACTTCCCCTTTAGCTGCCTTACTAGACAGAATCCAAATGGCATTGGCAAACTTATGAAACTTTTACAAGAAACTAAAGACCATAAGGACACATTGTGTTTTCCTCCCTGGCTCTTATTAAAATAAATGGGTATAGAAGAGAAAAAGTGATTTAGAAAGTGAATAGCTGATCAAGGAAGTGACATTTGAGAAGGTGATTTGGATTTCTGGATCACAACTTAAAAGAGGGATGACAGATTCCTGACCAGAGATGGAGTACACCTGAAAAAGACTGTATTTTCTTGTAAACTTGTAAATCTAATCAAAAGATTTGTAAAATAGAAGGGACAGAGTAAGGATAAAACTGTCCATATATATTGCCCAAGCTGAATACCAAGAGAGGAGTTGTAATGAATGGATAACATCTGAGATATCCAGAAGGTTACAAGAGACAAAATCCAAGAAAGATGCTATCAGTAAAATTCCTGACTTCAAATGTCTCTATGCAAGTGCTTAAAGTTTAGGCAACAAGCAAGAAGGATTAAAGTTCTAATGAGAGGAAGAACATTTGACTTCATGATTATTATTTAAATGGTAGGATGAGGCCAATATTTAGAATATTACTCTGAATGTATAAAAATGTATGGGAGCTTGAGCATTATTTCATATTAAGAAGGTTTATTCATTGAAGAAATCCAGAAACCAAAACGATGAAATATTGGGACGAGAATTTGGCTGAAAGTCAATAGAGGGAGAAATGGAAATGATGGTGTTATTGGAGTATACTGTAGACCAAGTGGTATCAAACTGACATAGAAATGGGAGCCACTAAACCATTTATCAGGATCCCATGTGGGACACACATTGACTTAGTTCTAAAATATAATGTTATCTATGCTTCATTGTATTTTTATTTTTGTTAAATTTTTCCCGGTTACATTTTAATCTAGTTCAAGCTACACTCAAGAGTGTTGTGGGTCAAATGAGTAGCCTGTGACTATGTCTTTAACATCTCTGTTATGCATGTTTTGTACAAAAAGGAGGAAATACATGAAGAATTTGAAAACAGACTATAAACCTGACCCAGAGGCATGATATAATAGTGACAGGGAGCTCAGACAGTACTGGAGCTCTTGTTCGGCTAAAAGCTGAGCAGCTAATAATTTCTTGATTTTCCTTAATGATAATTTCATTCTCCAAAGGGAGAAGTAATCAATAAGGCAAAATTATATTCTGTATCTAATTCTCACCATCAGGAGTGACATGTTTGCTGGAGTGAAAATGATTGGAACCCTGCTGAGAAATGGCTGCTTCTTCCTAGAGTTTGTGAAAGAGTAGTGAAAATCTAGACAGAATCCAGCACATATTCTAGATTTTGGGAGGGTAGATTTCAAAGGATTCAGAAGAAGGATGGGCAGGATCTCATCGACTACAATTCCTTAGTGAAAGTTTGCCCCAGAAGGATGGAATTCTGAAGACACAAAGGAAAATATCCCATTGAAGAGGAAAAAAAATCCAATGAAGAAACATAGGGAAGTCACTAAGTAATACTGATATAAAAAGAAATTTATGGAGAAAGAAGCAGAGTCTGGTAATACAGGATCAGTATGAGTTTGGTATGATCTTTGCAAAGAAGTGCTAATGGTCAAAATGAGCTAGGGTTGGTGAGAAAACATAAGAACAGTAAAAATGTGCACATATGCATGTTGCTGAGCTTGTGTATGTGTGTATATGTGTGATTTTTAAACATGTTGGGAGAAAAAAGAGGATCAAAGACATGGCATAAAACTTTTTCTTGGGGGAAGATATAATGTTGACAACAAACGGTAGAGGAAAGGTGGAGTTGCTGAATTTTTATTTTTATATTCTTGACTGAGGAAAATACATGATGGAACCAAAATGGATTAGCTGATAATGAATGGAAGCAAGGACAGAGTAAGAAATCACTTGGTTTCCCTTACTGAATTCTGGTTACTTGGTCCAGATAAACTACATTTTTAGGCATTGAAAAAATTGGCAGATGTGCCTCCTGAGCCACTGTTCATAGCATCCCTGTTCATAGGGGCCATCTGTTCATAGCACACCATCCATAGATTGGAAAATGAGTGTGGAATCAGGGATGGAGAAAGGTAAATATCCCCTTTTTTAAAAAAAGAGAATTGAGTATGAAAGTTAAGGCCAATGAACTTGAGTTTGATTCCTGGGAATATTATAAAATGAGTCATTAAACATTTAAATAAGAAAAGTGGTGTTTACAAAGAGGCAGCATATGTTCATCAGGAGCAAGACATGACAGTCTAACCTTCCCTTTTTTAACAGGATTAATAAACTGGTAAAGGATATGCTATAGGTGTACAGTTCACTCTCCTTTTTTACATTTTAATGGAGATTTTGATAAAGTATCTGTGATAACAAGCAAAATAGGATCTTTTGCTGTTTTTGTTTTAGAAAAATCAAGTGCCTCTGATTGAATCTTGCCTTTACCAATAGTCTTTATAAGGAGTGAAGTACAGAAACAAGAATTTTTTTAACTAGAAACAGTTTATGTATTTGTACTGTTAATTATTTTAATGTGATTAAAGATCTTCCCCATCCGTTAATGGGCCTGCTCCTTAAGGGGAGTTTGATTAGAGAAGCTTTGTGGGAAGGTCCAAGCCTTTTGTTACTGAGGCACTGGTTCTCAAGGGTTGTGATGCCCTCTGGCTCTAAAAAAGGTATTAAATACTCTGAGCCTGAGGTTTTACTTTGGGGCTTACTGACTGGAAGTGTTTGACCAGATAAGGACTCTGAGAAGCTGCTAAAGCAGCCCCCAGCCCTGAAAACCCAGATGTTGGTGCTTCCCTCTCTGGTAACTACAGTCAGACAGTTGGAACTTTCTGTTGAATTCAGCAGAGGAAGCCATATCTGTTGATCTTTGATTTCTCTCTATTTTCTTTGAAGTTTAGAGTGCTGACTCCCTTGAACTAGGTGAATGATATATGTGTTTGGTTAAAGGAATGATACATGTGCTTGATTAAAGTGATCGTTAACCCCTTGAAAGTTGCTTTCCTTTTATGAATGCAGATATAAGAACCTGTGATAGAAGGCCCCCTTGTATATGTTGGGGTGCTTACTGTTACAGTATCACAAACTCTTCTTCTACAGACAATGTAGAGATCATACTAAACTGTGGCTGATCATACTAAATTAGAGTTTCAGAATTGGTTGAAGAGCCACATACAAAGTGTAGTTGTTAATGGTTTGATGTCAGTGTGGCATGAGGTCTCCAGGGAGAACCTAGGGGAGCTATTCTTTTGTTCAACAATTTTATCAGTGATATGGATAAAGGAATGCATGGAATGATCATAAAAATTTGCAGATAATGCTAAGCTGGGGATGGTAGCTAACAAACTGGAAGACAGAGTTAGGATCTAAAAAAAATCTTCACATGATAGAGTATTGGGATGAATTGGATGAAATGGAGAAAAAAATGTAAAATCTTACATTTGGGTACAAAAATCAATATGGTAAGTATAAGATAAAGGAAGAATGGTTAGACAGAAATTTGTTTGAAAAAAAGAAGTGGACTGTAACTTCCATATAAAGGAAGGAAACATTTAAGTGCTTACTATATGCCAAGAACTATACTAATTGCTTTTAGCTCATTTGAGACTCACAACAGCCCTGGAAGATATGTGCTAGTATTGGTCCCCTTTTAGCAGTGAGGAAACTGAGAGAGAGGGAGGTTAAGTGATTTTTCAAGGATCATATAGCTAAGAAATGTCTGAGGCTAGATTTGCACTCAGGTCTATTTGACTCCAGGCCAAATACTTTATTTACTATACCGCCTAGATGCCTTTGAAGCAGTAGTGCATATGATGTGTAAACTCAAAATGCTAATGCAATCTTAGGTTGAATGAGTTGAATAGTTTTCAGGCATAGGGTAGTGATAGTCCCACTGTATTCTACTCTCATCTAATTACATCTGAGGTATTGTTTTCAGTTCTGAGCACCACAGCTAAAGAATATTGATAAAATAGACAGAATGCAGAGGACAACCAAAATGGTGAAGAGCCTGGAGTTCATGTCATATGAGATTTAGTTGAAGGAAAGGGAAATGGTTAATCTGATGAAAAGAAGATTTAGGGGAAAATGATAGTTCTATTAAAAAATATGAAGGATGGTCATGAGGATGGATGATAAGATTTGTTCTCTTTGGTCCCAAAGGGTAAAACCAGGATTAATGGGTGGAAGTTTCAAAAAAAAAAAATTTAGGTTTATTGTCAGGGGGAAAAGAAAACTTCCTAAAAATTATAGCAGTCCCAGTGTGGATGGGCTGATCTGAAAAATAATGAATTACCCTTTCTGGCAGTTATTCAAGAAGGTACTAGATGACCACTTGTAGGGCATGGTACAGAAGGAATTCCTTTTGTATAATGATGGGATTAGATGACTGCTAAGATTCTTTCCATCTCTCAAATTCTGTAATTTGTGACATAAATTTAGAAGTATTGGATAGGATTCCTCAATTTCACTGCCTTCTCCTTGTCCCCTTCCCCCATTTTCCCTTTTCATATCTGAAATAGCTTCAACATGAGTGGTGGTCTGTTTTAATGGAAAGCACAGTGGTCTGGTAATAAAAAGATCTGCCCTTCTAATCTATCTATTAATCCTGGCTCTGCCAAATATTACCTGAGTAGGATATCCTCAGTAAGTCACTTATTTTAGTTGCATTGATTTTGTTTGTTATAGCTTTTTTATTTTATCTAATTAAAATTATACATTTTAGCTTCTATGAACCTCTTGATCTCTTGTTTAGTCATGAATTTTCCTCCTATCCACAGATTGGACAGGTAATTTCTTCCATGGTCTGCTTTGCTTATGATAGCATGTTTAAATCATGTACTCATTTTGAGCTTATTTTGGTATATGATGTGGGATGCTGATCTATGACTAGTTTCTGCCAAACTACTTTCCAGTTTTATCAATAGTTTTCCAAATAAAGAGTTCTTACCCCAAATAACTGGGATCCTTGGGTTCATCAAATACTAGGTTACTATACTCATTTGCTTCTATATATTGTGTACCTAATCTGTCTCTCTGATCAACTTCTCTATTTTTTGTCTCATACCAAATTGTTTGGATGATTGTAGCTTTGTAGTGTAGTGTGAGATCTGGTACTGCTAGTCATTCTTTCTTCCTATTTTTCCCCACTGATTTCCTTGATATTCTTGACCTTTTGTTACTCCAGATGAATTTTGGTTTTTTTCCTAGCTCTACAAAGTACTTCTTTGGTGATTTGATTGGTATGACACTGAATTAGTAAATTAACTTAGGTAGTATTTTTGTATTATTTTGATTCTCCATACTCATGAGCAATTAATATTTCTCCCATGATCTAGATCTGTCTTTATTTGTACAAAGAGTGTCTTGTAATTATGTTCATATAGTTCATGTGTATGTATTGATCAGAGTCCCAATTATTTCATACTGTTCATAGTTATTTTAGATGGAATTTATATTTCTAATTTTTTTCTCACTTGGTTTTGTTGGTAATATGCAAAAATATTTGTGATTTGTATTTCAAATATCCTGAAACATTGATGAAAATGTTATTTTGTTTAGTCTTTTAGGTTTTTCTAGGAAAACTCTTTAGGTTTTTCTAAGTAAGCCAGAGTATCATTTGAAAAAGTGATAGCTTTGTTTCTTCATTTCTTTTCTTTATTCCTTCAATTTATTTTTCTTGTCTTAGCATTTCTAGCTCAATATTAAATAGTTATCTTGATAACGGACAACATTGCTTCAACCCTGATCTTACTGGAAAAGTTTATCCACATTGTAGATAATGCATGACCTTGCTTTTAGATAGATACTACTTTTTAAACTTATTTTAAGGAAAGGTTAATTTTTTCTGTACTTTTTAGTGTTTTTTAAAAACAGGAATGAAAGTTGCATTTTGTCAAAAGTTTTTTCTGCATCCATTGAAATGATCACATGATCTTTTGTAGTTTTTGCTATTGATATGATCAATTATGAGTATAGTTTTCCTAATATTGAAAGCCTAGCATTCCTGGAATAAATTCAGTCTGGTCATTGTGTTTTATTTTTGTGACATATTTTTGTTAATATTCATCTATTTCATTTAGATAATAAGGTTTATTGAAACGTAATTGGGTGGGTTCCTAAAATTGATTTTATTACAACCTCATTAGTTGTGCATTTGCCCTTTTCATTTTTGAGACTCATAATTTTCTTTTCTTCTTTCTTTCTTTAAAATCAAGCTAGCCAATGATTTATCTATTTTGTTGTTTTTCTTAAACCAACTTCTAGTTTTATTCATTAGTTCAATGGTTTTTTTTTAAACTTTCAGTTTTGCTAGTTTCTCCTTTGATTTTAAAGATTTCTATTTTGGTGTTTCAGTTAAAACATAGTCAGTATTCTAATTATTTTAGTTGTATGTTCATTTCACCGATCTCTTTCTCTGTTTTTTGAATGTTGGTTGGTTAGTTGTTGTCCTTCATTCTTGAAGAGGACCAAAAAGACCTCTCTATGTTGAAATCAAGGTACATTGTGTCCAGCTGTGGCTAATCAGTCCAACACCAGCTCAGAATGCTTTATCATAAATCAGGCACAAATAGATCATATGGATAATGGCATGGAGATGGCTCTAAATTTGTTCTCCTCACATTTCTTTGAAGCTACTGCAATTCTACTTCTTACAGAGGATGGTACTTCCTTTGATATGGGCAGGCCATGCTGGGAGGTCCTCTGCTAGCATCTCCCAAGTCATGCAACTTGATTCCAAAGTGATATAAACATTTAGAGATATATAAACTTTCTCCTTTGACTTCATTCCACAAATTTTGATATGTTGTCTTGTCATGATGCTCAAAAAAATTAACAAAATAATAAAATTATTGACCCATCTATTCCTTGGGATTGATAGCTTCTAATTAACTCTTAACCTAAGATTCCAATGTCTTTTCTTGAATTTAATTTCTATTGCATTACGATACTAAAAGATGCATTTGATATTTCTGCTTTTCTTTATTGAGAGGTTTTTGTGAACCAATACATGATCAATTTTTATGAAGGAATTATACATAGCTCAGAAATATGTACACTTCTTTTAATTCCCATTCAATATTCTCCAAAAGACTATTATATCTAACATTAAAAAAAATCCTGTTCAGCTCCTTAACTTCTTTCTTGCTGATTTTATGATATTTACCTAGGTCTAAAAGGTTTAAATTGAGATCTCCCACTATTACAGTTTCATTATCTCTGTAACACTTAGCTTTTCTTTTACCATTTGGTGAATATGTATTCAGCACTGATAATAATTCATTGTCTATGACCTTTTAGCAAAATATAGGTTAACTGTTTTTTTAAAAAAATGTCTATTTTTGCTTTGTTTTGTCTGAGATAATCTTTTTTACTTCAGCTGCAGCATAGTAGATTTGCTACACTCCCTTGTTTTAACTTTCTATACTTCTTACTATTTCAAGGGTGTTTCTTATAAAGAAAATATTGTTTCATTCTAGTTTATAATATGTTTTGCTGTCTTCTTTCCTTCTTTCAATTTCTACTTTTTCTTCTGGATCTAAATATCTGGAATTTCCCTTGAAAATTTCCTAAAATATAATCTCTAGGCATTTTCTCTCCCATGATTTCAGGTAGTCCAGTGATTAATCTTTTTTCCCCAACCATATCTTTCACATTCAGTACTTTGTTTAATGTTGTGTAGCAAAAGAGAAAAAAATAAAACCATACTAAACTTGAACTCTGGTTATAATCTAAGTAGGAAGACAAAATATAGGCCAACAAAGGAGTGATTAATAATAACTATCTTCCATTTAAAAAAAAAAAGCTTTTATGGTGCTTTAAGTCCATTTTGTTATTTGTGTTTGAAAACCAACACTGTTAAATTATTTTTATTCCCACATAATAGATTAGAAAAAAGGAGAGGCACAATAAAGTTAACAAAACAAATGAACATCAGAGGTAGGTCTCCTGAAGTTGCCTTTCCTACTGCAAGAAGCAGTCACAAAATGGTTTTACCAGCAAATATAACATCTAATACAAAGTTACTGTATAAAATATGAGAGGAAAGAGAATGAAGGAGTGAATGAAATCAGTTGAGTGTTTCTCAAGGGAACTTACTGGAGAAAATGAGTTTTGAATCATAGTTTGAAAGAGAAGGATGGAATAAGATAGGACAGGAAGAATTTCTGAAACGAGGAGAGAGAATGAGAAATAGATTATACCAATACCTAAAGCAAAAATGATCCATGGCTCAAAAGGAGTGAGATAGGGTCAAGAACAAAAAAAAAATGTGGGTTATTAGAGGGACAGAAGCAAAAGAATAATTGTAGAATGGACTTTGGGGTGATATTACCTTATAAGCATAGTCTTTTTTTTTTTTTTTTACACATAACTCAAACAGGGTTTTCTCATCATTCTCAGGTTACTAATTTATGATCTAATTTGCTATATCTTTTAAGATTTAGTCCTGCAAGTCTCTCTTTTTGTTAAATCATATAGTTACTACACAGTGTTTTGTGATGTATGCGTGGAGGTGAGAGTGAGTAGAGAGAGTGAAGATTATAGTCCCTCTAGATTATATTTTTTCCTTACCTACACTTGGCAGTTGCTGTTTCTACTCCTTTATAAAGAGATCCCTTAAAGACTCCTGCAACATACCCACTCTGAACTAATGATTGAAAAGACTATTATTTCTCTCAAGCTTTCCCTTGGATCCAAGTTCTAAGACCCTGTTCTTACGTATTTCTTCTTCTCATTTCCAGCCTATATAGCTTTTTCCCTTTCCTGGGAAAGGTGAGACTTTTCTCCCATCAGTTTTCCAATTGAGAAAAATTATTACCTCATGAATACTATCCCAGATCTGAAAAGGATTCAAGAGGTCATCTTGTTCATTCCATGCCTCCAAGCCAACTTGATGAAATTCTTTCTTTTACAGATGCTGAAAGGAGTCTCTTTAGTTGTTCCTGGTTAGCCATTTTAATTTAACCTGGAGAAATCATTTCTGTGCCTTGGTATCAAAGGTGGGTTGTTGTCGTGCTGTTGTTTTTGAGTTGTGTCTGACTCTCCATGACCCCATTTGGGATTTTCTTGGCATAGATACTGGAGTGGTTTGCCATTTCCTTCCCCAGCTCATTTTATAGATGAGGAATTGAGGCAAAGAGCTTTAGTTAACTGACTTGCCCAGGGTTACATAGCTAGTAAGAGTCTGAGACCAAATTTGAACTCAGGAAGATCAGTTTTCCAGACTCCAGGCTTAGCACTCTATTGCAACACCTAGCTGCCCATCAAAGATGTGACTTAGGGCAAATAACTTTGGAGATGTGACTTATAGCAAATTATTTAATCACCTTGGGCCTCAGTTTCCTCATCTGTAGAGTATAGGGGATGGGCTAAATGGCAGTACTTCAGCAAGACATGGTAATTGGTGGGTTTTTTTAAGTCCCAGAAACAATTTTTTTTAAAAAAAAATTGCTTTCTCAACTCTGAAGATCACACTGCAGTGGAAAGAGTTAAACTCCCCCAACAACTGCCATTTTCTTGCCCTGCTTCATGCTCTTATTTGAAAGCCTTCCCTGACCGCACCCCTGAGTTTAGCATTGTAATTAACATCTGCTTTGGCAGACAATCAAACTCTGTCATTGCTACTGTGGCAGCAAAACTCCCCCCCAACTAGATTAAATGTAATTGGGACATATTTAACAAAGAAAATAAAAAATGCAATACAACATAGATAATGTTAATTTGTCTTTTTAAAGACAATATGGTTCTGGTAGGTATCATTTTCTATTTGAGCTTGATAGTACTGTGAAGTACTGTCCTAATCCTTTTATTGAGGGAATTTTTTCTGTGAAGCTTGGGATTTGTTCTGTGAAATTTGGATTCAGTCAGTGGGCTGCACTTGAGGACATAGAGGTCATATGTGGCCTCAAGGCCCCAGGTTCCCCATGCTGCCCTATATCATACCTATCTGAAATTTACTTAGGAGAGGTAGGTACCATTTTTCTATGAACTACCATTCCTTTGTTACTCTTTTGCATTTTAGGGCTTAAAATTTAAAACTTTAAAAAATTGGCTCCATTACACAGATTCACTGTAGATGTAATTTAGTGCCCACTATTTTAGAATATCATTTTCAGTTTGAGTTTGAGAAAGAGGAAAAGGGATGATATCTCAGCTTTTTAGAAGCATTCTGTTAGGGAAGTAGGTACAGAAGTAAAGGTCATTGACATTTTATATATTAAGAGGAAAGGGAAGAGATAATTCGGTATGAGAATGAAGTTTGAGAAGTGAAGGTAACAGGGTGTGGTAATCTGATGTTGCTCTGGTTGTGATAATGAGGTACCAGACAATGAGTCCCTCCTGATTTCTGTTTCTCTCAGAGGAAAGTCAGAGGTTTCTGGAAGTAAGGATCTAGAGAAAAAGGGAATCATGGGAACCAAGGACCAATAGGAGAAAGTGACTATTGGTGGCAAGAGGATGGGGAGACCAATGGGAGAGATTTGCTGCTTTGTTGTCCCCTGCTCCAGATTCCTACCTTCACCCCTTCTACACTCATTCCCACTCTCAACCACCAGAATGCCCCATGGTAATTTGTGGCTACCAGAGATCAGAAGCTCTATGCATGAACAGAGCCATTTAGTAATAGAAAGAATCACTTAGCACTGCAATAACTTCTAAGCTGGGAGAGATAAACATTTAGAGAGGGCTTAGGTCTTGTTCTGTAAGACATTTCCCATTTTGTATGGGAATTAGACAACAGCACAGATAGGTATATTATGAAATATTGTACAGACGCATGAAAGGTACAAAACAAATTCTTTGTGAAGTCAGTCTGAAGTCATTACTGACTGAAAGAAATGGGGAACATGTTTTGCTCCCTCCTTTTTATGGACATTTCTTCCAGGAGAGAAAGAACTGAAATGTCCTTGGGACTAGAAAAACCCCCACTGCATTTGAAGAAGAAAAAGGAACATTGCAACTTTCTGAGGAATGGAAGAGTTCTCCATATTGAAGAATTAGGGGAAAGTAAATGAAAAAAAAATCTTCAAAATTTCCCAGAGACTTTGTCCCTTTTTTGACCCCATTTATATTCCCCTCCCCCACCTTACTTGTTAGATGTTCTTCCAGCTGTCACCTTCTCCCATCTGACTTGCCTTCCTGCTGAGGTGGCCATTTATGCCTGATGCCCCTGGCATGCCAGGCCTACCACAGAAAGCCCATCTGTCTCAACTCAAAATACATCAGTATTTGGGTGCATCAGGGACATGGGAAGCCAAACCTGTATAAACTTAAATTGGTGCATCATTTTTCTTTCTCTGACCCTGTCTACTCTACCTCCCTCCATCCTTGCAAATAAAGGGAATTAAACTTTGAGCTGTATGGAAATGGACTAAATTCTCATCTGAAGTATGGTCAGCTTATTTACCTAAAGTACTGCAAATGGAAACAAAGATTTCAAATTCACCTTCTTTAGAATGGAGAGAAATGAAAAGCAATTTGTTCCCCCCAAAAAAGCTCAGTGAAAAGCAATATAGTCATAAGCCTATTGACCTCAAGAATGATGTTCCTCCATTACAAGGGGGAAGGGGAATTACACCTCCAGATGATATGTTATTTTATCTTTTGAGACCCAAAAACAAGAATTTAATTGAAGATATATTATATATAGATATATACATATGTATACACATATACAAAAATATGTAATAATTATACAATAATGACTTGAAACTTTAAATACTTGAAATGCTGTATTGATAACGCATTTTTTGTTTTAGTATAATCAAGTGCCTCTGATTGAATAATGTAATTAAAGAAGATCTTCCCATCCAATGGGCCTGGGAAGATTTGTAGGAAGACCCACACCTTTTGTTAATGAGGTTGTCAAGGGTTGTGATGCTCTCTGGCTCTAAAAAGTGTATGAAGACTGTAAGGTGAGGTTTAACTTTGGGGCTTACTGACTGGAAGTGTTTATTTGGTCAGAGGAGATTCTGGGAAGTCATTAAGGAGCCTCCCGGCTTTGAAAACCCAGATGTTGGAGCTTATCTCTCTGGTAACTATGTATATATCTAATGGTCTGACAGTCAGATCTGTCTGTTGATCTATGATGTATGTATTGCTTATGTCAGACAGTTGGAAGTCATGTCTATTGCTTTTGATTTCTCTGTTATTTCTCTGAAGTTCAGCGTGCTGACTTTTCCCCCTGAACTATGTGAATGATATATGTGCTTGATCAAAGTGATTATTCACCCCTCAAAAGTTACTTTTCCTTTTATAAAAGCATATCTAAGAACCTGTGATATTTGGTATATTTGGGGTCCATGACTGTTTTTAAAAATACGCACTTTTTTTCAGGCTGTGATTTCATTAGTGTAGGAAGCACCTGGTGAGGAAGTTTCTCTACCAATACAGATAAGCATCTTATCTAAAATTTATAGTTCTAGAAATATGCTTGCAACTTTGAGATGTTAAATGATTTACCAAGGATCCTGCAACCAATATATATTAGAAGAGGGGCTTGAGCCTAGATCTTCCTAAACTGATGACAGTACTCTATCCTCATGTCATTCAGTCTTTCTTGAAATATTGGGGTGGTATCAAATTGGATAATAATTATAATCATCTTCATAACCTTCATACATTTATAAGTCAGCAATATATTGGCTGAAGAACAAAAATTGTCCCAGAGGTGTGAAGAACAAATTGTAATGATTTAATAATTATAGAACAAGTGGTATAACATGTATATGACCTTTGTTGATTATTTGAAAACTTTTGATTCAGTTTCACACTCATTACCTGGTACAAATATATCAAATAAATCCAAGTATATTATACTATAACATGATATGACACAATAAAATATATAATATGACATTATGGTATTGATATCTTATGATATATATGACATGATGCTAATAATAGACTGCATTACATTATACTATAACAGTCTATAGCACATTATTATATCATGTTATGTTATATTGTTACATTATATCATATTATATTAGGTTATATTATATTATGTTATATCATATTATATCACATTATTTTATGTTATCCTATGTGTCATTTGATATCTATATAAAAAGACTTTTTGTCTCTAGAACATGTAACCTATATAATTATGTCAAGAAAAATTCTTATAAAACACTACATTTTTCAGGGAGATTGTTTAAACCTTTTATGATCTGCCTAGCCTTAAGCATATTATGATTTCTCCCAAACTGAACTACATATGACTTCCAAGTTAAAGGAATCAAGCCAAAATCAAGCCAATGACTTGATATATGTGGGTAATAACAAGACTTATGACTCCAATAGGGGAAAATAATAAACAGCATCTTCATATTCCAGAATATTTCTCAAATGATATAAAATGTCATTTGGATGTGATAAGCGTAAAATTCTTAGCATATGCCAAGAAAAGCTAGATGCCGTAGACTTTTAGCTTGAATTTGTAGGTCATATTGAATCAATAGATGAAAGAGATAGTCACAAATTCCTTGGCTATCTCTAGGCAAGAGACCCATGGAACCCAAGGATGTCATGAACACCCAGTGCAATGCCTTGTACACAGTTGAATACATTAAGAAAATCACTAAGATTCTAAAATCAGAGCTCTATAGGAAGAACATATTTAAAGCAACTGATACAGATAAAATACCAGAAATCTGAAATGGACCTAAATACATTTGCATAGTGCCATAACACAAACCTGTACAATTTCAATATTTATTAGTGCACATAGGGCTTATCACCCTAAGGCAGATACAGAAAGATCAACAATTTTTGACCAAAAAGAAAGAAGAAGATTCATATACATTCTAAGAGCATGAGCTAAACAAATAAAATAACACAATTATTTTTAGATTAAACAGACATCACTTGTTGAGCAATTGTGAAGATTTATAGCAGGCACAGACCCTTGCGTTTGTTGAACATGACCAAAAATGGCTTACCTCTGGATGGAGCCTATAAAATGAATGAGATCCAAGAGTGCAATCAAAGCAATCTCCACAGGCGATACTCATATGAACTCAGCCAACAATATGTTGACAGAGAAACATAAACAAATGCCTAAGTCACATGGATGTGGAAAGGAGCTTTGATGAAAAGTCAGGATCAGGCCATTGCAACCAGAAATTGTAGGCTTATATTTAAGAAACCCTGACTCAATAATCGATTCAGATCAGGCAAGAGGATGGGAGAAACTGTGCAACATATCACAAAGGGTCATAAAAATTTAACACTTGCCAAATACTGTACAAAGCAAAACTTGACCTAGTGGTGTCATGTATAGATCTTAAAAATCCTGAAGAATTTGACTAACTCAACTAATCAACTCTGCTAAAATCAGATCATATTAGCCCGTTGCCTCAAATCACTTAGATGTTATACAGATTCACAAAAACTTAAGAACAACATTTTTAATAGATGTTGTCATATCAGATAGTAATCTCCAAGATAAATTGAATGGAAGTTTGAGTTCAGTCAATCTGTCAACCCAACAGTAAGCATTTAACAAGCATCTATAATGTACCAGAGATTATGCTAGATACTTGGGCCACAAAGATAAAAATGAAATAGTCACTGCTTGCAAGATATTTACATTCTCCTTGGGCAGATAATCTGTACCTATATAAGTATACATATCACATACACACATTATATATATGCATATATGTGTTTGTATATATGAATATACAAATATATATGTATGTGTGTATATACATGTATATATATACATATATTTATATTACAAGGACCTCATGTAGAAGGCAGTGTTTAATCTGAGTCTTGAAGGAAATAAGGCATTCTAAGAGGTAAAGTTACATAAAGGAATGTATTACAGATACAGAGTATGTCCAGTGCAAAAACGTGGAGAAGAGTGTAGGAAGGAGAATAACATATAGTGATAATGGAAAGAGAGGTTGGAACTTTGTTGCAAGCCTTTAGGAGTCAAACCAAGGAGATGAATTTTCATCTTCAAGGCATGAAGCGGTTATAGGAGTTTATTGAAAGACTTGGACATGGGCATATCTGTGCTTAAGGGCAGTTGTGCAAAAGATGGATTGGAGTATGAAAAGCCTGAGGCAGGGAGGTCAATTAATAGACCAGGCAAGGAGTGATGACTGCCTGAACTTTAGTTAGCTGTGTGAGTGGAGAAAAGAGGTTAAAGGCAAAAGATGTTAGGACATGTATTAGAGTACATGGAGGTGGCAAGTATTATTTAGAGCACCAATGGAGATATCAATTAGTTATCTTTTACATCATTTAACTTCTTCTAGGTTAAAGGGTAATAGTTATTTCAAATTGTCCTGGAAATTTTGGACTTAGAACATAGATAGGGTATGTGAAGACCAAATATGAAACTTAATCTTCTCACTCTTTGGCTCCAACATAGTCATGATATAGTTCTAAAATGCTGGAGGATTTTGGGTATAGCAGGGTACTATTTCTAGTTCTCCATGCAGCCACCATTACTACAAATAATTTTGATTTGGGGTACTCACTAGCTTATTTAGGAGTACATGTAGTACCCTGATTCAAAATTTAGAAAATTAATCATCAATGGGTTGGGTGGGAAGAAGTCTAAATTAAAATTATATTACTAATTGATCACTCAAGCAGTATTTATTGCTGGTTCCAAAAGCATAGCTTAATGAATTTATCTTGCAAATGTTTGTCAGTAACAAGGACTAAAACTTTAGACAAAGTCTCCTTTATCATAGAATCAGAAATTTAGAGAGGAGATCTTAAACATTATATTTTCCTTAATTTTTCATGTGAGGAAATTAAGATTAGGGTACAAGATTTATTTAAGGCTAGATAATGAGTTAATTGTTGATGTTAATCTTTTGTTCTCAAAGAGGACCAATGGCATTATGAGGGTGGTGTCTTGACTTGAACATGAATTGGATTTAAGTGAGGCAGAGTTGGGCAAAGCCTCAGCCTTACTCACTCCTCCAAAGTAATTACAATCGAGTGGCATGACAAAAGTCAAGACAATGGGCTATGGTCCAGGATGCAGTGGGTAGCCTTGGCCTTTCTAGAGTAAAGTGTTTCAATTTTGACTTCAGACAAATTCAATGAGTTAGTTGGGGGAGAGGGGAAAGAAGGTGTGAAGAACTCCCAGATGGAGTGCCATCGAAGAAGATATGTTCTCCTCCCATTTCCTTTTCGCCTTTTAATCTTTAATAGTTTTAGAGTGTTTACATATGTGTGTATGTCTGTATTTACCTGAATTAGTATATCCTGTTCTCTCAATTTTTTCCATCTATGATTTTTGTTTCAGAACACAAAATACCATTAAAATTCATCTATGGGATGAGGTCAAAGTAGCTGTTTTATTTTTTTCCTTATGAAGCACAAGAAAAGCAAGAATTTTTATTTTAGGTTCCCTATTAGATTTTTATAACCTATCCCATGGAGCAAGTGCTACTTGTGATCTTTATTCTTATTGTTATATTAAATAAAATTAATATTAAATGCAATTGGATGGATAAGATAAAAAGCTTTTTTATAAGAGCTGATTTTATAAAGTCACACAATTATTCTGTGGAATATATTGCCAAGTACCCCACTTTGGGCATTAAATTCTTTGACATCTACTCAAATTTCCTTCTATTTCCATCTGTCATTCCTTATTTTGACAAAGCCAGATAAAAACCTCTTTCATTGGTTGACCAAACTCAGGTTCCCAATATTTTTCTATGAAGAAAATGGATATATTTAGAAACACACTACCCAGTTCCATAGAAAGATTTAGGTTCTCTGCTAATGTTATAGAATCATGGCCTGCTAGGACATCAAGGGGCTGGAGAGCTTACCTAGTCCAACCATTTCATTTTTTGGAGCTAGAGATACTGAGGCTCAGTGTAGTTAAGTGAGGTACCCAATCTACCACAGCTGTTTAATGTTTAATTTTAGAAAGCAATGCTTGGAAGCAGGTATTTATTGATCATTAATATTGGTTTAAAATACTATGTTTTTCTTTCACTTATTTTTTTAAAGTCTATTTTAACTCATCTAAAACTCTGCTCTTGGCCTGAATACAGATATACAACAAAATAATTTGTCAGATATCTGCTTTTGACTTAGGAAAAACTCAAATATAGTACTTTAGATAATATATTTTTAAAAATAATTCCATGCAAAGGATAAACATTAACTGGCTGTGTTAGCTCAGAATTATAGGAAAGGTTGATTTTTTTCTCCTCTTCTCCTCTCTGACTCTCCCAACTTAATACTTTCAAATAAACCAATTTAACAGTATATTTCTAGAAAATTCAATTGTGTCTAATTTTCCTCTCACTTCTTTTAGTCTCTCTCTCTTTCAGAATGGAGTCTCATTTGAGACCTCACTCCCTCTTCTAAAGAGTTTTTCTTACTTTTCTCTAGCTAGTTGTTCCATATCTAAAATGAACTTCTCCCCAGAAAAGTTGCACTATTTTATTGCAAACTCTACTAAGGGAAAGCAGTTGGGGAACAATTCAATTCCCTGATATCTCTTAGGATGCTAGGGAACTTTTACATGTGACTAATAAACTTTGCAGAGGACTTAATCTCAACGAGAGAACACTTTTCTCAAGGGAGACAGGGGTAGTTAATGAGTACTGACAAGTGCTAGTACTTGAAGGGAAATTTCTAGCTTAATAAAAATATAAAATCAATTGAAATCTCTTCTATAAATTGTGCATATAATTGTTAATAATAATCATTAAGATAATAGTCTACAGCCTGCTCATATACTCCATGTATCTCTCTGTGGTTCTTTGTGTGACCTGCTATTTTAATACTATAGAAACTATGCTATTCCAGTCTCAAATGTCGTATGAGATTGCTGACAGAATATTGACTTTATAAAGATGAGACTTTGTTTAAGGAAACCTGGGGTCATTGAAATTACTATGTGTTTTTCCAAATACAAAGTAGACTATTCCCCTCTTATTAAATTCTAGGTCTAATTCATTGCAAACTCAGAGACAAGCATAAAGCATGGGCGGGGTGTGTTAGCACACCTATGGCTCACATTACCATTGACCTTTCCCCTAGGCATTCAAACATGCTAAGACTTTCTCATTCTTAAAATCTATGTATCTTTCCATTTTCTCCTGAACTGCAGTTACATACATTCTTAGCTTTCTGATGGCTACTTCCACCAGAATCCCAAACTCAACATGGCTCAAACAGAAGTCATTATTTTCCCCTTAAACCTATACCTCATGTGATAAAATGTAAAACGATCAATTCAAAATTTAAAAGACCAGTAGTCTATATTTCCAAGCTAATTACAGGCTATGCTCCATCACATGCCTTATGCTCTAGAAAAACTGATATATTTCCTCTCATCTTCTTATCTCCAGCCAATACTTTTCTATTCCCATATAAAGCTCAGATTCTAACCCCTTCAATGAATCTTTTCTGATTCTCCCATTTGTTAAACTTACCTTCTCCCACACTAGTTAATTATTTGTTTCATCTAGAGCTTACATTTACTGATGACCACTAGTGTGCTGTATCCTTCTAGTAGATGGTTAGATTTTTGAGAGAAGGGTTTGTTTCATTTTTGTATTCATATACCCAACACCTACCTTACTGCTTTTTATGTAGTGAGTGTATAATAAATGCTTATTGACTGATAATTTGATTGTCTTCTCATTCCTAATATTTAGTACAATGCCTGTGAAACCTGGATACCCTATCAGTACTATGCCAGAAAGTTGAACCACTACAATTTGAATTGTCTTAGGAAGATTCTGAAGATCAGCTGGCAACATAGGGTACAAAACACTGAGGTCCTTTTTCTTTTCTTTTCTTTTTAAATTAAATAATTCATTTTTAGTTTTCAACATTCATTTCCACAAGATTTTGAGTTCCAAATTTTTTCCCTATTTCTCCCCTCTCCCCACCCCAAGACACCATGCATTCTCATTACCCCTTCCACCAATCTGCCCTCTCTTCTCTCATGCCCTGCCCTTCCCTTATCTCCATCTCCTCTATTTTCTTATAGGGCAAGATAGATTTCTATACCCCGTTATCTATATTTCTTATTTCCCAGTTGCATGTAAAAACAATTTTTAACATTTGTTTTTAAAACTTTGAGTTCCAACTTTTCTCCCTTCCTCCCTCTCCACCCATCCCCACTGAGAGGGCGAGCAATTCAATATAGGTTATACATGTGTAGTTATGCAAAAGACTTCCATAAAAGTCATATTGTGAAAGACAAGCTATATTTCCCTCCATCCTATCCTGTTCCCCATTTATTTTATTCTCTCTTTTGACCTTGTCCCTCCCCAAAAGTATTTACTTCTAATTACCTCCTCCTCCCATTTGCCTCTCTTCTATCATCCCCCACCCCACCCCACTTATCCCCTTTTCCCATACTTTCCTGTAGTTTAAGATAGATTTTTATACCAAATTGAGTGTGCATGTTATTCCCTCCTTAGGCCAAATATGATGAGAATAAGCTTCACTTTTCCCCTCTCACCTCCCCCATTTTCCCCTCCATTGAAAAAGCTTTTTCTTCCCTCTTTTATGAGATAATTTGCCTCATTCCATTTCTCCCTTTCTCTTTGCAATGTATTCCTCTCTCATGCCTTAATTTTATTTTTTAGATATCATCCCTTCATATTCAACTCACCCTGTGCCCTCTGTCTCTCTCTCTATATATACATATATATGTATATGTATATATACATATGTATATATATATATGTATGTGTATGTATGTATGTATGCATATAATCCCTCTAACTACCCAAATACTGAGAAAAGTCTCAAGAGTTACAGATATTATCTTTCCATGTAGGAATGTAAACAGCTCAATGTTAGCTATTCCCTTATGATTTCTCTTTCTGGTTTACCTTTTCATAGTTCTCGTGATTCTTGTCTTTGAAAGTCAAATTTTCTTTTAAGCTCTGGTCTTTTCATCAAGAATGCTTGAAAGTCCTCTATTTCATTGAATGACCATTTTCCCCCTGAGGTATTATAATCAGTTTTGCTGGGTAGGTGATTCTTGGTTTTAATCCTAGCTCCTTTGGCTTCTGGAGTATCATATTCTAATCCCTTCCATCCCTTAATGTAGAAGCTGTTAAATCTTGTGTTATACTGATTGTATTTCCACAATACTTGAATTGTTTCTTTCTGGCTACTTGCAATATTTTCTCCTTGGTCTGGGAACTCTGGAATTTGGGTACAATGTTCCTAGGAGTTTCTATTTTCTGATCTCTTTCAGGAGGTGATCGATGGATTCTTTCAATATTTATTTTGCCCCCTGGTTGTAGAATATCAGGGAAGTTTTCCTTGACAATTTCATGAAAGATTATATCTAGGCTTTTTTTTTGATCATGGCTTTTCGGTAATCCCATAATTTTAAAATTGTCTTTTCTGGAGCTATTTTCCAGGTCAGTTGTTTTTTCCAATGAGATATTTCACATGGTCTACTATTTTTTTCATTCCTTTGGTTTTGTTTTATAATTTCTTGATTTTTCATAAAGTCATTAGCTTCCATCTCCTCCATTCTAATCTTTAAGGAATTATTTTCTTCAGTGAGCTTTTGAACCTCCTTTTCCAACTGGCCAATTCTGTTTTTTTTTTTTTTAACATATTCTTCTCCTCATTGGCTTTTTGGATCTCTTTTGCCATTTGGGTTAGTCAATTTTTAAGGTGTTATTTTCTTCAGCATTTTTGGGTCTCCTTTAGCAAGCAGTTGACCCATTTTTCATGATTTTCTTGCATCACTCTCATTTTTCTTCCTAATTTTTGCTCAGCTTCTCTTATTTGAGTTTCAAAATTCCTTTTAAGCTCTTCTATGTCCTGAGACCAATTCATATTTTTCTTGGATGCTTTGAATGGAGAAACTTTGACTTTGTTTTCTTCTGTTTGTGTGTTTTCATCTTCCTTGTCACCAAAGTAAGATTCTATAGTCTGATTCTTTTTCTGTTTTTAGCTCATTAACTCAACCATTTACTTGACTTCTGAGGTCTTTGTCAAGGTAGTTCTCTGCTTCCAATGGGGGTGGGGGGGTGTACTGTCAGCCACTCGATCCCCCCACAATCTGTGGACCTAGAACTTCAGAAACAGTGACTACAGTTGCCCTGGTGCTTCTGTGGTTGCCTTGAGGTCCTCTGCCCCTCCCTCTTCAGCCACCCTGGGCCTGGGGCCAGACTACTCCACTCTCTTGCACTGGTCCTTCACTTTTTTTCCACTGACCTTCCAATTTATCTTCAGTGTTTTGGGGTCATGATATCTGGAAATCACTACAAGTGTGAGTGATTCTGTCTCCCCAAGGCAGGCTCAGGTCCTGTGTGTGCCAGTGTGGCCAACACTGGACTGAGCTCTGCTCCCAGCATATTGTGATAGACACTTCCTATTGACCTTCCAGGCTGTCTTGGGCTAGAGATCTGCTTTACTCTGTCATTCTGTGGGTTCTGCAGTTCCAGAATTTGATTAGAGCAATTTTTTACAGATATTTGACTGGGCTTGGGGTCAGCCCTTTAGAAAGTTCATGCTGTTTCTCCTTCATCTTGGCTCTGTCCCCATCACTGAGGTTGTTTTTCAAGCTGAATTATAAAACATTCAAACTCTACTGCAGACAGGTCAACTGTGATGGACTAGCCATGTTGTTTGAATGCCAAATATAAGTTTGCCTAAAAGCCTATTTTACAGAGAACTCACATAAAGCAGTGTAAAGGCAAGCAAAGTAGGATCTTTTGCTAATTTTGTTTTAGTATAAATTGCCTCTGATTGAATCTTGCCTTTATCAACCAAGAGTCTTTACTAGGAGTAAAGTGCAGAAACAAGAGTTTCTTTAACCAGAAACAGTAATTGTATTTGTATTGTTAATGGGGTTAAAGATCTTCCCCACCCATTAATGGGCGTGGGGAGATTTGTAGGAAGGTCTACACCTTTTATTAGTGAGGTACTGGTTCTCAAGGGTTATTATGCCCTCTGGCTCTAAAAGGTATATAAATATAAAAATACATATAAATATAAATATAAAAAGTATATAAACACTCTCAGGTGTATCTCAAGTTTTGCTTTGGGGCTTACTGATTGGAAGTGTTTGCTTGACCAGACGAGAGAGACTCTGGGAAGCTGCTAAAGAGCCCCCCAGCTTTGAAAACCCAGATGGTGGTGCTTCCCTTTCTGGTATCTATGGTCAGACAGTTGGATCTGTCTGTTTATCTATGATGTATCTATTGCTTATGTCAGATAGTTTGGAAGCTCTATCTATTGACCTTTGATTTCTCTATATTTTCTCTGAAGTTCAGGGTGCTGACTTTTCCCCCTGGACTAAGTGAATGATACATGTGCTCGATTAAAGTGATTGCTGACTCCTCAAAATCTGCCTTTCCTTTTAGAAAAGCAGATGATAGCAGGCCTCCTTGTGCATGTCAGGGTGCTTATTGTTACAGGCAGGCACTTACATGGTGGTTAGAAGAAATGATATAGGGACACTCTCAAAGTCTCTCTGAAGAACTTTGATATTGATTGTGGGACATGGGAGATGTCTAACACAGGACTGTCCAGCATGGTGGCTCCCATGAAAGAAGGCACTAATTCTATCAGCAAAGCAGAATTTGGGTGGTTTAAAATAAATGTGAGATGTACAATTTTGAAAAAAATCTCCCTCCTGTGTAGTCATATGGAGTATTTGTGCCTGACCGATGGTAGAGCATTCCAGGCTTGTATTGGTAAGATTACCGCAGCAGGACATAGTGTACATTGAACTCAACATCATAATGTAATTTTGGTCTTCTATCAGAAGAGATAAATAATAGTACAGTGCTCAGCATGTAGTAGGTACTCAATTAATGCTTGTTGAATATATCTTCTTTGTTGATGCTGGGCTACAGAAAAATTATCAAGGAGAATTGGAAAAAAATACCAAAGAGATGTATTTCCTTGAGAGTTAGGACAGTCTTTTGCCTTTCTTTTATGCACTGGGCTTAGCATAGTACCTGGCACATAACTAATTAATAGATTAATTAATTAGTAGAGCTAGCACAGACTCAGTTAATTAGATACAGAGGAGACTTAATAAATTATTATTGACAAACAGATGAGGAGGAGGAATGGTCACATAGCAAGACTGAGGAATGACTGATAGCCATTGGTATCTACACAATCTTGAGAGAGCTAGGGAAGGGGCAACAGTATGTCATGCAGACCTCCTACAGAGGATTTACAGGAGTCTATGGTAAAAAATCCCACAGCATGAGAAAGCATGCTTGTGATCTGTAGCACTGGAGGGAAAAGCCATCTTGATGAAACCGCTGATCTATCAAAGTAACAAAATAATCTATAAGACATAAATGCACACACACATTCCTGCAATATGGATAGAATTATATTGCAAATCAGCAAGGTTCTCCTTGGCCTTCTTAGGCACATTTGACACAGGATCATATAGTTTAGCAGAAGGAAAAGAGAAGGAAAGAGAGCAAAGGGGCTAAATGACTGGCAGGTCTTTTAGAAAGAGTAATATGCATTTAGACTATGAGACAGATTGACAGCTAACCAGATAGATAATAAGAAACTGAGATGCAGTCACAGTTTTGGCAGGGAACCAGAGAAAAATATGGCCTCTTCTGACTGATGGCCTGGCAGAAAGAAATATGGCTGTAGACCTAGCAGGAAGCCAGAAGTAGAGAAGACATGCTGCCTTTTTACTCTTGTCCTAATAATGTCAATTGTAAAAAAAAAATCTGAAAAAAATTACCTTTAACATTGTTAGAACTGCTATAGTAGGCTTCTAAATTCTCCCTGAGGAGTAGAAGACAAATTGCATGCTTGCAATTTTTCACATAACAAACGTGCCTTCCCAATCTTAAACTTTATCCCAATAGACTAAGAGGAATTATTTAGGCTTGATTATATTTAACAAAATATGCAGTATCTCTCACAACCCTAAGGTACTTTTTGAAGCAAGAAACTTGTTTCAAATAACAACCTTATTCTTTCAGTACTACAGCTTCCAAAGATTTAAAATGGTGGATAAACTAGTCATCAATGGAGAGAAAAGGGGTATACATGTGTATATGGCTACAGCATATCTCCAAAGAAGAACTGTGGACCAAATGCAAGTTAAAAGTACATATATATATATATATATATATATATATATATATATATATATATATATATATGTATATATACACAAGTTCATATACATATATGTATCTATGTATGCTTTATAGTAATCTGCATAATGTTAGATATTTCATTCTATGAAGAATTTATGGGAAGGCACAAACAAGAATCATACGGGATAAAAAGAAACGGATGCTTTGTTATTTACAATGTTTGAAGGTTTCCCCACATCGGTGAAATTACAAATCCATCAAATTATTGGAATATTCTAGATCTAATGACCATCAGATTGATTTTTTAGGGATAAAGACCCTTTTAAAGGACAGGATAGTTTAGGATTCATGGAGTCCTAACCTGTTAATAACAGAAAGCTATCTTCTCAATCTAGGCATAAAGGCCAATTGTTTCCTCCCTTTTAAAGATCTATTCTTTTGTCTGGTAACTGGAAGTGAGGTGGAGATGACATGTTTCTATATCCCTGCTCCAAACAGATGCAAAGCATGTAGGTGGCAATGGGGTACTCTCTGCCCTAGGTATGTAGGTGGCAATGGGGTTGTCTCTGCCCTAGGTATGTAGGTGGCAATGGGGTACTCTCTGCCCTAGGTATGTAGGTGGCAATGGTGTACTCTCTGCCCTAGGTTTAAATTCTGAAGACAATGGAAGCCCACAGAAGTGAAGTGAATAATCTAACATCATCAGACAATCAATATCGGACAGGGTTTCCAAACCCCATTCTCTGATTTCATATCCAGTTGTGCTTTCAGAAATCTATAGAAAGATGCTTTTAATGATTTTGTGTAAGGATAGAGGAATTAATGTCTCCTTCCCTTAAGGAGAGGACAGCATGTCCTATATATACGTAACCTGTATATAGCTTGTTTGTATATATTTATTTGCTTTTGTCTAGATTGTGAGCTCTTTGAAGTCAAGGATTTTTTTTTTGCCTTTTTTTTGGTATCTCCAGCACTCATCACAGTTCCTGGCACGTAGAAGGCACTTAATAAATGTTTATTGACTGACTGAAAGAAGTTCCTCCCTTAAACAGATGCAATGGTATGTTACCATGGTTTGATACCTTTCTAAAATTCTCATAGGGTAGTACATTTGAAAAAAATCATGCAGATAATTATGTAAAGTAAAAAAAAAAATTTGAAATTAGTCATTTTGTTAGCTCAGGATTTAAGAAGAGAAAAACTCTGGTAGATTAGTGGGAATGACAGTGAAAGGAAGATGAGTTTTTAAGGAAAGATATTGCAAGATGGCTTAAAAGTGAGTCAATATTTGGCAGAAGTAGCGTTGGATTATATCCTCTAAAGTGGTTCAGACTTGTTGTTTCATCAGGACAGGCCGCTCAGTGAGAAAACTCCCTCTATCAAAGAACATAAGCATCAACTCTGGAATCTATAATTTTAGCTAGCTTCCTGGGTTATTGAGATATTATGACCCAGGGTCACACAACTATGTCATTCAGAAGCTGGACTGAAGTCCAGATTTATATGACCCCCAAACTGTTGCCCCACCACTTATAAACCTATAACTAAAGACTGAAATATTTAGGCTATCCAGAATACCTTGTTCTGGAGCCCTCAATACCACATTCTGTTTCTTAATGCTAAGGATACAACTAACAGATGACTAGGAGCATTATTCATAATAATGAATTGCACCTAGAATTATTCACAAGAGCTAGCAGTGAGGGAGAACTGAGGATTTCGATTAAAAAAAGGATGGAAGATAAGAGAAATATTTCAGTAACTTGCATAGAATGTGCTTGCTCTGTTCATGTTTCTGGCAGTGCCAATAGCTGTCGTTGTTGAATCATTTTAATTGTTTCCAATTCTTCATGACCCAATCTGGTGTTTTCTTGGCAGAGATGCTGGAGTGGTTTACCATTTCCTTCCCCAGCTCATTTTATAGATGAAGAAACTGAGGCAAACAGGGTTAAGCGACTTGCCTGGGTCTTACAAATAGTAATTGTCTAAGAATGGATTTGAACTCAGGTCTTTCGGACCTCAGCTCTGGTGCACTATTCACTGTACCACCTATCTGCCAAGTAACAGCTGCATGTGAACAAAACAATAGACTGATCTCCTTAGTAGGTTAGATGCTGAAAAAACTGTATGAATTCTTATCTATGTTATAAATCATCAGGAAGAAGGCTTCCATGAAATAATGGAAGAAATTTATCAAAGAGAAAACAAAATGAAAAAATGAATGTGAAGATGGAAGGAAGAATCCTAACCAGTGTCTGGAGGTTTGAGGGCAGAAGAACATGATACAGAGAAAGTCTGAAAGATCAAAGACCACTGAATTTTTTAAACTATAAAACAGGGCTAAGGCTTTTCCCTTAGAAAGACCCTGAGAAGGACACCATTTCTTGTACTCCAAGGAATGAACATAAAGATCTATAGGTACCAATAAGAAAGAGACCAGTCAGTAATAAACCAAGGAAGAATGGCTAAATTGTGGCAGGTGACAACTCCCACCTGCTGAATATGGTGGCTATAGTCCAACCTAATATGAAAAAGAGATATATTGTCTTACTGAGGAGGAGTAAAGTAGCCCACACCCTCTGATATCAATCAGTCTTCCAAATAGCTGTCCAATTGACATTCCCAAAACATAAATCTGACCACATCATGCTCCCATTTAAAATGACAACAACAACGTCTCCTCTCTATTTGAGCCTTTTATTTCACTGATCTAGGAAATTCTCTTGATGAGGAAACTTCCTGTATCAATGTAATATAAGATGTAGTATACATCCCACAATGTAGTATACTTCCCACAAGTAATAGTCTTAAAGAGATGCCCAGAGCACTGAGAGGTTAAATGATTTAACTTAGGTTAATCTTAGTTAATCTTAGTCTTAGGTTGCATAATCTGTATGTATCAAGATGAAATTTGAACTCAGGTTTTCCTGTCAGCAAAAGGAGAAGGAAATGGGGGAGTTGGTATTGGGACCAGGGTAGTTAATGATTGGATATGGAAGATCATTGACCCAGGGAGCCTAGAGACTCAGTGACCAAAAAATTTAGGGACTTAATAGTACAAAGAGAGCTTCAAGCTGTAGACTACTATTACAATTGTAGTAGTATGTAGTAGTATCAGAAATGTGGGAGTAGCAGTGATGCATTGAGGGTGCTGGACAGGGTCAAGGCAACTACCATTAGAGAACAGGCCTTGCAGAGTGTAGTTCCAATTGGGAGGAGTGCCATGAGCATTGTAAGAGGATCAGAGCAGGAGTGCTGAGGGATGAATTGCTGTTCCACAAATCTGTTCTGTCCATACATGTGTGCCTTTCTGTTATGAACCATGTGTGCCTTACCTGGGCCCTTCCACAAGTGCAATAACCATAGCAGTTTCTTATCCATGTACCTTTTCATGAATCCTTTATGTGTCTACTTTTCCCAATGAGTGTGTGTATATTAGGTATATTATACCTAGGGTATACTCTAGGATAATAATGGTGATGATAATAATTATTATGATAGTAATAGCTAGCATTTTTATATAGCAGTTACTATGTGCCAGGCACTGTGCTAAGAGATTTACAATTATTATCTTAGGTTTATGAAGAGGATGTTCAAGTACTTCATTTATTACTATGCCGTTTCATTCAATGTCTTTACTTGGAGTTAATTATGTCCTCTGGCAGACTGGTGAAGATAAACCTATCCATGGTGGCTTATATGCTTTGGTTTTAAGTGGATTTGGACCCTCAAAGTATCTTGAATGTGAAGCAGTTTTTTGAGGGGTCTCATATAAGAAGGGCCCCAGGTGCTAAATTTAAATTCTGGTTCATATTCCTGCTTCAAATTATGATTTTCATGAAAGTAGGGTCTATAGATCATCTAAATAATCTAGACAGTCTAGAGTTAACTACATGAAAGAGGGTACTAGAATTTTAATACTGGAAACTATCTTGAAATAAACTCGTTCAACTCCTTAATTTTATGGACTAGGAAGATGAGTTTCAAAGAGATACAGTGATTTGTCCAGTGAGCCAAGGTGTTAACTGGCTGAATAGCAATCTGAACTCCGATATCCTGACTCCAAATCAAGTACTCTTTCTAACAAATCACATTACTATAGATGTTTGTCAAACTTTCAAAACATTATATTGAATGAAAACTCATTATAGAACCAGGGATTTCCTGGTTATATTTAATTCTATTTTAAGAGAAGATTTTACTAGAAAAGTTACGTATATTTTCTGATTTTTAATAGATTATCAGTGAGAAATATAAGCTTTTTCTGATCACTGATAATCTTTCAATCTTATTAGGGGGCAGCTAGGTGGAATCAGGAAGACTTATTTTCATGAGTCCAGATCTGACCTCAGACACTTACTAGTAGTATGATCCTGGGCCAATCACTTAACCCTGTTTGCTTCAGTTTCCTCAGTTGTACAAATGAACTAGAGAAAGAAATGGCAAACCATTCCAGTATCTTTGCCAAGAAAATCCCAAATGGGGTGACAACGAGTTGGACATGACTGAACAACAACAATCTTTCAACCACTAAGCTTTTGAAAGTATACTCATACACACACACACACACGTGTGCATATATATATTATACATATATATAAAATATATACACACACATGCATGTATATATATGTGTATATATTTATATGCATAATAGCTAATTTTTATGTGGAGCGGAAGGCTTTGTAAAACACTTTATATATTTATTTCATTCGATCTCTACAATCACCTTTGAGGTAGGTACTATTATTATCCTTATTTTACGGAAAAGGAAACAGAGGCTCAGAAATGTTAATGACTTATTCAGGATCACACAGCTAAGAGTCTGAAGTGGGACTTAGTTCCAGGTCTAGAGTTTTCACCTTTGCTTTCCTCTACTTTGAGAAAAGTACTTCATGAACAAATTTCTAAGAAAAGACACAAGATAAGCTCCACACAAGACCCAATATAGGATTGAAGGGCTGTTTTATGGCACATAGCATTTCCTTAGGGATTGGAATGTGATTGGACCTACAAGGTATTCAGATCTTTTAGAGAAAAGGGGCAGGAGGGGAAATGTCCTCATAAGAACTTGTTGAGGAAAAACAAAACTGTTTTCCCAGTCAGTCCTTAGCATAATATCCAGATTCCTAGGCCTTTCATGACATTTGCTTGACAATCTATTCACTTTTTCAGAGATACTTACTGGATAGAATGGTTTAGGTCAATAAGACTTCCCATCTGGTATAGCAAAAGATTAGAAATCTTGGGCAAACTATAAACAGCTTCAGAATGAGGTTGCTACTATTAAGACCTGTTATAGTGGTAGGTGGGGGACAGCTAGGTGGTGCAGTGGATAGAGCACCAGTGCAAGAGTCAGGAGGACCTGAGTTCAAATCTCACCTCAGACACTTGACACTCACTAGCTGACCTTGGGCAAGTCTCTTAACCCCAACTGCCTCATCCTGGGTCATCTTAGTCATCCTGATGAATATCTGGTCCCTGGATTCAGATGGCTCTGGAGGAGAAGTGAGGCTGGTGACGTGCACAGCCCTCCCTCACTCAAAACAAAGTCAAGTGCAAGTCATGTCATCATTTCTCTGATGACATGGTCTTCTTCGGCAATGAAGGACAAACATACAGTGTTAGGTGGGTAGAGTGGGTGTTGTGACTTCCAGGACACTAGGGATAATTCATTTACTCGGACCAATGGGCATCTCACTAGCTCTGTTGTGCCTTAAATCATGCAAAAACAGAGCCTGGCTCCTTTGACTCGAGACTTTGACCTCTGTTAATTAACAAGGACTTATATATCCATAAAATGCTTAGCATTGTGCCAGGTACTACAAGGAAAAATGATGATACTTCCTGATGATAACCAGTATTTATGTAGCACCTTAATGTTTGTAAAGTACTTTCCATATATAATCTCATTTGATCCTCAAAGCACCTAAGAATTTCCATTCTTGCTATTCATAAATGTTATACTCTCTGACTTCACTCTTTGTTACCAATAGAAGAGGAGTGCATTTACAGGAAATGGCTATGGACTCAGCTCATTCCCTATTGCTTTTTATTTATTTATTTTTAATCAAGTATCCCCAGAAAAATACAAGGAAAAGAGAGATAAGTAGGTGGAGAGGAGGAGCATAGAAAAGGTAAGGAAAGGAGAGAAGAGAAAAGGAGAAGCGGGTAAAGGAGACAATAGTCTTTATCATGGAGCCAGGAGAAAAAGAATTTGGTGGTATGTGACCTGGCCTCTAGTACAGTGAACCTGAGAAAGAACTACTGTGGGCTACTCTCAAGTTAGATTTTCCAACTGTGGAATAAGGGGGAAAACTGGTAACATTTAGTGAATTCCATTTGTGCATACAACCAACCTAGAAAATTAAGAGAAAAAGAATTCTACAGAAAAACTCATTTTCCTCTCTGTCCTATCTCAATTCATTCAAATAGATTATCTATACAAATTCCAGCTCCATATACAATTGCCAAGTCTATTTCACTGTGTGATTTGTTGGACAATCTACAAAGACGTAGTTCAACATATATGACTGGTTACTCTACCTCCAGTGCAATATTAGGCAGGTGGGGCTTAGGAAGAACAACACTGATTTTAATCCTAAAGTTGCTTACAGATGAGGAGCGATCCTCCCAACTGTCTGAATTAGTTTATGACCATCTGGACTCAACTTTTTTTTTTGTCATTGGTAATAATTGCTCATGGAAAAGTGATTCTGGCTCTAATGACAGTAAGGAGGCAGTGTTAGTGGCGAGAGCCCTGACTATTCTGAGACAGTACATTCAGGTACTAGTTGAGGCTCTGCCACCTGCTGATGTGGGCCAGACACATCTTTCAGGGCTTCTCTTTCTTCCTCTGTAAAATGGAGTGGTCACACTAGATTGTCTTTAAGGATTCTCCCAGCTCTAACTTTCCATAATAGTAAAGTCAAGTAAGTGATTGCAGGGCTCCACAAGTGAGTCCATATTTATATACTTGTTTCAACTTTGGTCCTAGGAAATCTTTTGCCCATGCTGACCCTTCTACCCTTCTGGAATGTATAATATGCCCTCCTAGGAAATCAATGATAAATATTAATTTAAAATCTAATTTCATGCCACTGTCATTTTTCAGATTACTTGCAGCATTACTGGAACATCCCAGAGTTACAATTTGGGGCTTTGTTCTATGGAAGATAAACATCCTTATTTATGACCTGGGTATCCTTGTTCTGAGGCCAAGTTTAGGCAGAGGTTGACAGAAAAGGGTGAAGAAGGTTTTATGGGGCTCCTGGATAGGCTGCCATGATAGGAATGACTTTTTTCCTCTTCAATTTCCCATCTCCCAGCTGCAATGACTTCTTCTCCTCGGACTGTCAGCTCATTGACAGATCCAACCCAACAGTGTTATCCAGGAATTTCAATCACCCTGGCTCCCTTCCTGCTTGTCAACTGCTATGATAATAATGGTGAATAGGAAATAGCTCCATTGCACTCATAGGAATGTATTAGTTAAAACATTTGTATCAAAAGAAATATCCTGTTTTGTTGGAAGAGTTTCCTTTGCTCAACTTTAGCAGTGCTCTAAAATTTTCCAAGGCTTACAACTGTATTTACTCAGGAGAATAAGATCTAGGAGTCTTTTTTTGCTTTTGATCTGGCATAAGTCAGCAAACTGCATGAATGCCAAGTTAGTATATGTTTTTTAATTTGTCCAAACTACTTCTTACTCTAAGAGAAGGACTGAGGGAAGGGTAAACACATTTAGCTACCCACCTGGTTCATATAATTTCAGTTAGATTGTAATGCCCGTCATGCTTTTCAGAACCTTATTTCCCTGGGAAAAATGGTTCTATGTGCAAAGCCTGAGAAAGAGCATGCTTTTTAAATAATCATTCGAAAATTGTATTTTGCCTGAGAGAGAGTCAGAGAAGAAAAGATAGTATCTTCAGTTACTGGAAAAGTCACTGGGCAGCTATGTAAGAAGAATGAGAAATAATAGATGGGCAGCCAGGCTAGAGCATTGGTACCCACAAGGTACTATTTAAAATGGGAGAAAGGCTTCTATTGCACTGAGTGGATCCTCTACGGAGATTGCCTAGCAAGATATAGATAGAATCAGAATGTTTGAAGAGTTTGTGCTGATGGAGGAGTGCCCACATGGATTAAATCACATGTAGCCCAAATAAACTCTGAGGATATTTATTCCAATTCCCACTATCACAGATGAGTATCCTGGAGTATAGTTCCTAGAGTAAGGCTACATTTCTAGATTAAGGTAGTAGGGGTATGAATCTTTAATAACATAAGCTTGCTTGAGACCCCTCCCAACAAAGTGGGGAGAGTAGTGTGCCCTCCCCCATTATCAGCTGAGAATTAATTTGTTCTGATAGCCTTATGTAAGAGGTGAGGTGGTGTTTGTGGATGCTGTTTTGTTGTACCCGTGTAGATTACGTGTATCCATGTGGGTCTGTCTAGATATGGCTCAAAGGGAGCCAACAATTAATATCTCCAGCATTTCCTTTGATCACCTTTCTCCAAGGAAGACCTTGATTCTTGTCAGAAGGGGGAACAGGCAGTTGGGACTGACTTTGCTTTCTTCAAAGAGAGGGAGTACTGGCCTAGAATTACATATTTTTGCTCCCTTATATGTTGTTAATCTTGGGGAAACAATTTTTAGGTTCAAACTATTTTCCTGATTTCTATTCCTTAAAGGTAAAGGAGGCTCCCAAGTAACTTATTCAAGGCTTGACTTTCTTCCTACCAGTCACCATTTCCACAATGAACGCAAATAGCAAACAAATCAATTTATACAAACAGCAAGCAGATATCAGGGAAAGTATATATATGAGATTACATACCAAATAATACTCAGAGTGAATGAACTTTCCCTTTGGAAGGGAGATAACTCAGATAAACCAAGAGAGAAAGAGAGTCCCAGATCTCACTGGAGGGGAAATTCCCTAAGTTCCACTGTAGCTGAAGATAGGCACATGACAGAGATTTCCAGATCTTCTACTGGTTGACTTCTCAGAGTCTTTCTCCCCATTTAAGGACTTGAGGTGGTATGTCATCTTTCTTGAAGCCAGAAGTCTGGAGAGCCAAGATCTTTCTTCTCTCCAGCTGTCTCTATGTACGCCACACGGACCCAGGACATTAATAATCCAATAAGAAGAGAGTTCCATACAATTAGCCCTTTGGGCCAAGGGTTAAATTTCAGTAGCTTTTAGAAAGGGATGCTTACTGAGGTGGCATAATAATAGCAGTTGATATACAATATCCCCTCAAAAGAATATAAATACTCTCTCACAAATATATGCAGAGTCCCAGGGAAAGTGGGGTCAAACTTAGAAAGCACATGTGACAAAAGTATAATTCTTTTACTGTCTTTTACTCCCATAAAATGATGTCTTTTACTCCCATATGTGAGGTGCTCATGAAGTTCCTCTGAGTTCCTTTGCTAGGGCTCCTTGCAGAGTCATAAATCCATGTCCAATCTATCCTTGGCTGTCACATAGATACTGCTGTCAACTGATCTGGGGATATCACGAAGACACCAAATTTAATATGGAAAGTTCAATACCTTCTGGACCTCTTGAGACTCAAAATGTTCTCCTATGACCAAAGGGTATGGAGAGAACTTTTCAGAATGTAAAATCTATGACTTATGCAAGTTCTCATCACCTCATGTTTGGCCTGTTGCAACATTTTCTTTTCCTTTTTGACTTTTTAAACAAATACTTATTCATTTTTAGTTTATAACATTCAGCTCCATAACTCTTTGAGTTTTAAATTTTATTCCCCTTCTTCTCCTCCCCCCTCCCCAAGACCATGCAATCTGATGTAAGCTTTCCGTATACATTCATATTAAACATACTTTCACATTAGTCATGTTGTAAAGAAGAATTATAACCAATAGAATGAAGCATGGAAAAAAAAGAAATGAAACAAAACAAAAAAGAAAGAGAGCAAATAGTCTGCTTCCATCTGCATTCAGACTCTGTCATTCTTTCTCTGGATCTGGATAGCATTTTTCCTCATGAGCCTTTTGGAGTTGTTTTAGATCCTTGCATTCGTGAGAAGAGCCATATCTATCAAAGTTAGTCACTGCACCATGTGGCTGTAGCTATGCACAATGTTCTCCTGATTCTGCTCCCTTCACAAAACATCAGAACAATAATTTCTTTACTGGTCTTCCTGCCTCAAGTCTCTCCATACTTTGGGGCATCCTCTATTCATCTCTCAAATTGATTTTCCTAAGATACAATTCTAGCTATGTCTCCTTCCTACTCAATAAATTCCAATGGCACTTCTCAGGATCAAAAATAAAATCCTCTGTACAACATTCAAAGTTCTTCATTACCTGACCTCCTACCATTCCAGTTTTCTTATACCTTATGTACCCCACCTCTTAAGTCCTCTGTAAACTAGCAATTCTGGCCTCTTTGACAAAACATTCCATCTTCATGGGTTGTCCCCCATGCCTGGATTTCTCTCCATCCTCATTTTTATCTTTTGATGTACTTGACTTCCTTCAAGTTCCAGGTAAGATCCAACTTTCTACAAGAAGCCATCCCAATTACCCCTAATGTTCATGCATTTTATCTCCACTTTATCCTGTGTATGTCTTGTTTGCACATAGTTGTTTACTTGTTGTCTCCCTCATTAGACTGTGAACTCCTTGAGAGTAGGGATTGTCTTCGGGGTGACAGACAGGGAGGCTGGAAAGATGAAAGCAAGGCACAAGTAAATGGGAGCCTGGACTGAAGAAAGAAGTGAGAGAAACAAGTGTGGCAGAGATGGATAGGATGGGCTCAAACTAAAAAGCAAGTGGCAATTGTAATTGATGAGAAGAGTTCCAGTTAGCAGTATCTATCCTTCCCCTGGCTCATTCCCCTAAGCCAGCTCATTTCAAACTTCTATATCTTATTTAAATTTGTATTTCAATATTATTTGGTAATGTTAACAAATTACAAATTGATAAAAATGATTTTGCTTAAGACTATAGGTTCTGGGTTTGAAATTAAGAGTGGGAAAGTTTTGACTATAAGAGAAGACATTTCCCAAATCTTCTTTGAGGTGGGGGTTAAGTTGGTTGGAGAAAGAATTTTATACAACTTTCATAACTTATGAGAATATTCAGAGTATACAATTAGCCTTCCTTTGAACACAGAGATATAAATATGCTATAAGATAAACCAATATCATTGTGTGTGTGTGTGTGTGTGTGTGTGTGTGTGTGTATGGGGATAGGGTTATTATGGCTATCCTTGAGTGCACCTTCCACACTTTGCATCACATACCCATACCCCATAAAATAGTAAATATTTTTAAAGTTGTTAAGTTGTACAGTAATAGTTCAGGTGCTGATTATTTCTTGGCTGGACTGTTTTCCCTAGTGGCTTGCTGTTTCAGCTAGGAAAAAATACAAACTCCTTTGCTTGGTATTTTAAGTCTTTTGCAATCTGGTACCACTTTACCTTTCCAGGTTAATTACACACTGCTCTCCCCCATAACTCTATGTTTCAATCAAGCTGGCCAAGTCGATGTTTCTTGTATTTGACATTCTATGTCCTGATCCTATGCTTTTTCCATAGACTCTTCCTTCTTTCTGGAATTTTTTTCTCTCTTCATTTCTCCCTTTCAAAAGTCTTAGCTTTAGCTTTAGAATAAGCTCAAGCTCCATATCTTTCAAAGGATTTTCACCCCTTCCCCGCTCCCCCAATTTCTTCAGTTACTAGTACTCCTTTCCCAGAAATAATCTTTCACAGATGATTATTTTCAGTATGGGTTTAAATCCTGCTTTGAACAGGAGTGATATTACATTGGACCAATCATTTACCCTCACTTAGCTTTATTTTTCTCATCTTTAAATGAGTTTTATATCTATAGTAGTTATCTCACTGGACCATTGAAAGGTTCAAATGAGATAGTGTAGATAAAATGCCATAATAATGTTAATTCTTGCTATTTTCGGAAACACATTATGTTCATTTCCTCTTTCATTTGTGTTATTTTCCTCTTTTTCAGTACCCTACCTTCTCCTTTCTAGCTATTCAAACTCTACTTATTGCTCAGGGGAGGTAGCTCATGGAGTGCCTTCCTTTATTTCTACAGACAAGATGCATCAAGAACAAAAGTATAACCCTTTCACTCAACAATTCAGGGGCATAATCTCCCATGATATACTGCCCCTGCCTCTGTCTCTAAGGGGACAGGCTTAAAACTTATCCCAGTTACTATATAGCGTTGACCTCACTAAGTTCATGCTCAGATGAGTCATCATCCCAGCACTTACTAGCCTGGGTCCAGAAAGTTAATCTGAAGATCACTCCTTGTTCCTCAGGGCATCAGTGGGGCATTGGCTCCAAACCCAGACTGTGGAATGCTGGGATGCTGAGATACCCTCCAGACATTTAGAGTTCACAAGATCAGAGTTTCTACTACCTTCACCTCAAATAGAAAAGAATAAGTGTTAAGCCCAAGAACAGAGAATGTCTTTCAGAAGGAAGAGGACTTCTAGGGCTTTCTATGACCACATTGCCATTCAGCCAATTCTGAGAGAAGTGTCTCACCACTATAGTACAGCTAAAGTGAGAATTGCAAAAGGCTAAGGCTGAGCCTGACAAGCTTTTTAAAATGTCTCTCAGCCAATTACCCCATAGTCAGCCAGAACCCGTTATGGAATGTCTATGTATTCTTTAGTCTCTCTAGGGTACTCTACTTAGACATCATTACAACTATCTCAGAAGCTGACTTCCCAGATTTTCCACATGGATGTGGAAAGAAATCACAAAACACCTTAGTTTTTGAAAAGATAAGGAAAGAAGATGGAATAAAGGACAGTTAAAGAGCATAGTTAATATGAAAGGATAACGAATGATGTCAGAAATGCTAAAGGTCAAAATGAGCTGAGCTGTCAAGGAAAGCTAAGGAAAAATAAAAAGATTTTTTCCTCTATTGGGGAAAGGAGGAAGATCAAAGGAATGATAGGAACATTGCCTGTGGTGGGTGTGATGTGATGACAATAACTAAAGACATAAGGCAGAGCTGTTCAATTTTGCCTTTGCTTCTATTTTTTTCTGCCCAGGACAATGACATTTGGACTGGGAAAGAACAAACACCACTAATCTAGAACTAACATAAATAAAGAGAGATAAGATAACACCTACATACCTTTGATGAATTCAATTCTTGAGGTTCAGTTAAACTATGTTCTAGGTTATTTAAAGAACAACATATGGCAGTTGAGTCACTGGAAATGATATTTGAAAGACCACGGGAAGTAGAGAGCCAGAATAGTGCTGAAGAAGGCAGACAATATTAATATTTTTCTTATGTGAAGATGACAGAATCTATGAATAATAGGTCAAGAATCAACATGCATTTATTACTAACTAGACGCACAACTGGAGGGTGGAGATTTAAAGACATTCGAAATAGTCATTAGTCTTAAAGAACTTACATCTTATCAGTGGAGGCAATATGTTCATGTATAAATATATATAAAATACATTCAAGGAAGTTTTGAGAGGGAAGGCTCTTGAAGTTATGGGAATTAAAAAAAAGTTCTTATGCAAAAGCTGACATTTGAAATAGATTAGGGAGGAAATATGGATTCTCAAAGGCAGGGGTGAAGAAGGGGGGGCATTTTAAAGATGTGAGATTGCCTGTGTCAGGCACAGATATGAGAGATGGAGTATCATGCATGATGAACAATGAGAAATTGGTTTAACCAGACTAGAAGTTCTTAACCTGGGATCCATGAATAGATCTCAGGGGATCCATGAGCTTGAATGGGAAAAAAAATTACATCTTTATTTTTACTAGCCTCTAACTGAATTTTAGCATTTCCTTTGATGATAAATGTAGGTTAAAATGTGATTCTGAAGAATCTATAGAGTTTATCAGATCATTAAAGGGTTCAATAATTTAAGAAAAGGGTTAAGAACCACTGGTCTAGACCTGAGGATGCATAGTGGCAAGTAATGCCTAATAAGATTGGAGGGGTGGTGGGGATGCAGGGGTGACAAACAGAGAGTTCTATTCAATCCTAGAAGATATAGGAAGTTACTAGAATTTATTGAATAAGTAATGTTGTCAGACATGCTTCAGATCATTTTGCCAGTTGTTTAGGAAAGGAAAAGATGGGAAATAAGCATTTATTATGCACTTATTATTTGCCAGGCTAGGAGGCAGCCAAGTAGCTCAGTGGATAGAGTACTGGGCCTGGAGCCAGGAAGATCTGAGATCAGATTTGACCTCAGATGCTTACTAGCTATGTGACCCTGGACAAGTCACTTAACCCTTTTTACTTCCATTTCCACCTCTGTACAATGAGGTGGAGAAGAAAATGACAAACTACTCTAGTATCTTGGCAAAAAGAAAGAACTGATAAATAGAAGTATGCACATAAAGATTATATAAGTACATATGTATATATATATGCACACACACATACTCATATATTTGTGTCTAATGGTAGCCATCTCTAGACTGAAGTGAGGAGGAGGGAAAAAAGAAAATTTACACAATAAATTTATTATATATAAAAGGAAAGTTGTACATAATAGATTTGCAGTTTCATGTACCATCATCTTTTTATTTTTCTACTGTGTTATGGAAATGCTTGTTTTATTTCATAAATTAAAAATAAAATTAAAAAAACCAACATGGACAATGTGATCCATGGAGTCATGAGGAGCTGGATGCAACTGAAGGACTAAACAAGAGCAATGGGTCAGGCACTATGCTAAATATTTACAAATAAGATCTCATTTGATTTTCACAATAATCCTGGGATGTAGTTGCTAGTATTATAGCCATTTTAAAGTTGAGGAAACTGATGCAGGGGTTAAATGACTTTCCCAGGGTTACACAGCTAGTAAGTATCTGAGCTTAGATTTAAATTCAGGTTTTCTAGACTTCAGGCTTTCTAGATCCAGTGCTCTATCCACTGTCCCAACTACCTTTAAAGACAGAAAGAGCATCCTTATAATATCCTCAGGTCCCAGAACTAGGAGGGATAATTAACATGCTACTCAATTGGCAGTCTTCAAACAAAAGCTGAGGAACCACTTGTCAGATTTGTTGTGATCAGGATTCTTGAGTTTTGATTTAACTAAGAAACTACTGAACTCTGAGATTTGGTGGTTTTGGTGATTCTGTGAATCTTCTTCCTTCGTTGTGTTTGTGCCTCCTCTTTTTCTTCAAATCTGGGAAGGCTCTTTATCTCTGTCTCGTTTGTCTCTCCATCTCTCTATCTCTGTTTGTCTCTGACTCTGTGTCTCTATCTCTTTCCCTTCTTCTTTGAATTTCCCTGATCTTGAAAAATGGGTGAACAAGAGAATGGGCATCATATGGCTGTCTGTGCCCTGCTTAAACTTCTCTTGTTTTATGAAGTGCTGTTGCTTTCCATGCCATGGTGGCTGAATCCTATCACCTTAGCTTCTGGGAGAGGTGAAAGAACAATGTTCTCCTGAAATCTGGCTGTGGAGTTTAATTTTTATTCCATCAATGCAGAACAGCTCCCTCACTAAATCATACATTTATAACTCTTCAGGAATCCTTATTCATATGTTTATTCCTTTTTGACAAAGCAAATAAAGCAAGCCACTTCCCTTGATTTGTTTTCTTTAAGAGGACCTATTAGTGATTCAGTGTGGTTTCTTCCTCTATTCCTTTCTTATAGAGCTAGTCAGAAAGCTTTGCTGAAGACTTTCTTGTTTCCCTCTGAATCATGGGATATAATTCAGTTGAATTCAATGATTTGTCAAATTGAGCGGTTATAATTACCTTATTTGCAAAAATCTTTAATAATCTTTAATATTTCACTATGCCCCTCATGAAATTGCATCACTACCTTGATGAAAAATCTGTCTCATTTGTGAATAATAGGAGGAAATTAGTTTTTATACCCTCAGTTTATCAGGCTCATTTTCTTCTCTCTCTCTCTCTCTCTCTCTCTCTCTCTCTCTCTCTCTCTCTCTCTCTCTCTCTCCCTTCTTTCTTCTCCAGTCTCTTCTCTCTCCTCTCCCTTTCCCTTTTTACTTTCTTCACTTTACATCTTCCCAAATTCTATTTTCCCTTTCCCTCTTTCTCTTTTTCCGTTTTTAGCTATAGTAATTGGACTAATGTTTAAAAACCTATATTTGATTGTCATCCATTCCCTTTCTTTTTCTATTTCTATTGCTTCTCTGTATTTCTATTCCTACTTTTGTGTATTTAATTATAATTTATTTTTCCCCCACCCATTGCTAAAAGATAAATATTTAACTCCATGAGTCAGTCTATATGTCTCTAGCATTAAAGAATAATTCTGTGGGAACAGTATTGTTTAGTGGGAATCATAGTGAACTGTGAATCAGAGGACCTGAGTTCTAGTCTGGACTTTTCTGTCTTGCTGACCTTGGGCAAGTCATTTCACTTTCAGCTTTTGTTTCCTTTCTGTAAAATAAGAGTTGAATTTGATCAGAGGTTCTCATATTTGGGTCATTGACCTTTTGGGTCATTGACCTCTTGGGCAATCTGATAAAGTCCATGAAACCTTCCCAAATACTGTTTGCTGCCTTTTATATTTGTTATATTTATTTTTATTATATTATATTTGTTATTTTTTGCTATAATGAAAGTAAATGCTAAATTTAAGTTAGAGGTCGGTAAAAATAAAGATAGCACTTCTTTCCCATCCAAGTTTGTGAACCACTTAAGATGTCTCTGTGAACCCATTGGGGGCACATGAATCCCAGCTTAAAAACCCCTAGACCAGAGAAGGTGGCTAATGGCTCTCATAATCTATGATTCTGTATTATTCCAACCTTTCTCTTTGTTTAGGGAAAAGAAGCAATTAGTTTGTTGCTGCTGACTGGCTAATAAACTGTTGCTAAAACAATCCCACTGTCCCAACTCAATTAGTACAATAAAGGCTCCTGTCCACCTAGAATAATGACACGTTTTATAAAATGTTTAGATTCACAAAAGGTTTTCCTCACATAAAGCCTTTATATAGTGTGCCTATTATTATCCCCATTGTAGAGAAGAGAAACCTGAGGTTGAGAGAGTTCCTAGGTCACCAATAAGTAAATATTAAAGTTTCGAGTCTTAATCTCTCTCTCCCCCAAGTTCAACTCTTTTTCAGCTACTATGAGTGTAGGCTAAGCATGCTAGGTTATGTCTCCTGTACACCCAATAAATAAAGGAGACTTCCTTCCTTCCTGTTAGGCTGGCTAGATTCTACAAGTTCTCTTTGACTCTTTCTTCTTGTCCCATGTTCTCGAGGTCACATATGGTTCCTGCCCCTGTGAGCTGATTATCAATCCTAGTTTGTTCTTTTGAAAAAGAAAAAGCCCTTTTTATATCCCTGTTAAATCTCTCCATGTTCTAAATCTCCCCAAGTTATAAAATTCATCATCATGCCAAATCATTCCTTTTTTTCTTGTTATAATGAAAATAATAACATTTTCAAGGGTTTTACAGTTTCAGTCTTGTCACAATACTTCCTGTTTCATGCTTAAACTTGGCCATTGGAGTTATAAGAGCATTTTAACCCTAGAAACAAAGGATTATGCACATACTCAATTTTCCAAGTGTGAACAAGTGGCTTTTCCCTTGGTATCTTTCTTGTGGGTACATTCTTATAATGCTCCTTTTAGCTTAGACTTGTTGCAAACTCTTAATTTTAATGCCTTTCTCCTTCAGTGTTTTGCTGCCATGCCTGCTGATTCTTACCTCTTCCATTGTATTATGTCCTTTCTGACTATAATGGGTGCTTAATCTTCTATGATAGAAAAATACTTCAATTTTATGCCAGTTATATAACTACTCAATTTCAGTTCCTCATTTTGTCCTATATAATATGCCTGTTTAAATCTCTTGCTCAGCATTTCAGGGATGCATTTCTATACTCATTTATTTTGCTTTTCCAATTTCTATTTTAATTCTGCTAAAAACTCTAATGTTTACAAAACTGAAGCTCTTAGACAGCGGGGTCAATAGCTTATAGACCTTCGTCCCTCCCACAGTGTATGATGTGATGTCTTCTACAAAGCAGCTGCTCGGTAAATATCACTGATGATAATGATAGCTGTGATCATGTTGGTGGTTTGAAAGTGATGGGGCAGCAGAGGCATAGTGGAAAGTGCTCTGATATTAGATTATGGAAACCTGAGTTCAAATCCTACTTTGATACTTCCTAGATCTGTGATTCTAGGGAATGAGTTGGAAGTCAGAAGTCCTAGATTCAAATTCTACTTTCAGATACTACTACCCGTGTGATGTTGTAAAAGTCATTTAACCTTTATGGGACTCAATATCCTCATATGTGCCTGTATAAAATGAGATTAGACTAAATAATCCCTGTTAAATTAAAACAAACAAACAAATGAACCTTGTGAACTGTTAAAAAAAAAAAAAAGGAAGAAATCCAGGGGGGGCGGGGAGAGAGCCTGGAATGAATCACAGTCCAGTCACAGCTTATAAAGATTATAAATGCATTTGTTGTCTGAGAAGGAGATTGTAAATAGTGAGATAATGCCCACACCTGTTTGAAGGAGAGTTGGAAAGGGTGGGGTATTCATACTTATCTAACAAAGAAAGGCAGGGAATTTGAGAGAAAGGCAAGAATTGGGCAGGTCCTCAATGAGTAGGGAGCCCAATTCCCAAGGAGAAGGGGAGACCCTGGAAACAGAGGGAGTGAGGAATTCCATGTATCAGTGCTGTGGCCCTTTGATGCACAAATCAGAAGGCGTTCTTGGTGATAAATATGCCTTACAGTTCAAGGCTTGAGCACAAACAATATGGTAAATGGATGTCTCCAAAAGCCAAAAACCAACATGTATCCAAGAGCTCCATAACCAATAGTTAAGGGACCCTCTAAAAATAAGGATGTCTCTTGAAGGTCTATAAACCATCAAATGACTCAAGGTCTTCTTTAAGGCTGGTCTGAACTTAATTGGCTTCACATCCATCTGGTTTTATTCTCAGTCACTGCAAAGGACTGTTGGTATGCCAAGCCACTCTATTTCATAGCTAATACAACCAATTCTCCCACAGCTTTTTTCAGTTACCCTGGTAATTGGAGGTGGGAGAATCAAGCAAATCAAGGTAGTGAGCATATCCATTTTCACACTGATGAGGTCCTTTCCATCTCGAAAATCTATGATCTAATGATGCAGTAATCCAAACTTAGTTTCCCCCCCATTTCTACTTCTCTCTGCCTCAATCTCTGTCATGATCTGTCTCTGTCACTTTCTTTTTGTCTCTATTTTTCTCTTTCTCTTTAGGAATACCTAAATGCTTCTTTTCTGATGGAAGGTCTACCTTTAGTCTCAGATTTGTATATGTTATTTTGGGCTACAGCTTGAATTCTTTTCCTTTTTGCATTTTTTGTTTTGTGGATATGTAATAATTCTGTTATTCAAATCCATATACTTTTACAACCCTATAGGGAGAGGACTGACCTCAGTTAGGTTTCTAGTTCCCTTTCCCTTGAGCAAGAGAACCTCCAAAGTTTCTGATCTTCCTCACTCTCCTCTGCCATCTTCCACCTCTACTCAATCCAATTGTAGTGCTTTCTCTTCAGATGACTGAGAATCTGTGTCTTCTACCTCTTATGAGATAGCTATGGGAGTGGGGTCATACTGGGTCTTTTAATTCAGGAGAACAGATAAGTAAGAAATCTTACAATCAGACCCTGAAATAAAAACAAAGTTGCATGTACTAGCTGCCTAGTCCAGGCAAGGGTTGAGGATGATACGTAAGGGATCTATGTATTTCATTTCTATGCCATTCATGAGGTTTTGACCTTGGGAGATATTTCTGTACTTTTATAGAATCATCTTATTTAATTATTCTAGCTGTGGTGTATGGTCTCTTTCTTTTGAGATAGTTCATTTGGAGCAATATGAGGAAAATGACTACTCTGCCATCTTGCTTCCTATTTCTGTTTTGAATGTGCAACATATCTGTGTAGCAAATGTCTAGCTTTCCTTGTATCCAGATGATGAGACACCATGGCATCTGGAAATTTATCTACAGAGCCACCTCTCTAGTTTATTTTCACAATTGTCTGTTTCCATTGACATGAACCTCATTTTCTCATTTTCAACTTTATTCTCATCTGAACTGTTGCTCCACTCTCCTAATGAATCTTCAATCACCTCCATTCTTTTCCATAAAATCCATGAGTTCTTCATCTTTTTGTGTGTGTCATGGACTCCTTTGGCAGTCTGATGAAGGCTAGAGACTTCTTTTCAGAATAATATTTTTGAAAACATAAAATAAAATACGTAGGATTACAAAGGAAGCCAATTATATTGACATAAAGATGTAATTTTTTACATCGAAGATGTCAGACCCCTCCCCGAATCTATCCACAGATTCCTATGAATTCCTGCCTGTTATTCATACCACTACAATATTTATCGTTAGAAATATCTATATCTATCTAACAGTTTTATAGCCAATACTGTTGGCTGAATCAAATGAGATCATATAGATACCAATGCAAAGTTTACAAAACACTTTATCTATATTATCTTATTTTATTCAGCAACTGATGAGGTAGGTGCTATAACCTCCATGTTACAGATTAAGGAACTGAGATATTAAGTGACAGACTCATAACTAGTATATGAGCCAAACTCCATTGTCTAAGTCTAGCACTGTATCAACTAGTTTCATTTTCCCTCTGCATCAGTGATGGCAACAATTCACTTTTATATCGTGCTTTAAAACTTGGGAAATGCTTTCCTCAAAATAACTCAGTGAGGAAAGCCGTACAATAATTATCCCCATTTTTCAAAGAATCCTAAGGTTTTGTATTGAAATGATTTGCCGTGGATCACAAAGCAATGTAGTATAATGCAAAAATCTTTATTAAATTCCTATTATGTATGAAGCACTTTTGTAAGCACTGGGAATACCCCTCCCCCCAAAAAAAAAGAAAGAAAAAGAAAGATATTCCTTCCTCTGAGGAAGCTTACAATCTAATGGAGAAAGACAGGATAAAAAAGAAAGAAAAAGAAAGATATTCCTTCCTCTGAGGAAGCTTACAATCTAATGGAGAAAGACAGGATATAGAAAAGGAAGCTGAAGAGAGGGTGAAAGTCCACCAGAGATTTTCCAGCTCAGGGTATGATGCTGGTGGAGTTGAAACTACACAGAATAGCTAGCAGGAGATGAAGAGTTGGAAATTTTGAGCTCTCAATAAGGGAGCTTTTGTGAGGAATTTTTTGCTCATTCTCCAGTCTTGTAATCATAGGGGCAGAGGCCAATAAGGGTATTAACAAGGTGTGAGTACCACAGCTGAAGCAATTTTTGTGATGATCAGTTTTGTGATGATCAGATCCTGGGAGGGGCTGGGGCAGGGGTGGTGGGGGAGAAGATGATGTTGGTGGAGTTGAAACCAAGCAGAACAGGTGATTGTCCGTGAAGGTCTTAGGCACAATTTAGACCCACTTGTTCTTACTCTAAGTTCTTTACCCTCTCTTCTAGTCACAACCCCTCTAAATCAAGACATGCCTCTAATCATAGACTCCTCTGGCCAAAGCCTGTTAATGGCTTCCTACTGTTTACTAAATAAAGTCCAAATTCCTTGGTCTGGTATTCAAAACTATTCACCATCTGGAACCAGATGGCTCTGGAGGAGAAAGTGAGGCTGGTAACTTTGCATAACCCTGCCTCACTTAAATCCAATTCATTTGCAAGTCATGGCATCATCTTCCTGATGTCATATTCCTCTTCAAGCCTCCTTGAGCTCCCCTTGAATCTTCCCACTTAATCTGGTCTTTCTTATTCCTGTCTCAGGTAGCCCATGGGCTTTTCATTATCACTGTGCTCAGGTCTCTGTTTCACCCCCCCACCCTTGATCTCATCGAAACCCCATTCCCCAGGCTTCTGACCACTCCTATCAAGATTCAAGATCTGTATTCATTCCCATACTGCCCCTATCAAGATCTCTTGATTGCCCCACGTGCTTCCCACCCAAGCCTTTCATTGTCTGATATCTTCTGATTGCCTCCAGCTGTTTCCAATCCTTGACCAGTCATTCCCTCTTTGGACTTCTCCTCAAGACCCTCCCTAAACTCCTCCTCCCATCACCCTAGACTACTAGACCACCCTCAGATCCCTCCTATAGTCTTTTCTGTATTTAATTCCATCTTGCCTGCATGAAGGCACTCAGATTCAATCCAGTTCAGATTTTGTCTAGCTGAGATTCTATCTGGCCCACTTGTGAATACAAATGCTTAGGCTCCTTAAGAGCCAACCCAAGTTGGTGAATCTTTAATAAACTTTGCTTTTCTTTGCCTTTAAGGCTACTTGAGTCAAATTCATTTGAGCAGGACCTGGTGCCTCTGGAATTTCAGGGTCCCTAGCACCCCTAAACCTCATCAAAACCACTACCACTAAAGCTTTTCAGTGTTTCTTCATGACAGCCCAAGCTGCATATTTTATGTTCCAATCAAACTGTGAGTAGCCTGGTTTGAATGGAATCAAGTTATCAATTATATTTATATTTCTGTTTACATAATGTAGCTCTCAGTAGAACAGGCTAGGTGGTGCAGTGGATAGAGCACCAGTACAGGAGTCAGGAGGACCTGAGTTCAAATCTCACCTCAGACACTTGATACTCATTAGCTGTGTGATCTTGGACAAGTCACTGAACCCCAATTACCTTATCCTGAGTCATCTCCAGTCATCCTGATGAATATCTGGTTTACTGGATTCAGATGCCTCTGGAGGAGAAGTGAGGCTGGTGACCTGCACAGCCCTCCTCACTCAAAACAAAGTCAAGTGCAAGTCATGTCATCATTTCTCTGATGGCATGGTCTTCTTTGGCAGAGAAGGATGAATATACACAGGTCCTCCTCTCCTTTCTCCTCTTGCCAAATGTATCTCTTTTGGCCAGGACCCCTGAGGGTCCTCCCCTCCCAGTTAGATTTTTTTTTTAAATTAAAGGGGTCATCCCTTGACTCACTTCTTAAAGAGACCTATGCACTGAATAGGTGTTGCCTCACTCAAAGTGAGAACTTGAAAAAGTCTTAGCTTAAAAACATCAAAGTCTCCCACTGCATCCTCAACCATCTCCAGTTGTCTTGACTGATATCTGGCAACTGGCCCCAGATGGCTTTGGAGGACAAAGTGAGGCTGGTGACGGTGCACAGTGCTCCCTCACTCAAATTAAATTCAATTGTAAATCATGTGATCATCACCCGATGTCAAGGTCCTCATCAAGAATGAGGGACAAACTACAACCACAACAACCATAAGATTTTCAACAAGCATAGAACTTTGTTCATACTCACGCATCCTGTAACACCATATATTTTAATTATTTCTACTCATGTAAGAGACTAGAAGTTAAATGAAGGCAGAGATTATGTCATGACATGCACACCTCTTGGTTGGCCCAATGTTCTGCACATAACAGGTACTTTTTTGCTTGCTTAATTGAATTACTGAATTTATCCAGCCCTAGGACTGGCATACATTATCAGTATTAGTAAAATGCCATTTATTCCCTGTATAATTAATAAAAGCCAACCCTAACTAATTTAGATTGTATCTTACTCTGATTTTTTTCATTTAAAAAAAATTTTTTAACCACCAGGACAGCATGTACTTCAACCACCCCTTTCCCCAATCTGCTCTCCCTTCTATCACCCCTTTCTTCCATGTCCCTCCCCTCTATTTTCCTGTAGGGCAAGATAGATTTCTATACCCCATTGCCTATACATCTTATTTCCCAGTTGCATGCAAAACCAAATTTTAGCATTCATTTTTTAAGCTTTGAGTTACACATTCTCTCCCTTCCTCTGTCCCTATGCACCCTCATTGAACAAGCAAGCTGATATAGGTCAAACGTAGTTATGCAAAACATTTCCATAACAGTCATGTGGTGAAAGACTAACCATATTTCCCTCTATCCTGTCCTGCCCTCCATTTATTCCGTTCTCTCCCTTGATCTTGTCCCCCCACAATAGCATTTGCTTCTGATTACCCCTTCCCCCAATCCACCATCCCTTTTACTATCCTCCCTCTCCTATCCCCTTCTCCCTTGCCTTCCTACAGGGTAAAATGGATATTCACACCCAAATTAATGTGTGTTATTCCTTCCTTAAGCCAAATCCAATGTGAATAAGGCTCACTTATTAACCTTCCCCCTCTTACACTCCATTGTAAAAGCTCTTTCTTACCTCTTTTATATGAGATGTTTTACTACATTCTACCTCTCCCTTTCTCTTTCTCCCATTACATTCCTCTCAACACTTAATTTTATTTTTTAGGTATCCTCTCTTCATAATCAGCTTACCCTGTGCCCTCTGTCTATATCCATCCATCCATCCATCCATCTATCTATCTATCTATCTATCTATCTATCTATCTATCTATCATCTATCTGTCTCTATATCTATCTACATATATGCGCACACATACGTACATATATACATACATGCACACACATATAAAGATACACATATACATACATATAATATACATATAAACACATACACATATATAACTACACACATATACATACAGAAGCATATATCTACACATATAGAATATACATATACACATGTATACATGAATACACACATGCATATACATACACATGTACACACATGCATATACATATATGTATGTGTATACACACATACATACATACATACATATGTATGTATATATGTTCCTTCTAACTATCCTAATACTGAGAAAGGTCTTATGAGTTACGAATATCATCTTTCCACGTAGGAGTGTAAATAGTTCAACTTCAATGAGTTCCTTATGGCTTCTCTTTCCTGTTTACTTTGTCATGTTTCTTTTGATTCTTGTATTTGAAAACTAAATTTTCTATTCATTTCTGCTCTTTTCAACAAGAATGCTTGGAAGTTGTCTATTTTACAGAAATTCATTTTTTTCCCTGAAATTTTATATTCAGTTTTACTGGATAGGTGATTCTTGGCTTTAATGCTAGTTCCTTTGAATATCATATTCCAATATGGAATATCATATTCCAAGCCCTCTGATACCATAGTATAGAAGCTGCTAATTCCTCTGTTATTGTGATTGTGTTTCTACAGTACTTGAATTGTTTCTTTCTGACTGCTTATAATATTTTCTCATTGACCTGGGAACTCTGAAATTTGACTACAATATTCCTAGGAGTTCTTCTTTTTGGATCTCTTTCAGGAGATAATTGGTGGATTCTTTCCATTTCTATTTTACCCTCTGGTTCTAGAATATCAGAGTGATTTTCTTTGACAATTTCTTGAAAGACAATGTCTAGGATTTTTTTGATTGTGGTTTTCAGATAGACCTATCATTTTAAAATTATCTCTCCTGGACCTATTCTCCAGGTCAGTTGTTTTTCCAATGAGATATTTCACATTGTCTTCTATTTTTTTCATTCATTTGGTTTTCTTTTATAATTTTTTGATTTCTCATGAAGTCATTAGCTTCTGTTTGCTCCATTCTAATTTTTAATAAATTATTTTCTTCAGTGAGTCTTTGGACATCCATTTCCATTTGGCCAATTCAGCTTTTTAACACATTCTTCTCCTCATTGGCTTTTTGGATTTCTTTTGCCTTTTGGGGTATTCTAATTTTAGAGGTGTTATTTTCTTCAGCATTTTTGGGGTGTCCTTTAGCAACCTGTTCACTTGTTTTTGTGACTTTCTTGCATCACCCTCATTTCTCTTCCCTATTTTTTCTCTACTTCTCTCCATTTTCAGAATTCTTTTTGAACTCTTCCATGGCCTGAGACCATTTTGTATTTTAATTTGAGTCTTTGGACGTAGGAGCCTTGACTTTGCTATCTTCCTCTAATTGTATGCTTTGATCTTCCTCTGGTTATGTGCTTTGATCTTCCTCACTGTAAGAAAATACCTTTTTTACCAAGAAAGTAACCTTCTATAGTCTTATTCCTCTCCCTCCCCTCCCAGTTTTTGATCATTTTCTCAGCCAATTATTTGACTTTTGATCTCTTTGTTAAGTGGAGGGTGTACTGCCTCAAATTTCAGGAGTTTTGTGTAGCTGTTTTCAGAGATATATCTAGGGATCTGTAAATTCTCAGTTCCTTCAAAGTGGTATGATCAATGGAAAGGTGTTTGCTCCTCTCCTGGGCTTCTCTCTGGTCTGTGAGCAACCACAAGTACTCTTCTGCCCTGGAACTGCAAGAAGGATTCCTTCTCCACAGCCACCAACAACTCTGCCATGCCAGCCCTTCTTCTTGTCCCAGGCTGCCCACTCAGCACTGTAACCCAGATGAACTGCTATATTTCCCCACAGTCTATAGGCTGAGAGCTCCAGAAGCAGCCACTGCCATCCTGGGACTGGGGGAGGGGTTGGAGGTTGGATCACTTTCTTTTCTCACCCAGGTTAGAGAGCTTTAGCACTGACCTTTGAAGTTCTCTTTGGCATTTGTGGGTTGAGAAGTGTGGAAACTGCTACAGTTGCTAGTGATTCAATACCCTGAGGCCTGCTCCAGTTCCATCTATGCTGGCTTGGCCCATGCTGGACTGAAATCTGCTTGGAGCCTGGTGTAATAGACCCATCTTGTCTGACTTCCAGATTGTCTTGGGCAGGAAATGTGTTTCAATCCATCATTTTGTGGCTTCTGCTGCTCTAGGAATTTGTTTAGAGTAATTTTTTACAGGTATTTTGAGGAATTTGTAGAAGAGCTCAGGCAGGTCCCTGCTTCTACTCTATCATCTTGGCTCTGCCCCTCTTACCCTCATTTTAAATAAATTGCACAATTATCTCTAACCTAGTGCTTCTGGATCACACTTTTGAACCTCCTTCTAGAAGAAAGGGAACCAGAAAAAATCCAAGTTTTTCTCCCCAGCAGAGTCTAATCCGGTCTATTCCCTTTTCTAGGCAACACTATTTTTTTTACAAGTTTTGAAAATATTCACCCACTAATTATTCCATTTATAACCCATAGTTCAAGCATCCCTTCATATGTGTTGTCACTGGTCCATCAATGCCTTTTGATCCTCTTCTGTCACAAAAAAATAAAAATAAGTTTCTAAATAGAGCTCTGTGGCACTGATTTAACTTGTCCCTCAGTCTTCTTACCTGACAGCCCAAACCCACTTCTATATGTTGATTCTAAGACCATGACTTAGAAGCATAGGGCAAAATAAGATTGACTTGGGAGCTCCTACAAGATGGGGTCACCGTAGTCTCTGAGGAGACATCCTTCTTATTGTGTCCCTGTCACCAAACATGTTCTGTTCCAGATGATTTCTCCCATCACTTTCTCTCAGTGGTGTTCACCTCAACTCTCAAGGTTAATAGATTTATGGTTTAATATGCCACTATAGATATGTATGTATATAAATATGTAGGAATATGTCTTTCTTTGTTTCTTCATTACTTCTTTCATTCCTCTCTCCCTTCTCTCTCTCTGTCTCTCTCTGTCTCTATCTCTCTCTCTCTTTCATATTGACTATTTGTGCTTGACTTGTGGTAGAGTCTTCCAAGTTCATATTGGTCTATCAGCTACAATCAGAAACACTATACCTTGACCCCAATATAGTGATGACATTTTGGTCCACTTTGAGAATGAAGGGCAATAGCCTATCTATCTATCATCTATCTATCTATCCATTTTTCTATCTGTCTCTCTACCTTCTGTCTGTCATATATCCCTCTGTCTCTCTTTCTGTCTGTCTATCTTTCTCTTGAACTGGGAGAAACCTGAATTATATATCCAACCACCTTATTTTAAAAATGAAGAAATTGACGTCCAGATGAGGTGATGTTATTGTCCCATTACTTGACAACTAGGTATTATGAGAATATGGATTAGAACCAGGTCTCTCAGCTCTGGATTTCTAATCTAGAGTCTCCTTTATACTGAATTATTTGAAAACAGTTTTCCCATCTCTGCATTTAAATATAATCTCTCTTTGGCCCCATACTATAATTTTAGTGAAAAGATGCCTTTGCTTTCATATTTATAGATGACTGGAAATTCTAGGAAACATAGAGATGATTGGCTATAAGGTGGAAAACACAATAAATTCATATGGTGAGAGAGTATACCTTGGAAGTAAATAGCTGCATATTAGAAGCTAACGAGTGGAAATCTTGAGAATTTATAAAGAGTTCCATGATTAAGTATTTTATATCATAGTCTATTATCAAAGCTCTTTTAGATACTTTCGTTCCTCAGACCTGTCCTTTGTCATTGCTTCTAGGCATGCCTGTTGTGGTAAATGTTTAACAATGTCAAATACACAAACAGCAAACATACACATGACAAGCTTTTAAGTTCAAACTGTATTATTGACATTTTGTCCATCACCTTCTTAGCTCTAGAAATCAAGCCCTGATTGATTGTGCTTTTAGATTTCCAATGTGTCAATGCTCACATTCATTCTAGGTGAAGGAAGAGGATGAGAGGAGGGAGGAAGAAAGAAAAGAAAGAAAAAAGGAGGAAGAAAGGAAGGAAGAAAGAAAGCAAGAAAAGACATAGAGGAAGGGAAGAAAGAAAAAGGAAGAAAGATGGAGGGAGACAAGGAGAAAGGAAAGAGGAAGGAAGGAAGGGAAAAAGGAAGGAAGAAGGGAGGGAGGAAAGGGGGAAAAGAAGGAAAAAAAGCATAAAATTCATTAAGTGCCCACTATATGCTAGGCACCGTGCTAACAACTTTACAAATGTGATCTCATTTGAACTTCACAACTACTCTGGAAGATAAGTACTGTCCCTTATTTACAGTTGAGGAATCTGGCAGACAGAGGGTAAGGGGCTTAACCAAGATCATACAGCCAGCAAGTTTCTGAGACTGAATTTGAATTGAGATCTTCCTGACTCCAGGACTAGTTTTCCTTCCTCTGCATCTTCTCTAGCATCTCTGATTCCAGTCATACTCACCTTCTCCATGAAAACTTTGCTTATATTATTCTTTTTTTTTTTTCATTGCAATCTGATGTCCACTCTAAAGGAGAGGATCTCAGACCTAGAGTCCACTGGTATATGGTACTACATCCTGTCCTTTTTACCTGGGACTTTCTGTCCCATCATTGTGCTATTTTTTTGGAGTCCAAAGGCAAACTATAAATTCAACAATAGCTTTTGGCCTCTTAAAGAAGTCATGGGAGTGAGTTAAGAAAACTAAAGATATAAAAGAAAAGCAGAAGAAATAAGACCACGCTGAAAAACACCATTTCTGGAGCCCCAAGAGGCCAGCTATGACCTGACCCTTCTCTCCCAAGCATATCTCATCCTTAATGGATGCTGCAGTAGATATATCCTGTTCAAACTTGTAAATTATTCATGCTTTTTCTTTTTAGTCCTAAGTTTGGATTTGGAAGAATTTTTATGATTTTAGCAAGGGGGCAAAAAGCATCTCAGTTTTTAATGTAAGCCAGTCAACTAGCACTCTGAATGTCTGAAATGAGAAGCAGGAGATCTGGACTCCAGTATTGCTGAATGAACAATTTGTTATATGGCTTTGTGCCCATGCTTTTCACCTTTCACTGCCTCTAATATTTTAAAATAAATAACAGTAAGAGTGTGAAAATTTATGCTAGTGAAGGCTAGGACCTCTTTGCTGCCTGTCTTCCCTCTCCAAGTTCTTAGGGAGGAGGTGTGTTTGTCCCTTGTTTTTGAAGAGGACCATGACATCAAGATGGTGACATGACTTGCAGTTGACTGATTTGAGTGAGCGAGGGCTGTGCAAGGTCACCAACCTCACTTTCTTCTCCTGAGTCATCTGGATCCAGTGACCAGATATTCATCAGGGTGACTGGAGATGGCCCAGGATTCAATGAGAGACCCTGACCCTTGTAGGTTAAGGTCTCTTCAGGTACTCCTTTAGAGTGAGGTAATGCCCATGCAGGAAATAGGCCTCTTTAAGGAACAGTCAAGGGATGGCCCCTTTAATTAGAAAAAAACAGCAAAAAAATCAATCTGGGAGGGCAAGACCCTCATGATTGCTCTTCCAAAGAGAAACAGTTACCATTGACATTCACTCTAAGCCAGGATTGCCCCCAAAACAGCCATTAAGTGGAGCTTTGGCAGGACCTATTGGACAAACTGCCTAACCCTGTTCAACTCAATTCCTCATCTGTAAGAAGATCTGGAGAAAGAAATTACAAACCACTCCAGTATCTTTGCCAAGAAAACCCCAAATATGGGGTCCCAAAGAAGAATCAGACAAGACTGAACAACAATAAAGCTCCAAAATAAGAACACTCCCATTACCAATGAAATTAGATACATTATCTGTGACTTATGGTTTCAGAGAATTGAAAGGGACACATTTAAGTGACTTGTCTGAGGTCATAAAGGCAGTACATGCCAGAGGCACAACTAGGACCTTTATCTTCCAAGTTCTGAGGCCCAGGGTTCTATCTGCTTTGCTTTGGTTCCTTTCATTAATAAATATATGGGGAGATAGATTCCAATTTGGTTCTAACCTTGAATACACTCAATGTTTCAACCAAAATAAAATATTCCCCAAGACCGTCCTGCCATCTCTGGCTGCCATCAATTTGCTGGCCTGTTCTCTATACCTTGAATAAACTCCCTTCATGCTTCCCTTAATTGAAATACTTTACTTCTTACAAGGCACAACTTGGAAGACCTGAGTTCAAATCCCAGCTCTGTTACTGAATACTCATGTAAACTTGACCAAGTCTTGTAACTTCTAGGGACTCAGTTTTCTCAACTATAAAATGATGAGGTTTTATTAGAAGATGGCTAAGATATTTTTCATCCCTAAATCAATGACTAGACTTTCCCTAGTTTCCCCAGATGAAAGTGATCTTTCCCGTCTCATAATTCACTTTTTTTAATGTGAGTTTTCTATTTTTATTAGGAACATTAACATAAACCTTTCAATACACAAAGAACTAAAAAGAGAGAAACAAAAGAAACTGTGAGGAAGCTCACAGTTATGTGAAGTCTGATTTTTTTTCTTAAAAAGCATATATTAAATTTAATATAGTAATAGCTTCCTTGCTTTTCTGTTTCCCTTCTATACTCTATTATTTTCTTCTCTATGTTATTTATTTATGCCATTGATGCTCTTTTCTTTCTTTAAAGCGGTTAGGTGGTAAGTGGATAGGGCACTGGAGTTGGAGTCAGAAAGACCTGAGTTCAAATACTGCCTCAGATACTTATTAGCTGTGTGACCCTGAGCAAGTTGCTTAATGGGCGTTTCAGTTTCCTTAAATGGGGCTATCAACCTACTTCACAGGATTGTGAGGCTCAGATGAGATAATATTTCTAAAGAACTTAGAACATCTAGTAGGTGCTTAATAAATGCTTGTTTCCTTCCCCTTCTTCCATTTATTTCTTATAGCATTTTTTCTATATACCCCTCATTTCCTCTGATTATACCCTACTTTGCTGATATGTATACATGCCATATCTGCCCATTCTATTGTAAGCTCTTTAAGGGAGCTCTGGGAAAGATCAGATAGGTATCACTTTGTTCAACTGAGTCCTAACTCATTCTGTTGAGCCACAAGAATCCCTTGATTCATGTTAAGGAATGTGGTAGTGAGAAGGAGAAGGAAATGGTCTAGGAGGTGTAAACATTCTGCTAGTATCTCGTATTTCCTCAGTGACTGACCCAAATTTCCCCATCATTCCTTGGAGAATCACTGGGTTTATCTGTGGATCTATTTAAGGACAAAGGTATGTATGGAGCAGTGATTCTTGCCCTTTTTGAGAACTCCTCTAACATTGTTTTCTTGAGAATAATTGAGATGGGTGGCTTATCTGTGAGAAAATCTCTCCTGGATGCTTAAAAAATAAAGACTGTATCAGAGAGAACAACCTTAAGCCTTCTGAACCAGGTGTAATCTTTCTAATGCTGCCTACCTTTCCCATACCCTTCTCCCCAGTCCCTATGTTTAGGATAGTGATTTTAGGTACATACTTCAGGTATCTACAAAAACCTACAGTGAAGGTTATATAAGATTTAAAAAAAATTCTTTGCCTTCTCCAACTCCTGATTTCTTTAGATCCAACTTGTGTGAGTATTCATAGGACTAATTTACCTTGTTTTGAAATAAGGTCTCCTCTTGGTGTTTTGGCTTTTAAGGAGTGAAAAATTCTTATTTGTTCTTCCTCTCTCTATTTATTTTATCATTCAGAACGTTTTAGAAAGGATTCATGTGTTTTTGTCTTTTCTTAGAACTATCTCTCAACCTTCTTTACCCCATTTCATGTTTCTATTGATCATATCCTTTCATAGAAATGGTCAATTTTCTATCTTTCTCTTCCAAGGGAAAATGGGGAAAAAATCTCCCTTTCCTAGTTTTTTTTCCTTTGTTGCATAATGATCATTAATGCTACAAGGTTCAAAAGTGCCTGTTAACGGCAGGAAGGGTAGAGCAGCCATCTTAAAAATAAAGACATCAAAAGAGATGCCAATGAACAGCCAACCAGAAGGGAATCAATGTCTTTTGCTGCTGCTTATATCAAAGTTGTCCTCCAAACCAGTCTCACAAGCCCTTTCTTTTAATACTAGCAGCTACTTTTTACTCCTATAACCACCATCCTTGTCAAGGTCCTCATCACCTTTCACCTGGATCATGTTACCAGCCTCTTAATGGAACTCCCTGCTTTAAATCTCTTTTCTCTCCAGTCTATTCTTTGCCTAACTGACAAATTTATGTTCTTAGGTCTAATTATGTCTCCACCCCTCTCTTCAAAAAGCTCTAATAGCCCTCTATTGCCTCTGGGATGAAATACAGATTCTTTCTGAGCCTTTCCAGTAGGAAAGCAAAGTTGTATACAACTTTTTTATATATTGCCTAGCACCAACTAAATTCTAATCAAGACTTTAGTCAATTGTGATGACCTAATAGAGCTTTGTGGCTTTCTTAGGGTAATTTTTTCATGTTACAGGAAAATTTATGGAAAAAAAGATTTTGCAAATGGTTTTTGGTGAATTCCACCCTCACACACCACCAAAACCCAGATTGTGCTTACTTGAAAGTATGACCAGAGTTTATTCTATGTGTACATGCTGAGTGGTTATAGTGGTTGACTAGGTAAGCCAATCTGAAGTGCTTAATAAGTGTTTATTGATTTATTTCTTACCTAACTATTTTCCTGGACTTCATCATTTCCAGAAACTCATCATTCTGCAAGATGAAATCAATTCAGAGACTCACACCTCCTCAGATCATTTTTCACCCTGGCTACATATCTTCATCATGCATCAGGTAACTTCTCCCACCCCAAACCCTGTTTTTCAACTTCTTTTTGTGTGCTCCTAGGTGGCACAGTAAATAGAATGCCAGGCCTGGAGTCAAAAAGTCTTATTTTCTTGAGTTCAAATCCTGCCTCTGATACATACTAGCTATGTGACCCTGGGTAAGTCACTTAACCTTGTTTACCTCAGTATCCTCGTCTGCAAAATGAGCTGGGGAAGGAAATGGCAAATCCCTCCAGTATCTCTGCCTAGAGAACCCCAGACCGAGTCACAAAGAGTCGGACACGACTGAAGTGTACTACCCACCTCCTGACAAAGTAATAATGGACTCAAGATGCAGAATAAGGCACGCATTTTTGGACATGGCTAATACGGAAATCTATTGTGCTCAACTCTGGGTGTTTCTTATAAGAGTTTTGTTTTTCTTTTTTTTTTTTATGGGGAGGATGGAATAGAAAATAAATGCTTGTTAGTTTAAAACTTTTTTTAAGTTTAATTTCCTGTATGGGCAGGCAGTTTTCAGAGGAAGAAATTAAAGCTATCTATAGTCACATGAAAAAATGCTCTAAATCATTATTGATTAGAGAGATGCAAATCAAAACAACTCTGAGGTACCACATCACACCTACCAGATTGGCTAACATGACAAAAGAGGAAAATGATAAATGGTGGAGAAGATGTGGGAGAGTTGGAACACTAATTCATTGTTGGTGGGGCTGTGAGCTGATCCAACCATTCTGGAGAGCATTTTGGGAAGTATGCCCAAAGTGCTATAAAAAAAGCTCATATACTTTGACCCAGCAACATCATTTCTTGGATTGTATTCCATAAAAAGGAGAAAAGGAATCAGGTGTATAAAAATATTTATGGAAGCTTTTTTTGTGGTGACCAAGAACTGGAAATTGAGGGGATGCCTATCAGCTGGGGAATGGCTGAACAAGTTGTGGTATATGAATGTAATGGAATACTATTGTGCTATAAGAAATGATGAGCAGGAGGACTTCAAAAAAACCTGAAAAAAGTTATATGAACTGATGCTGAGTGAAATGAGCAGAACCAGGAGAACATTGTACACAGTAACAGTCATAGTGTGCAAGGACTGTTTCTGATAGACTAAGCCCTTCACAGCAATGCAAGGACCTAGAACATCTCCACAGGATTCATGATGCAAAATGCCATCCACATCCAGAGAAAGAACTATGGATTTGGAATGCAAAATGAAGCAGACTATTTCCTCCTTTGTTATGTTTTGTTTTTCTCATGGTTTCTCCCATTCTTTTTAATTCTTCTATCCAATATGACTAATGTGAAAATGTGTTTAATAGGAATGTGTGTGTAGAGCCCATATAAGATTGCATGCCATCTTGCGGAGGGAGGGGGGAAGGAGAGGGGAGGGACGGGAGAAAATTTCGTATTTAGTGAAGTAATTGTTGAAAACTGAAAACAAATAAACTAATAAATTTGGGAAAAAAGATTAATTTCCCGAATTAAAAAAAAGAAGTTTTACGTGATAGGGGTAGGGATGGGGAGAGGAATTGGGTCAAAAAAGATTGGTTCACTGAGCCAGGAAAAGATGCCCACTCAGCAACAAGTAAATGTAACACCAAAATGTGAACCCTCAAAGGAAAAAGAACCCCTTGTTCATCGGAGGCACCCCCCCACCCCCACCTTTTCGTCCAAGAAGCCCTTCATTCAATCACAGGGCCCAGTTCTGGGCTTTAGCAGAGCAGGCTAAATCCTCAGTAGAAAAACCTGATCCTCTCTCTTTACTGAAGGGTTGGCCAGGTCACAGATACATTTCTTTTAGCAAGAGACTAAAGCACATGTGTCACTAAAAGTGGTCCAAGTATACTTGATCCCATTTCTTCCCAGTTACAAGAACAATCCATGCTAGAGAGAATGAAAACATTCACTCCATGCATCAATTAACAATGAAGTACTGCCATTTAAATCACTAATGGGTAAAAACACTCTGAAAGATAAGCTAACCATCAGGGCTGGTGCTATGCAAAATTGTGAAGTAGGCAAACCTTGTTTCCCATTTCCCCAGTCTCTCAGGTCTGCCCTTTAAGCCTTTCAGGGCAACAATTTCTAACCCCCCCAAGCACCCAGTTTCCTCTTACTCATCTCCCCCTTCCTTCCCCAGTCCTTCGCTGCTCCATCCTCCCCAAACAAAAAACCCAACCCGTAAAACTCATTTTGAGGAAAGAGTGAATAAACTCTTTCATATTTACTTTTGTTATTGATAATGTCTAAAAGTATCACCTCTCCCAATGGATTTTTTTAAAATAGGAGACTCAGCTTTAAATCAAGGAAAGTTCTAACTTCACACACTAGGAAGGAGTGAATACTTTTGGGTGATAGGACTCTTCTAACACTTAAAATCATGTCATATATGTTCTTATATATCTCCTCTTCTTGTGTGACTTTGGTAAAGTCATTAACCTCTTTGGGCATCAGTTTTCTCATTTATATAATGGGAGGGTTAAACTAGATGACTTTTAAATTTCCTTCTCACCATCCGGTGATTTCTTCCTGAGATGCTCAGATAGATACCTGAGATCTGGTGAAACAGTTTGGATGTCTGAATAAATGAGCATCCTAGCATGCCTTGTGCCTTCCAACCTGTGGTAAAGATTACATTTGGGCAGCTAGGTGGTACAGTGGATAGAGTGCTGCTGGGCCTGGAGTTGGGAAGATGAGTCTTTATGAGTTGAAATATGGCCTCAGACACTTACTTTCTAGCTGTGTGACCCTGGGTGAGTCACTTAACCCTGTTTGCCTCAGTTCCTCATCTGAAAAATGAGCTGGAAAAGGAAATAGCAAACCACTCTAGAATTTTTGCCAAGAAAACTCCAGATGGGGTTATGAAGGGTCAGACGTGATTGAAAGATGACTGATCAGCAACAAAGATTACATTCCTTAATAATTCAGGTGATTAGAATAAGCCTGCTGGTTTATCACTCATGCGACTAATCTTTAGCCTTCTATAAAGGGAAGGGGGAGTCAAATAAACAAATCCTCAAATATTTTCTGGCTCCAGATTACTTTAAGGACATTGATTTTTTTTTTTAAATAAAACATGTCTTTTTCTCACAAGTGAATTGCTCCTCTTTGAATAGAGGACAAATAGTTATTTGCAAGCCTATGTCACTCATTGCTGAGCCCAACAAGGATCACACAGCTTTAACTGCTACCAACTAATCATACCTGGTCCTAACACTTCACATCCAGACCAACCCTGTGTGTTTTGTTTCAGGAAGATAAATCACTACGAGAATCTTGTAAGAACAAACAAAACTCCTATTAGAAAGGGTCAGATAGATTGCTTTTATAGGCTTGGGCTGCCTTGTCCAGGGATATGCAGAGCTTAGGCTGCCTTGCCCAGGGATATGCAGATAAATGTTTAACCGTCAATTCCCCCCACCTCTAAATGTAAAATGATGCACTTTTAAGTTCATTTGCATTATTATTATTTTCTCCATCACTTACTTAAATCTAGACAATCAACAAAATAGTACATTAAGCCCTGATTTGTAATTTGTGAATTTCTAAGGTGTAAATACTTTGAAAACTGAAGATTTAACATTGAAAATTTAAAAATAAATTCCCATGAAGTGATTCAAACTGACTCCCTCATGCTTCATTACAAAAACATGATTTCAGTTTCAATTTCTTTTTAAAAAGTTTAACATCCGGCAATGACCCCCACATACATATATACAAACAATTTCAGATTGTTCCTAGTGCTGAGAAGAATTAGAAGCCCAAACACAAGCACTGCTAGTTTTTTTCTGGATAAAAATACTAAAGACAACATATGAAAGTGCATGTTGTGGTAACTTCTGCAGCTAATATCTTTTTTCACTCTCCAGAATAGCCTCATTTCTTCTGAATATTTTTCATTGCAAATATCCTTATTAAGAGGATTTCAAGAAGTACAGAGTGAAGTGGAGAGAGAGGCAGAGATAGGAGGTAAGTTGCAACAGGGAAAAGGAGGCCTGGAGTGGTAATCGAAGGCTGGCACACTCAGACAGGGAGACCAACTGTTTGTGAAATGTTCTTCATTGCCTCCTGCCCTTCTCTGCCACAAAGAATGGTCAGTTTGAATGGCTGCTTGACAGCATGGTATAGGTAGTTTGGCTGATTGCAGGCCCTAATTTGAAGGCTGTTTGATGGGCTTATGGAATTGCTTTTCCTGGGCAGATTCAAAATGGAATTTGAAAGCTTTACCCCTCCCCCACCAACTGCATCCTGCATGTGTGTCTTAGGTTGCTTGGCCCATCTTTCCTATTAATTCAGCACAGGCCATTCTTTTGCTGAAGGTCTAATTTGGTTGTAATATTAAACTCAGTTGTCAGGCTTCAGATGAAAGAATGGACTCTGACAGCTCTGTTTTTTTTTTTTTTTAAAGCCACATATATACATCTCTATATGAAGAAATAGCATAGTACTCTCTCAGTGAGATATACTGCTGCTAACAAGCATCTATGTGCTCTACCATTTCCATATAAATGCGAAATTTGACATTTGGCAAGGGTCAGTGATGAAATCAATGCATTAAAATTCTAGGAGAATGGTGATCTTTATCTCAAAATCTCCTGATGGCACAGGGTTCTTCTCACTATTCCTTCCCCTCCCCCATTCAGCCTATCTACTTTCATTCCATCCTTTTATTTTTTTAAGCTGATGTTTTTCATAAAACAACACCTTCAAAAAACATACTTACCTGTGCGTGTATCCACTGTGTCAAAAGAGAAAACAGGACTTAAATGCTTCATGTATCTAGCGTAATCCTCTGCATAAGAAGATATTCACTTTTATCACACGGAATGTCCTTTAGAATGTGACAAGCAAAAAGAGTTAAAATTCAACTTAATTCAATAGGCAATGTTTCTTCCTCTAAGTGGAAAGGAGATTCCAAGGTCTTTCAGAATTGCCTCTTTGAATGCTGAATATAGAAATGCTAGAAGTCATTTTCTTTATAAAGCCAAAAAAATGTTTTCCTGGATAGAAAGGCTAGACCTTACCTATACCTTCTTACCAGGTTCAAGGAGCTAATTTGAAGAGTTGGAGGAGTGAGCAATCTTTCCAGCCCATTCCCCAGCATTTATCAGCAAATGCTCTCTAAACATACAGTTACAAAAGTGTTACTATCCTAACATCAAAGGATGAAAGCAAAACCAAACACACAAGTCATATATTATAGTGGGGTTTAGTAAAGGAAATGGTTCAGCTAGATTGATTTTGAAAGGACAGCTAGTGTAAGAAATAGAATTGTTCCTGGGGTTGTGCTCCTCTAGGCCTCCAAAGTTCCTAGTCCCATAGCAACTGTCAAAACATAAATACAAGTAATAGCAACTTTATGAAGGTTGCAGGATGAATCTTTAATAACAGTGCAAGCTGAGAACAGGGTATTCTTGCTTCCATAGAGAATTCATGTTTCCAGTGTCACTTATCAACTCTTTGATCAGCATTGAAGGTTTGAGGAATGTTGATTGACTAGCATTCACATGGCTGAGCTTGTGGACAGTGTTTCTGAACTCATGACTTTTGGTCTTCTTGGTCTTGGCATACATTGAGAATCCTCCGCAGTCATATCTGTAGCTGACTTAGTTGGAAGCAAAGCCTATATTATGCAGTATATTCAGTAACATTGTCTTAGAATTGTGTATGTGGGTATGAATGCTAGAGAGAGAAAGAGCTTTGAAGGAATGGGGTGACTAATATGAACCTATTTTAAAAAATGGCAGAAAGGGAAAATACTGTTGAACTTTTGCATTTACCAACAGTTACTCTTTAAAGAAAATTATTAGCTCATAACATGCAATCAAAAGGGGTTGTGATAAAATACACTTGCTGTAATAAAAATGAAGGAAATCTCCCCAAGTGGGGTTGCATTGGTAGTTTCAATATGTAATAAACAATAAATGGATTTCATCCCCTCAAGATGTCTTACCTTAATATAAGAATTTTTATCTCTATAAATTCATCCACTGAGGCTTATTTCTACAACTGAAGTCCATATATATATATATCAGCAGCATCTCACATCATGAAAGTTTCAACAGTCATATAAGATATATGTTAACATAAAGGACACCTAGAAAATACTGAGCCAATATTCTCTCATGTATCTGGCAGTAAGCACTTCTCGCTCAAAATTTTCTTTTGGGATGGCCTTACCTAGGAAAGCATAATGGAGTTGAACTGGTTGTCCCAAAGGATGTTCATGGGGAAAATACCATGAGATTTGTCTTTTGTAGTCAGGGCATTCATTCCTTGAAGTGTGGTTATGAGATAATATGAAGGAAAAACTCTGGTAGAAAAACTTCAGCAAATTTGGGAAGTTATCACTTTATCAATCTGAAGCCTACTACTCACTTTATTCAGAAAATTATGACAACCTCTGCCACCATCACAGATGGCTGATGAGGGCACTCTGACCTCCTCATCTAGACTCACTTCTATGTTGGGAAAATTCTCCTTAGAGCAAATGAAATGAGGAAAAGAGTAACACAATCCTTGTCCTTGAGAAACTTAAATTCTAAGGGGGCAGAGGAAGAGATATGTTGTTGCTCTGTCATTTTTGGTTGTATCTGACTCTTTGTGACCCCATTTGGGTTTTTCTTGGCAGAGATATGGGAGTGGTTTGCCATTTCTTTTTCTAGCTCATTTTACAGATGAGGAAATTCTAGGCAAACAGGGTTAAATGACTTGCCCAGGGTCACACAGCAGTAATTATTTGAGGCAAGATTTGAAGATAAGTCTTCATGACTTGAGGCTGGGTTCTGTATCAACTGTGTCACCTAGCTGCTCTTTATAGGAGTAAATTTTATTAGGGAAAACAAGTAAAGGAAAATAAATTATAAAGCTTAGAAATGAATCAGTTTAAAGAGCTCAAAATTCTCATGGCAATGTATTTTAAGATCAGAATTGTCTCAAGAAGCACAATTTGTGGGACAACTGGGCCCAAATTACGTTTTTGTTCTCTGGTTCTGGCTATGCTTTCACTAGATGGAGGCTAATGTCATGGATAGAGAAATGGGTTTGGAGTCAAGAAAACCCAAGTTTGAATCATAGCTCACATATTAACTGTGGGGTCCCTTCATAGGAGTGCCTGGTAAATGTTTAACAATGGCTGCATAGAACACTTTTAAGTTTAATCTGCCCTGGTAAAAGTTTCTGCAGAACTTTCTTAAGTTTAGACAATCAACAAAACCATTCATTAAGCCCTGATTTGAAGTGTTTGTCAATTTCTGAGGCATGAGTGCTCACACCGAAAGTTTTACATTCTGGCCCAACTTACTATTACAAAAACATCAATCTAGGGGGGGACTACTCTCAAACTTTCTTACCAGAACAGAAAGCAATTGCTATTTGCACTTATTCTAAGCCTTTAAAACCTCAATAATGAGCCATGGAGGCTTGCGTTGGTTGTCTTGGAAGGACCACTACCGTTACTGCCACCACCACCACCACCACCACCACCCACAATAACAACATTCCAACTCTCCAAGGACTTGGCTCCAGAGCATACCCTTGTCCATTTCACCTTCTCCCGCTGCTCCAATCACATAACCTCTATGAGTCCTCCTTTTCCCATCTGTAAAATGGGAATAATTATCACACCTACCTCACAGTACTGTAAATATCAAATGAGATAATGTGTGGAAAATCCCATAAAATATAAAATGTGAGCTGTGGATGCATATGGACCTAATCCAGAAACCATCATCCTAGTAACGTGTATTCTCCTTCATGCCTGTGCTCTCCAAAGACCTGAGACAGACTGCCAGCACTTCCTCTTTCAAAAATGCTAGATTGTGAGAGCCTTTTTCTGGTCCTAGAGATACTTCCACTTCTTTTTTTTACCCAATTTGACTAGTGGATGAACTGAATTGTCTTACCATCTCATGTATCCCTCCCCCCAAAGAGTTGTATAGCCATTTAATTCAGCTACTTTATGGTGGTGACATTTCTAGAGTCCTGTCACTACAGGTTTGTAATAGAAAATGTTTTGCACACAAAGTAATAGTAACAGATAATTCCCACCAACAATAGGGTATAAAGTTAAAGCAGCTGGATAATTCTTTACCATATGCCAATCTCTAAGTTATTAATTTGCTGATATTAGGTCATGGTTACATATAACATTTAAAAATATTTTAAAAATACAAAGTACTTTCTCTCTCTCTCTCTTTCTCTCCTTCCTCTTTTCCTCCTTCCCTCCCTCCACACACATACACACACATCCTGTGAGGTAAGAACTAAAGATATTATTATTTCTATCTCACAGATCCTCAGAGAGGTTAAGTGACTTTCCTAGAATCACACAGTTCACAGATGTTAGAAGTAAGATTTGATCTCAGGTCTACTGAAGTCTAGGTACTCTGCACTTTACCATGTGGCTTGTTTGATGACTAGATCCTACTGCAGACACTATTTAAACACAGACAAACATATTCTATCTATATTTTCTTTATACTTATACTCTATATCTATCTTCAAATCTATACTATCATCTATTTATCCATCTCTATCTCTATTATCTTTTTGTCTCTCTAACTTACACATCAACCTTTCTATATTTGTCTACCTATTTTTCTCTCTGACTCTGTCTATCCACTTATCTGTCTGTCTGTCTGTCTCTGTGTACTAGGAGAGAGATAGAACAATGTGAATTGCACTTATGTACAATCTGTTAACCATAAAGTCATGAAGTTGATTTTCATGTTTGGTCTGTAGAATCAATCTGTTGACTTATAATAACATCACATAAACTGTCAGATCACTATTATTGCTACTAGAAAGGGTATGACAGTTTATAGTCTCATGGTTCCATTCATAGGATTGTAGATTGAAAGTTGGAAGGGATTTTAGAGGTCTTCTAGTTCAATCCTCTCGTTTTACAGATGTAGAAACTGATGCCCATAGAGTCTGACTTGTTCAAGGTAGTAAGTGGCAGAGCCTGAATCTGAACTTGGATCTTTAGACTTGGTCCAAACATCCAACCACAAAGGTGGAAAAGGGGAAGGTTGGGGTGACCAATAAGACTGATGCTAAACCTAAGGTTCATGATTCTTTATATATTATTCCCATTACAGGCTCACGAAGCTCCTTTGAGGTTCTGGCACTGGGTGCTTTTAAACGATACTCACATGTGAGTGAATTTTGAATAGTGAAGCAATGAATTGGACCATATTGTCTGAATAGTGCCAAAAGTGTCAGCTATATTGCATGGGCACCGCCTTTGTGTCTCTGTGGGTGGTGCACAACTACCTCTTCTGTTCTTTTTAGTAAAGACTTGTTTAAATTTAAGGAATTTAAAGTTAAAACAATGTCTTTAGGTGAAGTAATTGATGAAATTTTAACACTACACCAAGGTCCTGAAATCTTCTAGTATGATGAGGAGAGGATTAGTTCTGTATTGTTTTATTGATGTACTCTTTGACTGCCTGTGGGTTTCTTTCATCTTCTTGTAGAGGCTGGTCTGCAGAGGGGAGCTCTCATAGATGAAGAAGACTTTATGGCAGAGAAGTCAGAAGTCATGCTAGGTGTGCACTCTCACCTTCCCTTTAAGTATACAGAGGCCCCATTCTCCCTCAGCCTGATGCTTTTGAGGACTCTGCCATCTACAAATTCCCATTAGTTCCAATTTAGGCAGATTCTGAGCCCTGGTGCCAAGGGCTACATCTGTTCACAGGTTAATGCTGAATTTCTATTTACCAATGGGTAGCCCAGAAGTCACAAAGACAACTGATTTCCCTTTCAACCACTAATTAATTGTCTAGTCCCTAACCACTCATTAATCCTAGAAAGAAAATCTAAAGGCCTCTTAAAGGTAATGCAATTCTCTTAGGAACAAGAGGATCTAGAGATTTAAAGAGACAATATCTGATTTTAAACTTAAACTGTTGAACTTTACTTTCCAACTATTGCATGCTCAAACTTCTCTTTAATTCCACACCAAGACTCCATATAGGCAATGCTAATGCAATTGATTAAAATGTGAAAATTCAACCAACTGGTTATGTTGACAACTGGCCTCTTTGCTTGGTTCATCGGGTTAATTGGTAGTTCAGCATTAACTTGGTACAATCTCTCTCTGTGCCTGTATCAATCAGCACCAACAATACTCATCCTTAGGCAAATGTTTGATGCTAATTCTTCATGGATATGCCTTTGTCTGAACTGGAGATGGGCATCTGCGTAGCACAAGACAAAGTTAGCAACCACATATTATTATCTAATTGAATCAGATAGGCAAAGTAAATAGTAGCAGGGATGTCAAACTTGAGAACTGGCTGGAAAATGACTGGCACAACTCTATATATTTTGGGGAAATCACGTCAAAATCTAATTGGAAAATGTTTAACAAAATAAAAAGTATACTACAACAGAGATAATGTTAATTTGTAGTTTCTAAGTTAACAACCTAATGTTAACTTGTAGTTTTCTAAGTTCATACTATGACCTACAGGGATCCAATTCTATTTGAGTTTCACACTACTGGTAGTGGATAGCTGAAGTCAGGAAGACCTGTACATAAATATTGTACCTGTCAGTTATAGCTTTGTGACCCTGGGCAAGTTGACTGACATCTCTGAGTCTAATATTACCTGGAATATCTATACCTCAGAGTTATTATAAAATCCAAATTAGATCCTGCTCATCTGTAAGTGCTTTGTAACTTTTTTTTTTTATTTTAAGCTACTGCTATTCCTCCACCTCACCTCAGCCACACACAAAGATGGTCATATCCTTGGATCTTGCCAGCATCCATAAATGTATTCTCAATGTTGAGGAATTCAAAAATTCCCTTATTTAACCATAATCTATTTCATAATCTTTTCAATTCTCCTACTGCCTTCCCTTACATAATGGTATTCTTCACTCACTCTGTGATCTCTAATCCCTTGACCCCTCAAGTCTCTCCCAGGACATCTCCCCTGCACTAGCCACTATCTTCTCCACATCTTGACACTTTGATGACCCAATTCAACTCAACACTGTCCTACTCTCTCTAATACTTTAGCCCTCTTATCATATAGCCTATTACACTCAACCCTGGATCACTCCTATCACTTTCACTCCTACACACGTGCTACTGAATGAAGGTGGGAAAAAATTATGCAACCATTTTGACTGGGGTGACTACAAATTAATGACACATAACCTCATCTAGGCCCTCACTGCAGTTAGGGCCATACTATTGTACTTCGTTTTTCTTTTCTTTTTAAAAAAATATTTATTTTGTTCTGAACTGAAGAAATAACACAAGCATTTCCATAATATAGTGGGATAGGAAAAAAAGATGATTTTACATGAAAGAATATCTTACAGAATTTACTAAGATAAGATCAAAATGGATACATGAGAGATATTACAAAAATATTTGTAGAATATGGAATATATATAGAATATAACCTATCAGACTTATGGATAGGTATACATATCTATCAGAGTCTTCCAGAATTGGTTAGAATGCCAAGAAGTTAAGTGACTTGCTTAGAGTCATCTAGCCAGCATGTCAGAGGCAGATCTGAATCCAAATCTTCCTGATACCAGGCCAATTCTCAGGCCACTACCTTTGTGAATATTAAAATGCTTATAAAGGTCAGTTATCATTATCATAGTTAGCTGCCAAAACAAGATAACATAGGCTGTCATCTATTCTCAGGTAGAATAATCTTGTGTAGACATTCTTATAAAGCTACCAGCTTGCATTAAAATGATTGGTTTTTATAGATTACTCAGGGGAATATATTAGTATGAACGTTAACAGGGGATTTGAGAAGCTTTACATAATTTAGGCCAAGAAGCAGATGAACCGGGGAGGCATAAAATACCATTTTAAATCTCAGACTGGCCAAAAATTTGGGCCCTTCTTTATGATAAGGAAAAGCTTGCCTTTGGCAAGATATATTTGCTCATTCTAATACCCTATTAATCAGATTAAATATGATAATCATGAAAGGATTGGCACCCCAAGACACCTCTTGTTTGTTTGCTTTCTTCTTTCTGCTTGTTACTTTTTCCTTCCTTCTTTTTGCCCTCTGTTTCTTTCCTTCTAGTCCAAATGCACTGTGAAAGCAGGGAGAATCTTCCCCAGTTGACACCTAGGACAGTGCTCTGAACACCATAGACACAATAAATGTGGCTAGGAAACACTAGATAACGGAAGGAAAAAAGAAGTCTCACATGGAGAAGGAAATAGTTTAAAAAGCACTTAGAAGAGTTAGCTCAAGTTAAGAAGATCATAAATTTAGATTTGGAAAGGACTTTATAGGTCATCTCATACTATTTATACGTTTTACAGAAGCTGAGACTTGGGTCAAGAGGCTACTTGTTTTTCAGTTTTATGTGACTCTTCATGACTGTGGAATTTTGACAGAGATACTAAAGTGGTTTGCCATTTCCTTCTCCAGCCCATTTGACAGATGAGGAAATTGAGGCAAAAAGGGTAAAGTGACTTGACCAGGGTCAAACAGTTAATAAATGTTCGAGATTAGATTTGAACTCTGAACTTCCTGACTCCAGGTCCAGGGCTCTATCTACCACTTAGCTGTCCAAAAGTGGTTAAGTAACTTGTTAATGATCATACGGAAGCCAAGCCTCATACCCAGGTCCTCTGATTCCAAGTCTAGAGCCCCCTTTCCACTGTACCATGTTGCTTCTGATCTAACTTGAATCTCACTCCTTTCCTTCCAGGGCACATAGGGACATTCTATCCTGTATGGTTGGAGATTCTAAAGGGGAAAATAGACCCAACAACTCTGAGTATTTGGTCTTATTCACACAAAAGTGAAACACAAAATAGGATTCCTCATCATATTGTTCCAAGTCCTTAAACAAACAAAACACACACATAATCTCCCTGACTGCAGCTGGCTTCACACAGATATGTGGTGGCTGAATAGCTCATCCTCATCTTCTGATTCAGCACATATCATTTCAATCCAACCATGTGGTGTTTGCTGAAAATGTGGCCTAGAAAATTTGCACAAGGAGAATAGACTCACTGATAAGCCATTACTGTGGTTATGATTATACATTTGTTGATCTCTAACAGTGTCTTAGAACATTAAAAGAGGGTGTCCCTTGTCCTTAATAGCCTCGGCATTTTGCATAAAAAAATACTAATTCATTTGCACATTTCCAATCATGATTCTCTTTTGGTGGTGACCATGTCCAATTCCTTTCATTCCTTTACTTAGAATTGGGGGTAGGGGGTGGCATTGTTTTTGTACCTAGAGAGGACTTCACGCACATCCTGCAACATCAGTTAAGTGATTGAATTTAGGTTACTTATGTTTTATTAGTCATATCTGCATGTGCTTTAATGTCAAAAGATTTCGGTTTCTTGAATTTCTTGAATTTCACTTCACTGACCAGTATATCATGGTTCCCCTTGTGACTCTAACACTGATTATACTATAGCCTTGGACAAGCCCCTGGGCCTCTGATTATACATATCTAAAAGGAGGCAGTTGAAATGGAAGATCTCTAAGACTTTCTTAGTACTAAACTTCTCTGAAGTTTGTTGTGTTATGGAAGACCAGGAATTCACAGAATCACGTAATATTAAGTCTAAACTATGATGTACAACAATTTTTCCATATGCATTTATTTCTAGTTGGTCAGTCTGTCAACAAATATTTATTAAGCACCTACTCTGTGCTAGGCACTGTGCTAAGGACTGGGTGATCTGATGTAGTAAGGAAGTGCCCATCTGGAGGAGTGTCCCGTACTACAATTCATACAATGAATCTGGGCCACATTCCTAGAATTGGCCCAGGTTCACAATCTTGGGGTCTCCAAACGATTTTGGATACTTATTCTCATTGAGGAAAGATTGGAGGTATAATGGCATGAATATCAATATCTATGTCTATATCTATCTGTCTTATCTATCTATCTATCTATCTATCTATCTATCTATCTATCTATCTATCTATCTATCTATCTATCTATCTGTCTATCTGAGGTATATATGGCATAAATCCAGTTTAGTTCTTGCTCCCTAGAGACAGTGTTATGGAAGACCATGGGCAAAGTAAATTCACAGAACTGGAGAGTTGAAAGTTCCAGTGGAGGCCATATAGTCCAACCCATTTCCTAAATGGATGCCCTCCCCCCTTGTACATACTTGGCAAATGGTCATCTAGCTGTACTTGAAAACCTCCAGTAAGGGAAGAGGGCATGACTGCTCTCTTAAGGCAGCCAGCCCATTGCACTTTTGGATAACTTTGTTAAGAATTTTTTGTGACATCAAAAGCCTGAGCTCACCACTTTTCAATTTCTACCAAGTGCTCAAGATTCTGCCTCCTGTAGTCAAACAGAATAAATCTGATCCCTCCTTCATATCGAAGTCTTTAAATCCTTGAAGACAGTTATAGTCCTCTCCCCCTAGCCCCACATCTCATCCTCTTTAGGATAAACATCTACTCTATTGTTATTTCAGCTGATCCTCAAATGATGTTCATCAATCAATGAGCATTCATTTGATGGCTGTGCCAGGATGGTGTTCAAAGCATAATATGCTCAAAGCTTTTTTTTTTTTTTTAATTCTACTTAGTTTCCTCTGGATGGTAGGTAGTTCATCTTCAGCTTATCTCTATGCCTCTCTGAATAAGAAACTCTTATCAACTCTGTATTTTCTGGAACCCCCTTGATGCCCCCCTTTTGACATTAGGCAAGTCACTTAACTTCTCAAGTTTGTGAAATGAAGACATTTGACAAGATGGCTAGATGATTTTATGTGGGAGAGTCAATAAATAAGGGAATTTTCATTTTTCAAAGACATGACATTATTTGTTAATAATGTATTTATTTTAGGGAGATGGCATGTGATTCAGTGTGATATAGTGACTCAAGAGTCAGCCCCAAAGTAAAGAAGATCTTAGTTGAAAACCTGCCTCTGATACACACTGACTTTCTTGCTCTGGCCCAGTTATGGGATATTTCCATTTTCCAGGAATCCTTGCTCTAGCATTGCAATTTGTAGAGAACTCCCTAATCTGCGTTGTTACAGGAAGTTTTCTTATATCAATGACATTGCAAGTCTAGTTTGAAAACAAAATAAAACTAACATGATGACCTGTTTTCTGTATGGAGTACTCTTGCTTCAAATTTACTCTTAGGTGTCACAGTGGATAGAACACCTGGCCCAGATTCAGGAAGACCTGAGTTCTAACGTAGTCTCAGTGACTTACTAGCTGTGTGACCGTAGACAAATCACTTAACCTCTCTAGCAAAACACATTAAAAATAGTTCCTATTTCATAGTACTAGGGTATGATTATTAAAATACATAGATGGCACAGGACTTTTCCTTTTTTTCCTTTGTCCCATTAAAGGGATTAGAAAGATGAATGGTGTACTCTGGTTTAGGACTTTTAGAAACTCTCACTTTGAAGCTAGTAACCAGCAGTATTGTTCATAGCCTTGGTAGATTTGAGTTGATAAGCTTATTTAGGAGCATTATGGCTCTTGATCAGCTCCTGAACAAGGACCTTTTCGTCTAAGTACTTTTCTTACATGTATCAATTAATGTATTTTTTGTCTTCCTATTACTTGTTCAGCTGTTCTCCAATTAAGAGGCATTCCCATAGTTTCTAGTTCTTTGCTAATATAAAATTGACATATAAATGTAATGAAATATTATCATACCACAAGAAGTGATGAAAAAGGGTATGTTCAGAGAAACCTGAGAAGACTTGTATGAACTGATACAGAGTGAAGTTAGTAGAACTAGGAAAACAGTTTATACTATAACAACATCAATTTAAAGGCAAACAACTTTTCTCTCATCTTAAAAGCTGTTTTACATCATTAACCTATTCTCTCCTCTTTTACTTTATTCTCTGATGAAGAGGCAGTCACTAAGGTCAGCCTATTTACTTGTATCCTTGATATCATGCCCTTATTTCTTCAGTCATCTCACCTCTCTCTATAACATTCAATTTCTCCTCATCTATTGGCTTTTACTCTGATACTTATATATATATATATATGTATATATATATATATACATATATATATACACATATGCGCCCAGGTCTCATTCTAAAAACAAACAAAATAAAACAAATAAAACAATCAAAACCCCACAAAAAACTCCTTTCATTTGACCTTATCATTCCCTCAAGCTATTTTCTCATTCCTCTTTTCCATTGTTGTTTTGTTGTGTCTGAGTCTTTGTGACCCCATGGACCAGAGCACACCAGGACCTTCTATCCACTACTATCTCTTTAAGTCTATCCTAGTTCATGTTTGTTGATTTCAGGACACTATCTATCCATCTCATCTTCTGTCATTCCTTTTTCCTTTTTCCTTCAATCTTTCCCAACATCAGGATCTTTTCCATTTATAGTAAATTCTGGAAAAATAATGTCTAAACTTGCTCTCTTTCTTCCTTTATCCCTCCCACTCACTTCTAAACCCCTTATAATTTGGCCTTCTTGTGAAAAAAATTGACTGAAATTACTCTAGCCAAAGTTATCAATGGTCTTTTAACTGCTAATTCAAATCCCTGCCCTCTTCCCCTTTTGGTGTTCACACTTTTTGAGCACTCTGCAGCAGTAACAGGGTTGAATATTCACCTCTTGCTGAATAATGTTTCCTCCCAGAGTTTTTGTAAAATTTCTCTCTCCTGTTTCTCCTCCTACTTGTCTGATCCTACTCATTTTTCTTTGTTGGATTTTTATTGATATCCCATTTCCTATATGTAGGTGTTGCTCTGGGCTGTGTTCTGTATTTTCTGCTCTCTTTTCTCTATTCCTTTGCTCTTGGTGATCTCATCCATTTTCATTGATAAGATGATTGTATCTGCAAATCATTTCCAATTCAATGTCTCCAATACTATTATTTCTTTTTACCTCTGTATTTCTATAACCCATTAACTTTTGAACATTTCCTTATAGGCAACTCAAATTTGACACATCCAAAATAGAACTCATTCTTTTGCCCCAGATCTCACCTTTTTGCTTAATTTACCTATTTCTTCTGAGGGCTACCACTGTATTTCTATTCATATAGGTTTACAACCTTGGCATCATTCTTAACTCTTCCCTTTTACTTTATCTTAGGTGTTGAAATGGATTGAGTGCTGACTCTGGAGTCAAGAAGACCTGAGTTAAAATCTGGCCTCAGATACTAGGTGTGTGAACCTGGGCAAGTCACTTGACCTCTGTCTACCTCGCTTCCCTCATCTGTAAAATGGGGATAATAGTAAATTTGTTGTGAAGATAAATGAAATAATATTTGTAAAGCACTTTGCAAACCTTAAAGCTCTGTGTAAATGCTAGTGATCATGATGATGATGATGATGAAGACAAAAAGAATGTCTGCCCAACCCCTTCTATACCTACCCTTTAAGCTACCTGTTGCCCTTTTCTGAGTTCAAGACTCTTTAATCTAATGAATTTCACCTACAAAATTGGGAGTGGAGTGCCTGTTGAGTATACTGTATGTGATTTGTCCCAGCATGCTAACCCGTGAATTTCCTAATTCCTAATTCCTTGCCTTCATCATTGAGAACTCTGATATTCCTCTACTTGTCCAGAATGTCCTATCTTTTGCCCCTTATAGGGATATAGGTGAGGAGTTACTGGAAGATAATTGCATCAGAAATCTTCTGAGACATCTGGAAAAGTACAGGAGGTCAAGGAGGATAGAAATGAAAGGCTAGATCCATGATAGAGGGCATTTTCTATCTGCCATATGAAAAGTCTGATCTACCCATTCTTGAGGAGAGATGGCTTTTACTTACTTTGATCCTTCAGTCTAATTTAACATAGAAGGCAAGATAAACTATAATGTAAAAGAACTTTAAATACATAGAAAGGCCAATAGTGAACTAGATTTGAAAGCAAATTCTGAAAAAAATGTGTTATATGCCTTGTCAAAATATACTGTACTTGTCATCACTCTTAGCAAAACAAAATGTTATATCCCCCTCCCATCTTGTTCTGTCAAAGAAGATTAGAAAAACACCATGACTCATGTAATATGTGATAATTGTGGAGACAGATGAAAAAAAATCTTAAAAAGATACAGAGGTTAATCAAAGAGGATCAAGATTTTCATTTAAAAACACATTTATTCAGTTTGAGGTCAGACCATTAACAATGTTACATAGAGAAAAATCACTCTAATTTCTTGCCTGACTTAAAGATCAACTCCAGTTGTCTTTTATGTTGGTAGACACATTTTATTTGCATCCCTCACTTGCCCTTATTGATCTAACCAATGTTACTGCTAATGCTGTATTTATTTTTATATTAAAATGATGAATTGATTATGAATAAGGAAGCTTGGCAGACTAGAGAGAGCTGAATTCTATTGTTCATTCCCTCTGATTACAACTTTGTCTCTTTGTTAAATCCTTTCAAATGATCTCACAAGCACAACTTAAGCAACAACGTGAGGACAGTGGGTGTTTGTATCCCTTTACTCATCTTGTGCCTGTCAGCTGCCGGCTTTAATTAATATGTGCCAAACACACAGTCACACAGGAGGTGACTACTGGAATCACAGCGTTTCATTTGGGACTCCCACAGAGAACCTGGGTCAAAAGGACTCTTTTTTTGGGGGGGTGGGGTGGGGCGCTGTTTCAAAGATAGACATGTTTATTTCAAAGACTAGGAATGTTCTTTAAAATGACACCTAAGTTTCACATACAGTTTAAAAACATCTTAGCACTAATTCTGTCAACAAAAGATGCCCTATATACAGCAAAAGATTTATGATTTTTTACTTCCTATGCACCCTGGGATTCCCAGATATCCATCCATTTTATTTTGTGGTTAATTTCCTATCTTATTTAAAACACTGATCATTATGATTTCTTTTTCTTGTCCAGAACTTGTGAGACATAAAACCTAATTTGATTTTTTAAAGATTTTTTAAATAGTATTTTATTTTTTGTCAATTATATATAAAGATAGTTTTAGCATTCATTTTTGATAAGACTTTGAGTTCCAAATTTTTCTCTCTCCTTCCCTTCCTTTGACCCTCCCCAAGAGAGCAAATAATCTGATATAGATTTTACATGCACAATCATGGAAACCTTTCCATATAAATCATGTTGTGAAAGAAGAAACAGAACAAAAGGGAAAAGCCATGAAAAAAACCCCTAAAAGGTAAAAATAATATGCTTCAATCTGCATTCAGACTCCTGTTCTTTCTCTGGTTGTGGACAGCATTTTCCATCTTTTGGGACTTTCTTGGATCATTGTATTGCTGAGAAGAGTTAAGTCAATCATGGTTGATAATTGCACAGTATTACTGTGTATAATGATCTCTTGGTTTTGCTCACTTCACTCAGGATCAGTTCATGTAAGTCTTCCCAGGTCTTTCTGAAATCTCTCTGATCATTATTTCTTACAGCACAATAATATTCCATAATTTGTTCAGCCATTCCCCAATTGATGGGCTTTCCCTCAATTTCCAGTTCTTTTCCACCACAAAACAACAGCTACTGTATTTTTAGACATGTGGATTCTTTTCTCTTTTTAATGATCTCTTTGGGATATAGACCTAGTAGTGCTATTGCTGGGATCAAAGGGCATGCATGGTTTGGTTGCTCTTTGAGCTTAGTTACACATTGCTCTCTGGAATTGTTAGATCAGTTCACAATTCCACCAACAATACATAAGTGTCGCAATTTTTCTACATCTCCAACATTTATCATTTTCTTTTTCTATCATATTAGCCAACCTGATAAGTGTGAGATGGAATCTCAGAGTTGTTTTAATTTGTGTTTCTCTAATCAATAGTGATTTAGGACATTTTTTATTTTCTTTTATTATGTGTAAATTTGAAATTTAAATACAAAATAAGAAAAGAAAAAAGACAAACAAATACTAAAACTAAAATAATACAAAATAAGAAAATTAAAAAAGAACATTGCCATGTACACAGCAGAATGTGAAAGCATTCAAAATATACAGTAATAAATTTCCATTTCAAGATAGCCTATTTAGTAAATAATATGCATTGTGTTGAGAACTGTCCATCTTTGCTTTTTTGCAAGTTTTCTTTTGTTCTCTGCTGTGTACTTTTTACTTTGTTCTTTTTCCTCCTTCCTCCCCTGCCCCACTCTGAAAGGCTACATTTAAGTATGGAGATTTTTATGTGTATGTGTACACACACACACACATACATATATTTTCATATTACTTATATACATATATATACAAATATGTGTATATGTATATACATACACACACATATATAAATATATATTCTTTGTCCTTAACATATATAAATATATGCACATACATTTATATGCATACATATACACACATATATAGACATATACACACCCAAAATTATCCATTTTGCATTTCAAAATATTCTCTATCTCATTTGATCATAAAGTCTTCTCTTTTCCATAGATTTGACAAACTGTTTCTTGCTCTCCTAATTTGCTTATGGTTTCATCCTTTCATCCTCTAAATTATGTATCCATTTGATCTTATCTTGATATATGGTGTGAGATGTTGGTCTATGTCTAGTTTCTGCCATACTATTTTCCAGCTTTTCCAGCAGTTTTGGTCAAATAGTGAGTTCTTATCCTAGAAGTTGGAGTCTTTGGGTTTATCAACCAGTATATTGCTACAGTCATTTTTTATTATATCTTGTGTACCTAGTCTATTCCACTGATCTACCACTCTGCTTCTTAGCCAGTATCAGATAATTTTGATCGTTGCCTCTTTAGAATATAATTTTAGTTTTGGTATTGCTAGCCCACCTTTCTTTGCATCCCCCCACCCCATTAATTCCTTTGAGAGTTTTGACCTTCAAAAGGTCTCTTTACAGGTTCCTTATTCTTGTAAGCAATTTCACAACTGTATGCTATTTGTCCTTTTAGATTATGTCTTAGTTTTAACCTTATATGTTCTTTGGCCCTGGCATTGCTCATCCGATTTGGTATTCTTTTGGTTTTTGGAGCCTGGCATCTATGAGGGAAAAAGAAATTCAAGGTGCTCTGATGGAAAATCTTGCTATTTTGCCACTTCAGAAGATAAAATCAAGTCCTATTTTCTTCTCTCTCCCTTTCTTTTTCTCTCCCACTCTTTCTCCCTGTCTTCTTCTCCCTCTCTTTTTCCCTTTCTCCATCTTCCACTCTTCCTTTCTTTCTCTCTCTGTCTCTCTTTCCATTTTTCCTTTCCTCTTTCCCTTTTAGACATTCATCAGAGGAGGAACAGTCTCAGACAGTGTGACATGCACTGGTCACAGAGCCAGTAACCTCACATTATTATACTAGAAGCCACCTCTTTTGACTCCAATTCTATTTTTCTTTTAACTTTAGACCAAGAGTCTTTGAAATGGGCAGGCTGTTTTTAGAAAGAATGATGCATACACCACAGTGTGGTGTACTATAGCAGAATTGGATATGGAGCTAGAGGACATGAGGTCAAATTTTAGTCTTGTCACTTTTACTGCCTATGTGACCTTGGAGAAGTCACTTAACCTCTGTAGATCTCACTTTGTTCGTATATAAAATGAGGAGGGTGAACTAGAAGTCTTCTAAGCCATCTTTTTCTACCTCAAAATCTAGGGCACTATATAGGTGCCTGATATTTGGGCAAGTATTAATGAGTACTCCTCCTTCATATTTATTCTTTTTTAAATTTAATTTTAATTTAAAAAAATTATGGAATAAAACAAGCATTTCCATAACATAGTAGGACAATAAAGATGATTACATATGAAACCACCCATCTTTTATATGCAACTTGGTATGCTTTTTAAATATATGGTAAAGATGTCAAATAAATTTCTTTTTTCTTCCCCCTACCCACCCTGGAAATGGCTATCATTAGAAACAAATATATACATATATATATATATATATACATATATAAATGTATATATGTATATATATGCATGTTCACACATATATATGTATATATATACATGCATACATATATGTAAAATTATTCCATATATACTTCTATTTATCATATCAGTTCTTTCTCTGGATGCAGAATAGCATCTTTATTCATATGTCCTTTTTAGTCAAGTTGGGTATTTATAAAATAGTCAATATGACTTATTCACTCAGAGCAATTCTTAAAATATATTGTTATTATATATAAGGTTCTCTTGGTTTTGCTCATTTTGCTCTTCATTATTTCATGCATATTTTTTCCTGATTTTAAGAGAACATCATGCAATTAAAATAAATATGTTACTGATAAAAATACATCATCAGGTCAACAGACATTCTTTAAGTATTGTCTTTTATAGAATTGTTTCTGTCAGTTATTTGATTTGGGAAGATATAATATTCCAATATGTATAATAATAATAATAACAGCTCATTTCTCTAGTGCTTTTAAGTTTACACAGGACTCTCTACACAATAATACTATGAGGTAGTCAGGGTAAGTATCATTACCTTCATTTTACAGATATGGAAACTGAGTCTCAGGAAGCTTGAATAGCATGTTAGTTTCAGAGTTGGTGAATGTCATAGAATCTGAAGGGAGTAGATATGAGATCAGAATTTCTAATCTGAATCATGCCTATTTATCTGAAAAAATGCCTTCAATTTATGTATTTCCCTATGCAGGATTATTTAAAATAATTTCTAGTGAGACAAAGTTTGATTCTGTTTCATAAACTTTTTTCTTGAGAGAATTTTTAGAAAGAAGAATGGAGATGGGTAATGAAGAATATGAATACATATGCATGTTGTTATACATTCTGATGGGGGATACAAAGGCTAAACCATTCTTTGGCTTTCTCCATCATTTCTTCCATCCCCAGGAAACTCATCACTGAGAAATCTTACTACACTGCAAGACTGAATCTTCCTGGTACTCACATCTCATCAGTAGTCTCACCCTCTATGACTAGACTCTTTGACTAGAGGACAGGACTGTGGGCTCTATTTAAAGGGTCTCTACTTAAAGATGAGGCTCAGTAGAGTTTCAATCCTGATTTCCTATCAGCTGCCCCTCTGCCTCCCCTTCACCTTCTTTTTGCCTATTGTTTTTCTTCCATTAGATTGTAAACTCCCTGAGGACAGGGACTGTCTTTTTTATTTGTATTCATATTCTTCATGTCACATAGTAGGTGCTTAATAAGTGTTTACTGACTGACTCACTGATGAAACAATTGCCAGATATGTTTACTAGACTTTTAGGTACAAACTGATTATGATCATATCTGACTTTAGGAATCTTAACTTCAAACCCCAACTCTGACACTAGCTCTATGACTTTGGGTAAATGAATTCACACTAATGAGTCTCTGTTTCCTCAGCTATAAAATAAAGATAGTAATATCTATGTTTAGGTCATTGTGTGGAAATTGCAGTGTAAACTTTAAAATGTTGTATAGCAAGAGCTTTTATTATTATAACTTTTAGGAAGTCATTGGTGAAACCATTATTCATAATTACATTTTTTGTGATACCCAATATACTGGGCTGAGAAGAGTCCCATGACTCAAAGCAGCTTTCAGTTTATTACAACATTAAAATTTCTTTCTTCAAAATGGATTTTTTTTGGGCAGGAAAGGGTGTCTTTTCTGAAAAATCCCTTTAAGGATGTGACTAAAATGTAATATAATAACTCTTTTCCATGTCTGTGTCCTTGGAGATTATGTTTTTTGAGAACATTGCATCAATGATATAGTCTTCAACATCTAAAAATATTTACATCATATGCACATATTTTCATGCAAACAAGTAAAAAACAGAAAAAAAACAAATTCTCCTTAATGAAAATAACAGCGATGTTAAAGAGGCAACATGCTATCAGGCAAATAGCACTGAAATGGAAGTTTAAAAAACTGGCTCTGCGAATCTTCACTTTGCTATTTATTACTAATCTTAATGTGACTATGTTATGTGATCCCTCTGAGTCTTAGTTTCCTCATCTGTAAAGTGAGCAGGTTGGATTACATGACTCTGAGCTCCGTGATGATCCTAAATCCTACCTTCTTATAAAAGAGACCTAACTACCCAAACAGAGGGAGAAAGTGGATGAGAAATACATGTTAAGATAGTCAGCTAAGTTATCAGCCTGTTGAGTTAGTCCTCTCAATGAAGATAATCTGGATAGGCATTGGAGATGAACAAGGTGGGCCAAGAATTCTGTACTCAAAGAAGGATTAATTTTAATTTTAAGGATTAATTAGTTCACTGCCTAATATTCCTGATGTCCCCAAAGTACAGTATTCATAGCCACAAACTTATATTTCTTTAGCTTCCCCCCATATTTTCTTGGTAATTCGATGTGACTAGAAATTACAGATCATCATGGTTTCTGAAGAATCCAGATGAGTGTTTACCATATGGGAAGCTGAAATAGTTGAACTAATTGTGCATGCAGGTTCAACTTTCATCTCTTAGCAGTGATGAAGTTATTGTTGTTGTTGCTGAGTTGTTTAATTATGTCCAACTCTTCCTGACCCCATTTGAGGTTTTGCTGGCAAAGATATTATACTGGTTTGCCATTTCCTTCTCCAGTTTATTTTATAGATGAGAAACTAAGGTAAACAGGGTGAAGGGAATTGCCCACAGTTATGTAGCTAGTAAGTGTCTGAGGTCTGAATTGAACTCAGGTCTTCCTGACTCCTGGCCTGGCACTCTATCTACTTAAGCCATCTAGATTCCAATTCTAGAAGTTCTGTGTTTGAATCTTGACTCTGTCACTTAGACTCTGAGCGGCTATGAGCCATTTAATCCAACAGGGACTCAGTTTCCTTAGTTGTAAAATCTAGAGAATATTATGTTACCTACCCCACAAGGCTGTTGTGAGTAAAGGTGAATCATTATAATTATTCTTATCTCTCTGCCTTACCGTTTCCCTTTCTGTGAAATGGGGATGCTCACAGTCACTCCTGTCCTCTTTAAAAGGCTGTTGTGAGAATGTGAGATAATAAATTTGAAATGCTTTGAACTCTTTAGGGGACAGCTGAGGTAATATATTTTCATAATGGGTTCATCTTATTTGACATATTAAAAATAATTGTGACAGTAGGAGGGCAAAGCTGTCTCATTACTGGATATTTAATATAAGCCTTTAGCGGCCTGTTGGCAAAAGAAGCATATTAGCTCAATATGACGCCAGTGGGGAATTGTTTAATTATAACAGAACGGTAGCACAAAAGATATGATTATTGCCCAGGAGCAGTTTGAGATTCAATTCATTCTTACGGTTTTCCAGAGCTGCTTTCAGCTTGCCCTTCCCACAGAGGTTTTGCAAACTATGGAGTGGAAAGCAAATGCCTGAGTTTGTCTCAAAGATAAGGCAACAAGCAAAGTCACAAGTGCTTCATGGATTATTCCCTTTTCTGTGCCCTCTGACTCCTTACAGTTGTCCTGTTTTCATCCGACAGTTTCTGTGTGTGTGTGTGTGTGTGTGTGTGTGTGTGATATAAGCAGGACCTTGAAAAAAATCTTTCTCTTTTTTTAACATCTCAGCATCCTCAGAGCTTTGGGGGTACTGGGCTGCCTCAGGCTGAGTACCTGGATGCTGTCTGTGCAGAAGGATGTGGATAGAGTCCATTTACTGTAGCTCCCAAATTTCTCCTGAGCATTTGAGAAGACAATGGAATATTAAATTGCCATGTTGCATGGGAAAAAAAGAGTGTAACATATGGAGAGAAGCAGCACAGACGTAGTGGTTAGAGTCAGGGAAACCTGAGTTCATGATCAACATTTGAGTCAAAATGATGATGATGATGATGATGATGATGATGATGATGATGATGATGAACAACATAATTTTATGGTGCTTTGTGATTTACAAAGTGCTTTACATATGTTATCTCACTTGAATTTCACAACAACCCAGGGAAATAAATAAAAACTATCATTAGCCCCATTTTACAGATGAGGAGAACCAGACTGAGAGAGTTTGAGTGGAATTGCCAAGGGTCACCCAACTAATAAGTATATGAGGCAGAAATCTAACTCCCATCTTCTTGATTCCAAGTTCAGCAGTCTACCCATGACACAATCTGAATGTCACATGCTGATTTAGTGACCCTGGGTGAGTAATTTAATGTCTTAGTGCCACCAAATAAATCTCTAAAACTAAAGGTTTACGATAAGTTCATATGACAACCCCTCCCAGAAGAAAGGAAATGACAAAGCAGTGAGGGATATATTGGAGAAGTGAGGGTATGAATGTAATTGTTCTCTGATTATAAGTGCATCTGTTCTGTTTCGTGATGTCTTTGGAGGTAGACATTTTCTCAGCCATCTTCATATCAACTACTAACAATGGGCTCATGAAAAAAGCAAAGGTTTTATTTTCCTTTATGGTTCACAAAGTCGACCCAAAATGCTGTCCCTGTTGGCCAAGCATAGCTATGTTAATTATAAAAACAAAGAGGAGAGAATAAATGTCCCGTAGATCAGGTCACGATTCAGAGAATCAGTAAGAAGTCAGTTGTTTAGTTTTAATACCCTCTTGGCAGCAGGTCATTTAAAAAATTTTTACAAATACATATTAAAGTTGCTCTTCCACAAATTATGCTAATGTGAGGCAAGGTTTTTTTTTCTTTCTTTATTTAAAAATACCCCTGGGTTTGCTGTCTCATTAGCACATAGCGCATATATCGTCCTAGCTGATAGATTATTTTCATTACCCAGTTTCTTTTAAGGCTATTTTAGAACTAAAGGTTGTCTCTTCCTAATGAGGTTCCGATGATCAGAGTGGGATTCTTTGTCAAGGTGTTTTGGTGTTTGATTTATGTCTAGATGACCTAGGTCTTCTAGATCCAGAGGCCTTGCCCTTAAATCATTCTGTTTACTCCCCAGCAACATCCTGACATCATATTCTTGGCAGCATCTCTACCATTTATTTTCATCTCTACAGGAAATGGAGTTTTTGCTTCCTGGATACTGACTGCATCCTGACTTCATTCTTTCTGCCAAACCAGAGAGATTATCAATTGGACCAGACAGGGTACAGCCAATTATCATGACTTGATGCTTATTAGAGATTGTTTTCATCTGGTGAATAACTGAAGGATGTTGGGAGCATAGTGGGAAGGGCAGATCATGACCACACTGCTTGGTTAGCCAAGCAAAGCAAGAGCGATTGATTTATGTAACTGAGAAGCCTTTGGATATCTTGCCTGATACTTTGTTGCAAGCACATTTTGTTGTACTTCATTGGAAATAAGCATGCTCAGAAGTATCTCTGATGCTTTCATTTCTTTTAATACCATTCCAATAGTGAACATTCCCAGTAGAAAGGGCGTCATGCTGGTGACAGTCCTTGAAATGCCTTTTTCAATGTGAAAACTATTTGGTACCATATATCTTTATTTAGAAGTCGTCCTCGATCAATACTTCCCACCTTCCCCATGGTGGTTGTAATAGCTTCTATCTTTGTTTCAAGCTGCAAGTGTTCTGCATTTATATTGCAGTTTTCATCAGAGGGGATAAGATGCAGTGCCTCTATTAATTAATGAATTCTCATGCCACCCTGGATAGAAAAAGCCATTCTTATATTTATTTTTTCAGATAGGTAAACTGACAAACATAGAGAATAAGTTATCTGTTCAAGGTCAGACAGTAAGTCATTGACCAATCAAAGAATAAAGCCTAAGTTTCCTTTAACTTCTAGATTTTCTCTGAAATCATTAGACAAAAGTAATTAAGTACAAGAACTAGCATAGTTCCTTCACTAACTGCTGTGTGTGTGTGTGTGTATGTGTGTGTGTGTGTGTGTGTGTGTGTGTGTGTGTGTGTGGTGCAAATGAAATGCATTATTGTAGTCACACTGTTGGTTCACAGATTGAGTCTCATTCTATAGATGCTCACTAATGATTCAGTGAGACTGGACTGGTTGACTAACACTAGCTACTCTTCTCTGAGAGGAAACAGAGCTCCAATTTAGCTATGCGATGTCATGAAGTGGCAGAAAAAACACTTCCTTAGGGGAATGCAATTCTAGTTTGCCATCTCCCAGCTCCTGCCTACCCCTCCTACCACTGATTAACTGTATAACCCTGGGCAAGTCTCTTAAAATCCTTTTTTAAACTGTAGAATGGAGACCATATAACCTGCCCTACTTTTCCGGTAGTATTACTGTGAGAATCAGATGAGAAGATGAAATTGAGAGTCCCTTGAAGTATAGTAGATGAATGAGTATAAGGTATTTTATCTGTTCTAGATGGCCAACACACAGCAGAAGAGGAAATGAATAAATTAATGAATGAAAAGAATATTTAGTAAGTGCTTTCTATGTCCAAAACACTGTAGTAAGCATTGAATATATCAATAGAAAAATCCCTACTCTCGAGGAACTCATATTCTAAATGGGATAGATAACACATATGGAAGGTTTCAGTTACAAGTCAGATGGAAAAGTCTCATGGTCCTTAGGGTACAGCTGCAGAGCAGGTGGTTAATATCATTTCTTTAATGTCATTTCTACTTCTAAAATAACATTGTTTTAAAACAGTGTTGACCCAATGAAGAATTTTGGCAGTGAGAACTTTCTCTGGTCTACAATAACTGTGGATAATGAAGCAGGAAGGGCTTTAACATTGACACAGTTCATTGATGGTCACGTCTCTCCAAATGTTGCCTCCTTGGACAGTGTTTGTGGGGTTTGGGCTGGAAGCATGGCCAGTGGTCTAGGAGGGAGAGTGATTGCTCCTCTCGAGGGTTTTTGGTGAAGAGTTCTAGGTTGTTTCCAACAACAGAAATACTTTTCTTTGAATCATGTAAATATCAGAAGAATCAAAGATAGATTGACTGTCTTAGAGGCTATAAGGCCATTGGTTCAGTGGTCCTTGAGTTTGATCAGTATGTGTCCAGAAGAATTTGCCTAACACAAAAAATCATGGCTCACAACATTTAAATTGCACTGTTTCCTAAACTATCAACAAAAAAGGACCTATTTAGATCCTAGTTTACTACCTTAAAATTCCTAGCACCAGAAATCTCTGCCTATTGGCTTAAAATCATGGGATTCAATATTCTAAACTGGAAGAACTTGGGCAGAGAATAGCAATATGAGAAGGATGAAAAAATTTTTGCTTCCATGAAAGGTATTAAATCAAAGTTATAATGGATGCAATAAAAGGAACAATAAATAACTCCACACAACACATTTCCTGTAGGATTTGAGAGCCAGAGAAATTTAAATTGAGTGGTGACTTGTTGACATGCTATTTTTCTTTCTGAACTCTCATTTCAAATAGGTTGTATTATGGAGGCAAAAGAAGTTCCTGGAGGCAGAGCTAAATAATGCTCACAACCCTAACCTGTCCATATTTTTTTTTGAGAAGCAGTAAGATAAGATATCCTTAGTGTCTTCCCTCTTCCTACTCTCATTTCACTACTTACTTTGGGAATTATAATCGCATTATCACTTTCATTGTTTCTGGAAAGGGTGTCCCATTATTTACTCACCATCTCTATGACTGCCCAAACCATGACCCCTTCTCTAGCAGCACTCCCTTATATGTATTTGTTGATGCTTGCTAGGTTAAAAAAAATGAAAAATTACTAAATAATAAAGGTAGTTTCTCAGTTGTGTTTGCGTGCTCTCGTTGAGTATCCTATACACCAATTTCATAAAGATATTAAAATGCAGGCATGTGTCAATGAGGACTGAGTATTCTTGCTTGTCTTCCTCTTGAGCTTTTTTATTTTTTTGGCTACTTCCTCTATTAAAAATACTTTAAAAATTAATGTCTGAAATCTTATAAAATTATATCGCTCACAAGGCTTTTACTTTTATTATTTGGCGAAGTCCTGCTACTATAACTGACTTTATCTTCTTAATGTCATCGCCATTTTGTCATGTCAGGCAGTGTGATCAGTTGTTAAAGTCTATACATGATAATTCCAAGTTTGCCATTGACAGTAATAGAGATGATGATGGTGATGTTGCTACTGATATGTTCAATTGTGGAAAGCTCCATATACTGAAAAAATCACAAGTCTTGCCCTCACAAAGTTATAATAGAAATGGTCATCCACAGAGGATTTTAACGTTGATATAAACTTTCTTTTTTCAAGTTTATAACAACCCCATATGATAGTTGAAGAATCACAGCTTTATAGCTTTAGGAATAGAAGGGACTCCAGATCCTAAATACCTAGTTCAATCTTGTACTTTTTTATAAATGAGAAAATTGAGGTAAAATGAGATGAAATGATTTGCCCATGGTCACATATGTAGTACAATGATGAAAAATATAAATAAACCTAAATAATCATAAATTTAGAATTATAAGTGTCAGTAGATCTGTTGTAATTCAATCCTATTTATTATCCTATTTCTATTAAAATGCTTTAGATTAGTTTGAACTCTCTGTGTTTATTTTCTCCTTACTTGCTTTTTGCTATTTTAATGAGGTCATTGGATCATGGAATCATAGATTTAGAACTGAAATATTTATAAGTGGCTATCTAACTCAAAATTCTCATTTTATGTATGAAAATCTGTGATACAGAGAAGGTAAATTATTTGCCCAAGGTCACATAGTATGTTGAAGGTAATATTTGAATTCAGGTCTTCTGACTCCAAATTCATTTCTCTTTACATTGTATAGTAGCAGCACATAGCCTTTTCTATTCTCCTTTCTCATGTTTTGAAAATGAGTTCTTTTTCTTAGTTATTCATATCCTTGGTTTTCTCTATTGGATGTGAGTGTCTATTGAAGAAAAAGCTCTTTTGGACTTCTTTGTTCTACTTATTGTGGTGGATATTTTATATCATAATGTATTTATTTTTATCTACTCTTCCCCTTCCAAATTTATTTCAAAAAGAAAGGAAGGAAGGAAGAAAGGAAAGAAAGCTAGGAAAGAAGAAAAGAAGGAAGGAATAAAGGGAGGAAAGGAAGGAGGGAAAGAGAAAGGGAGGTTGGAAAGAAGAAGAGAAGGAAGGAGCAAGGATGAAGGAAGGAAAGAATGAAGGAAGGAAAAGGGAGGAAAGGGAGGGAAGGAAGAAAGGATAGAAATAGGACAAAGGGAGGGGGAAGAAGGAAGAAAGAAAGGAAGGATGAAAGAAAGGAGTGAAGGAAGGAAGGAAAAAAAGAAGGAGGGGGACAAGAATAAAGCAGAAGGGGAGAAGGCAGAATATAATTTTCCTCATTTGGACAATTCATATCTTACCCTGTCTTCTAGTAATCATAGTCATTTTTTTTCAGAGCTGACATCTCACTTAAAAAGGTTGGGTTGGAGCTTCTTTCATCACACCCAATGTTTTCTTCTCATCTTTAACCTTTTCTCTAATTTACTGCTGACTTTGACCTTTGACTTAACCTATTAATGATCTGAATACACATCATTCTGAAAGGAATGGTACATCTATAATCAGCCATTTCCTAACTATTGGTATAGTTACTTTCATTTTTATCCTATCATTGGGTGCTTGACCACATATAGTACCTTCCAACTTTCCTCTTGAAAAAGATATTCATGATTTACCAGTTTTCAAGTCAGTTGCAAGCCTTTGAACTTTTTTCCATTTCTTCATCTTGAAGAGTAATTTTCACCATTGTTTTTTGCCTTCTCTCTATACCATATTCATATGAAAGTCACCAAGTATTAAGGTATATGCTAACTTGGTTTGATGTAGTTTGTCAAATTCTTGTCAGGATTTCTCTACTTCATCCTCTGCAGCAGATGTTGACACATAAGCATATGTTCTGTGTTGTGTTTAAGTTTATCATGATCCATATAAGGTGAGATGAGAAAGGACCAAGTGCCCCTATGTGGAATGATACCTCTTGTTTCCTTTGGGCACACAATTAAAACAACTCTGCCAACTCCTTTATTTGACATTCTGTAGAGAATTCACAGGTCATCCTTCCATTGTTTTGCAACTTCCTTCTGTCTTCTGTTTTTATTCATAGCAAATATAGAGGTAATTTATTTTCTCCAGTGGTGCATCAAATTTTCTATTATGTATCATAAGTGTAACTTAAATTAGTATTTGTAGATGGTCTAAGAATTTTATGGTTTCAAGTACCTTCTGCTTCCTTTTCTGCTCATCAGTTTCAGACCTGAGGCCATCAGCATCATGGAAGCAGAGAAGGCTCTGGGCTGATTAAAGTCCAGTGAGTAGTTTTGTCTATTTCACTGATCCCCCCTCTAAATTTTTCAGCTGTGGTTAACTTTCTCAAGTACAGAGTCACTCTGTCCTTTATAAAACCTTCTATTTTCAAACAATTTGGCTTCCTTTTTATTGACTACATTCTCTTTCCTTCTTCCCTTGTTATTAGGGACATTTGGGGATGCATTGTCATGCAAAACAACCATGTATAGGCCACAATGACATACTAAAAGATTTCATATAAAGAGATTGTGTATTCTATCTATTCCTAAGGTCATCCCTTACCTACTCCCATTCCCAACCCTTTCTGCAACTGGGATAAAATGGAAGAACATTGGTCTAGAATTCTGGAGGCCTTGGAGTCATCATCAACTCTATCCCTAACTGGTTGCCTGAGTTTGGGCCAGTAAATTAATGTATATGTCTCTCTCTTTACTCATATATAAAGTGAGGGGGCTGGATTATGTTACTCCTGATCCTTTGACAAGAGACACATGACCTCAAACTTGTACTTGATGCCTTTCCAACTAGAGTTTAGGCTTTGTCCACATAGCCATGGAGAATCTAGGCTCACCTACATGTAACAAAGAAACATGAGAGTAGAATTTATGGAGAGAATGAGGACAGCCATTTCATAGTTTTCTTAATAAGTACTCTTGTTCCACTCCCCAAGCATCACCAAATAGCAACCTTTACTTCAAATATAACATTTTGCTTTCTGATGAAAATGATTACTTTGCTAATTACTTCCTCTGTTAGTAAGAAAATAGTTTTGTTTTTTTTTTAAAAGAAAAGCCTCTATTGGATCTCTCTATGTTGTCCTTTGCTCTCAAAAGGCTGTGATTCTTTATCATTGATTTGGCCTTTATATTTTGTTTTTTTCCTTTCACTGAGCTTTTCTCTGTAGCTATGTGCCAAAGTTGTCAGAGACCCCAAAGCCAGGAAAACACAAAATCAAATTCTGCCTCAGACACTTAGTAGCTCTGTGACCTTGAGGAAATCACTTATCTTCTTTCAGTCTTAGTTTTCATGTCTGTAAAATGGGCATAAGGACAGCATCTACCTCTCAGTATTGTGAGAATCAATTAGATTGTGTATGTAAATTGCTTTGTAATCTTAAAACACTACATAAATTCTAGCAGTTGTTGTTAATATGCTAGAGAAAGCAAAGACTATGATGCTGGTAATGACATAAGATGGCCTATCTAATGTTAATATACTAGCACAAAGAATGACTATAGTCTGAGTGTCATGGTGCCTGGATCAAATGTAGAGTTGGCCCTAGGCAAAATTATGTAGAAAATGAAGTTTTTCATTGTTTTCCCCAGGACAGTGGTGTCAAATTCACATGTAAACCATTCTGTAAGGGTCATGTGTTGACTAAGAAAACTACAAACTGACATCATCTATGTTTTATTGCATATTTTTAAAAAATTTGTTAAACATTTCCCAATTACATTTTATTCTTTTTTGGCACATGGGGACATTTTGCCTGACACTTGGGTCACCAAGTTTGACACCTCTTTCCTCACCTCCTCCTTTTCTATCATTTTGTTTTTTACCAAGGACTCCTTTCCTCATCATTTTCCTATTACGCTAGTATATTGCAATCATGCTTTCTGTCCCACTTTCTTTCTATCAAATCTTCATTCCAGTAAAATTTCATTGATTTATCCTCATGTAGAAATGTTCAATAAAACCTAATATGTTATCTTTTACAAGAATAATTTACATTTTAAAAAAGAAACAAGGAAGAAACCTCTGACTGTCAAATGTTTTATGTCATAGTTAACCCAGTGTGGATCTCTAAATAGAGAGAAAGACTTCCTTGACATTTTTCAAATTATACCACATAAGCACATTTCCTATTCTCTGTTTGTAAGAACATTGCAAAGTCTTCCCCCAAGACAGCCAGGATAAAGCAAAAAGAACATTGGATCGAAAGTCTAGAGGATTTTATTTCCAGCTCCAGTCCTATTGGTTGTTGTGTGAATTTGGGCCCATCATTTAACCAATTTGGCTCTCAGTTCTCTCATTTATAAATGATGAAGCTGGACTGCTTGGTCCCTAAGGTCATAAACTACTGTAAAGGTAGAGCTGAAATCATCCCATTTTTGCCCTGATACTTCAGCTAGGTAAGCCCTAGAAGGAAACAACAAACATTCATCAGTTACCTACTATGTGCCAGATACTATGCTAAGTGCTTTAGAAATATGATCTCATTTGAACCTCAAGACAACTCTGGGATGTAGATGCTGCTATTATCCCCATTTTATAATTGAGAACCCCTCCTGGAACTCTATCTTTTTGTTATGGAGGGGTATGCATAGCTCAATGAAGGCTACAAGCCATGCTTCATGGGGTTACCTAAGACAAACAGGTCATGATGGAGAGTTCTGACAAAAGTCATCTGCTGGAGAAGTAAATGGTAAACCACTCCAATATTTTTGCTAAGCAATCCCCATGGATAGTGTTAAAATGCTAATTGACATGACATTGGAATGATCTGCTATGATCTACAAGATCATGAAGAGTAGGACATATCTGAATGACTAACAACAGTTGAGAAAATTGAGGCAAACAGAGGTTATGCAGCTTGCCCAAGATCATACAGATATGAGGCTGGATTTGAATTTGTCTTCTTAACTCTGTTAAGAGTTAAGGTCTTCTTAACTCTGTTTGTTTCCCTGAACTCTACATATGTCTTTTGTAATTTATGAAGAATTTCTAAAACATTCCCTTTAACTTCCATTTCCCATTGACTAATGTGAATATATTTACTCTTTGAAAGCATGCTTCATTGTTTGTTATTTTATGCCCAGTTCCTAGGAGTGTCTTGTGCATGGTAATTATTTAATGAAAGCTTTTTGTTTTGGGTTGGATCAAGTGACCAGCAATGGCAGAATATTTGCTTCTAGTAACCTTCAAGAACTCAACTCCACCCCATCCCTACCCCAACAAAAAGTGCGAAACCCCAAAGCTTTTGATTGAATTGGAACCTTCGCCTTGTTTAAACTATACACTTTCTCTTCTTGCTCATTCACAGTTGATTGATTCTCTGCCATTCTTTATAAAAAAGAAATAGAACTCAAAGATTTACCTTTGTGATTGACCTTTATGAAACTGAACTTTCTCCCACAATTTTCTGGTGAATTTGTAAAGCGTTAAGTGATAGACTCTCTTCTCTCTTTATTTCATAGGTAAGGAACCTATACCCCTGAGAGCTTAGTTGAATGCCTTATATGACCTAAGAAGTGGCAGAATCCGAATCTATCACTTCCAGTCTTGTGAGGTGATCAGTGTACTGCCTTCTCTATTTTAGTGTGATGTTTACTGGAAAATCTTTTCTGATTTCCCAGTGATAATGTTCATTTCAACTTTGATGCTTTGGAATAAAATCATCTGAAAAGCTATACCAACAGGAGTAAAAACATGAACCAAACTTTAATTTTAGTGGTCCATGTTCTCTTCTGCAGCTGCTTACTCAAGGCTTTTCCTCTAGAGAATTTCTGTAGGAAATATACCACTTTAAGCTACAAATCATTTGGAGGATTTGTGAGATTTTTCTGCTTTAGACAACTGAATGAGTTTTTTATTATTTACTTATTTTTCTGTTCATTATTCATTATTTTATTTATTTGTTTTAAATATTAAAATAAATATTAAATAAATAATATTAATATAATAAATAGTATTTATTAAATAAATATTTATTTTAAATATTAAAATGAATAGTATTTATATTATATTGTAATATAAATATTATTTATTTTAAGTGTTTATTTACTATATTATTATATTTTTTATTATTTTATTTTTATAGACAACAAAATTCAGAGTTTTAACTTTCAATAAGATATACCACAAGATATACCAGGTAATTTCTGAAACAGTAATTAGAAGAAAAAATACAACCTCCAATTGTCTTTAAGAGATGAAATAGGCAAAAAAATAGGGATTATTGCTGCTTTCTGGATACTACAAAAAACTTGGAAAGCTGATAGATGGACTGCTTCCTGGTTAATGGCTTGTCTTAAAAAGTATGGTTAAAAGGTAAGTCCTTTAGAAAACTCGGAGTTCCCAACTCTTGTACTTACTTTAAGTGTAATCAATTTGAGAATGGACCTGACAGTTTTATTTTAAAAAATATTAGCTGGATTTGTTGCTTTTATTCAACAGTCAACCCCTTTCTGCATGGCTTCTATTTAAATTTAGGATTTTACAAATCTACTATTAGAATTATGAATCAAAGAGTAAGAGCAGCTGATTGCTTTAAAAGGGGTATGGGAATCATATTTATTAAAAATAAGAAAGGCTTAAGTTATCTTTTCATCAAGACTTCTAAAAGTGTGGCACCATAAAACTTTTGGGTCTGATTTACCCCTTTTGTTTCACACACTATACAACTCACATAATATTCCTTGACATCCATGTTTTTCCTGTCAATGTAAACAGGGTTTGCCTAAAAAATACTTCTGGGGAAGTGAATGGTAAATCTTACCCTTGCCTATTCATCTCTATAACTTATTAATCTTTATAATTCCTGTATAAAAAGGCAGAGATTATGGGATATTATTCTATTTTTCCAATCAGAGCTTGTAGTACCAAGTAGCAATTACCAGTCATATAATGAACTATTCCAAAGAATTTGTGGCTTCCACTTGAGTTCCTTGGAGGACAGGCCACATTGAATCATCAAATGTCTCTACTGGCAATGAGCAAGATGAGCAAAATCAATAAGAGGGGATGGAATTGTTTTTAAATAGAAGGATTTATAAAGTTTTTCTGTGATTCTTCAGTAGGTCTTTGAAAGTGACATATTTTCAGTAATAAGTAAAATGTCAGTGTGACCTGAAAATAATGAATATCATGCTTTTTTGAAGGTCATTAGCAATCATGATGCCACCTCTAAGCTATAAAGAGCTTTCCAGGCTTATACAATGTTCATTCGTTCTGTAAGTGAGCCTGGATATTTTTCCCAACTAGTTTGTACCCAATTTCTAAAACTATTCTGTCTGTACTTCTTCATTTACCAGCTAATAAGGAGGAATTGAAAATCCTTGAGTGTCCCACTGCAAAATATTTGGGTGGAAACGTTGCATTTTATGTTGTGTCTACACAGTTTTGCTAGAGGGACTATGTTTATTGAATTAATTGGTTAGCACAGTTAAACTTTTTTTGATTTTTAAAAAGAAAAATTAGAATGGTGGCATTTTGGGCAAAAGAGACTGAACTGACTATTTGAAGTATGCAGATGTACCTAGAGCTGCATTCCAAATAATCACTTGTGGCATGTTTCATCTTTGTACATTTCCAAGAGTTTTCAAAATCACTAAGAAATGTGTGGTTGAACTTCTTACCAGTATAAAAGAAAGACAGAACTAAGAGGAACAGGACACTTCATCTTCTGACTCTGTTCCTTTTCATGGACTTTCCTTCATGCCTGAAATGGTATCACTTCTCCCTTCTGATTCTTTCCTTCCATGGGCTTCTTCAAGACAGAACAGAAATCCTAGTTTGTACTAGAGGCCTTTACTGGTCCCTCTCACTGCTGATACCTTTGGTCTGAGATCACAATTCATTTACTCTGTGTATATCTTGTATGTATATAATTGCATGTTTACTTTCCTATTAGAATGAGAGCTTCTATCAATAATCATCGGAAAATATACTGTAAATCACTAGTGAGTAGAGAAATACAGATATAACGACTCTGAGGTACCACCTCACACCTTTAGATTACTAACATGACAAAAAGGAAAAGGACAAATGCTAGAGGACGTGTAGAAAAACAGGTATAGTAATGCATTGTTGGTGGAGTTGTGAACTTGTCCAACCATTCTGGAGAACAATTGGTAACTTTTTTCAAAAGGCTAGAAAACTGTGAAAAATGTATAACTTTGACCCAATAATACCACTACTAGATCTATACACCAAAGTGATCAAAGAAAAGGGTAATGAATGTATTTGTACAAAAATATTTATAGCAGCTCTTTTTGTGGTGGCAAATAATTGAAAATTGAGGGGCACCCATCAATTAGGGAATGAGGAACAAGTTGTGTTATATGATTATGATGGAGTACTATTGTGCTATTAGAAATGACAAGAAGGATAGTTTCAGAAGAAAATTTGGAAGTCTTATGTGAAGTGATGCAAAGTGAATTGAGCAGAACCAGAAGATTCTACACAATAACAGTAATATTGTAATGATGAACAACTGTGAAGAACTTACCTAAAAATCAATCAATCAATCAGTCAATCAATACAATGATTCAAGATAATTCCAAAGGACCCACGATGAAAAATGATATCCATCTCCAGAAAGAGAACTGATAAACTCCAGGTGTAGATTAAAACATACTTTTTTTCACTCTGTTTTTCTTACTTTGGTGTGTGTTTGTGTTTTTTTGCAATACAGCTAATAATAAATTTTGTTTTTCATGACTTCACATGTATAATTGATACATTGCTTGCTTTGTCGACGGATGGAGGAGGGGAAGAAGTGATCAAAAGGATTTAGAAATCAAATTTAAAAAAATAATATTAAAAATTAGAAAATATAATTGGGAAATATTTATTGAAATAAAATAGAATTTAAAAACAATAAAAAGGAATGTGATCTTCTTCGGATAACACTTTTGTCTTTTTTTGTATTCTTAGTCTTCGGTATAATACCTTGAGTGTAGAATGTGTTTAGTAAATTCCTGTTGACTGACTTACTGATTGATAGTTGGAGAGCATTGTTCTAGGATGCATATATATATATATATATATACACACACACACACATACATATATGTATATAAATATATACATATATGAGCATATACATGTACATGTACACATACACATACATATATGCATACACATACACATGTATGTACACACATATATTTTAGCTGTATGCCCATGTTTACACAGATAGCTTTAATGCTAGCCTATCACATAATGAACTGATAAGAATAGAAATTACAGTACCTTCTCTTTGCCTTAGTTACTAAAAAATGTGGAAAATAACAAATAGTTATTTACATTACAGACTCATTGTGAGGAAACTGCTTCAGAAATATGCCATATATGAATAAATACAATTTATTTTTTTAAAAAAAGAGAAAGGAATTAAAAAATAAAGTGGAAGAAAAGGAAGGAGAGAGAGAGGAAAAAAGGAAGGGAGAAAGGGAGGTAGGGAAGAAGGGAACAAAGCATGGAAGGAAGTGTAATAGCAAGGACCCTGGCAGGAGAGCCTGCTATACAGGTTCTTAGATCTGCTTTTCTAAAACAAAGCAACTTTTGAGGAGTCAGCAATCTACTTTAATCAAGAACACATATTATTCACTTAGTTCAGGGGGAAAAGTCAGCCCTGAACTTCAGAGAAAATATAAACAGAGAAATAAAGACCCACAGACAGGGGTCCAACTATCTGATCGTAAGCAATACACAGATTAACAGACAGATCCAACTGTCTGGCTACACACACACACACACACACACACACACACACACACACACACACACACACACACACACACTTTTCAGAGCCAGAGGGCATCACAACTCTTCAGAAGTAATGCCTCATTAGAAATTAACAAAATGTAGGGGTCTGCTTACAAAACAAATCTCCCCTTATCAAGCGTCCCTTAATGGGCAGGCCCATTAATGGGTGGGGAAGATCTTTAACTCTCATTAACATAATTAACCTTTTAGGAAGAGGGAAGGAAGGAAGGAAGGGAGAGACAGAGGAATAAAGGGAGGGAGGGAGAAAAGGAAGAAAGGAAGGTGGGAGGAATAAAGGTAGAGAGGAAGGTAGTGAAGAAAGAAGGGAGAAAGAGGAAGAGATGAAGAGAGGAAAATATAGAGGAAGGAAGGGAGAGAAGAAGGAAAGAAGGGAGAGATGTAGAGAAGGGAGGGAAGGAAGGAGGAAGAAAAAGAGAAAAGCAGGGAGAGAAAAAGGGAATGACTTTTCTTATTAATTAGAGGTTGCATAAACTATCTTAAGGAGTACTTGCATATTTTATTTACTAAATGTGACTGAAAGAGATATTTGGGAAGTCATTGTGAGCTATAATGGGTATAATGGAAAGAAGATTGGTCTTAGAGTCAAGAAAATTTGGTTTGAATTCTACCTCTGAAAATTCCAGGGCTTGAGACCATGTGTAAGTCAATGAATCTTTGTAAACCTCAGTTTTGTTATCTATAATATCAGAATAATTATACTTCTTATATGTAACTCACAAGGTTCTTATAAGGAAGATATGTTGTAAATAAAAAGCGCTACAGAAATATGAATTATCATTATGACTAATTTTCTATGATAAAATATGTAATGATCTCAACAAAAGTTTTAAAAATTCTACTTATAAATATGAATCAATATGATCAATTAAATTATTTGAACAGCATCAACTTGAAAAATTTAAAATACTGATGTAGCTAAAACTTGTGGTAAAAGATTTAGATGCCAAAAGACCTTAGGTATTATCTAATCCAGACCTCTCACTTTATAGATGAGACCTGGAGAAGTGATATGATTTGTATAAGGTCATACAGGAAGTAAACAACAAGGCTAGTATTAGGACACTGGTCCAAACCTGCCTTTCTTTCCACTGCACAATATTACCTAATAGATTTCCCCTTTTCTTATTATTAATAGAGCAAACAATAGAAGATAATTTCCTTTCCTTTATATGTTCTCAAAAACTATTTAGAGAATATAATTTCTCTCTCATGATGGTATCTTTGAGCTAACCATTGTTCAGCTGTTTCAGTCATTGTAATGTTAATTATGTTAATGACAGTTAAAGATTTTCCCCACCCATTAATGGGCCTACCCATTAAGGGAAGCTTGATAAGGGGAGATTTGTTTTGTAGGCAGACCCACATTTTTGGTTAATTTCTAATGAGGCACTACTTCTCAAAGGTCTTGGCCAGATGAAACTCTGGGTAGTCACTAAGGGTAGACCCTCAGCTTTGAAAACCCATATGTTGGTGCTTCTCTTTCTGGTAACTCTGTATATATATATAATAGCCAGACAGTTGGATCTGTCTGTTGATCTGTGGTGTATGTATTGCTTATGGTCAGAAAGTTGGAAACCTTGTCTGTTGGTCTTTATTTCTCTGTTTATATTTTCTCTGAAGTTCAGGGTGCTGACTTTCCCCCCTGAACTAAGTGAATGATATATGTTCTTATTTAAAGTAGATTGTTGTCCCCTCAAAAGTTGCTTTCCTTTTAGATGTAAGAACCTGTACAGCAGGCCTTCCTGAGTATGTCGGGGTCCTTGCTGTTGCATTCATGTCTGACTCTTTGTGACCCCATTTGGGGTTTACTTGGCAAAGAGACTTGGAGTGGTTTTCCATTTCATTCTTCAGCTCATTTTACAGATAAGAAAACTGAGGCAACCAGAGTTTAGTGATTTATCCAGGATCACATAGCCAGTAAATATCTGAGTTCAGATTTGCACTCAGGTCTTTCTGATTGCAAGTCCAGTGCTCTATCCACTGTGCCACCTCTCTTGAGCTAATTACTATAGAGTTCTAGTTGAAAGTCATGCAAATATAGAGGACCCAACCTCCCATACCTATGGTATAATAGTGATCCACAATAGGCACTGGATTGAAAAATGATCAAGGAATACAAAGAGAAGCATTAATAAGTGCCTGAATATAGTACAGATCTGTGCATAGAGAACCCAAAGGTATAAGTGACAAAAAATGGGCCCTCCCAAGAAAGGCAAAAACAGTTGAATAAATAGGCCAAAGTACACCAATAAAGGAAGGTCAATGGGAGACAGAAGTCTATGACAACACTTGGACTTAGGAAGTCACTTAGGTTATAGAAGCATGTGGCAATGCCCTCACCAGTGAATCCTAAAGGGGAGGATTGGAAGATGATGGCAACATTTGTACCAGGGGACAGCTGATTATAGAATAGTAACTGGAGTAACTGAAGCCAGCCAACACTGATCCCAGATATACTAGACATGGTAGAAACCCGGAGCAAGAACCTAGGGAATCAAGGAAAAGACAAATAGGGTCTGACCACCTCATCCCAAAGTGTGAGCAAAATCCTGGCCAGGCACAGAGTCCCAAATCATGATCTGAGGTTAGTGATATGGGTAAACAGAACACCATGAAGGAATATTATGCATTGATGTGAGAGATGATCGGGAGAAAAACTCAGAAAAAGAGATTAAGTCTATGACAAGTAGAAGGAGAACCTCTGGAAGAAAAAAGGTCAAGAAGCATTAAAAAAAATAGATTTGCTGTTGTTCAATCATTTTTCAGTTTTGTCTGACTCTTCAGGAATATTTTTTTGAGGTTTTCTTGGCAGAGATACTGAAATGATTCACCTTCTCCGGTTCATTTTACAGATGAGGAAACTGTGGTTAACAGTGTTAAGTGACTTGCCCAGGGTCACACAGGTAGTTAAGTATTTGAGGTCAGATTTGAACAGAAAGATGAATCTTCCCAGCTCCAGATCTGGCACTTTATCCACCTAACTACCCTTAAAAACAAGTAGGAGAGAACAAAATGAAATTTACATGAAAAAATAAACAAATGGGACAGCTCTTGGAGACAATATGCTGAATTTAGTATGTAGTTTAAAAAAAGCAAACAAGCTGATTTGTATTTTCATGTGCTATACTCCTTTTTTTGGTATATTGATATGTTCATATATTTGTTGGTTTTTGTCAAGTTCAGAATAACAAAAAATAAAATTTGACAGTAAATTTAACAATCTTTCTTTTAGCTTCTTTCGTTTCTGTATTTAATTACAAGGCGTCTATCTCAAAGAGAAAAAATATAGAGGGGAGGTTTAAAAATGTATAAAATATTCATAACATCACTTTTCATTGGAGCAACAAAGAACTGGAAATTAGCAGGGGGGCAGATTTCAGCTGAGGAATGGCTGAACAAATTATGACATATGAATATAATAGGATTTCATTGCTCTGTAAGAGATAGCTACAGGAATAAATTCAAGAAGACTGATAGTGAAGTGATTAGAATCAGTAGAACAATTCATAAAATGACTATTCCAATTTAAAGAAAACAACTTTGATGGACTTAAGAACTCTGATTAATTCCATGGCTGACCATGATTCCAGAGGACTCATGAAGAATCAAGCATTTCTTTACAAAGACATGATATATCAGAGATGCACAATGAGAAATATATTCTTGGACATGATCAATTTTCTGTTTTATCTCACTAT